>NW_006921818.1:2982902-2992667 GCF_000298275.1 Orycteropus afer afer | reverse complement strand
GTTCGTAGTCGAGCACCATCTAGTTCTTCTGGTCTCATGGTCATGTAGGCTGAGGATCGCATGGTCTACTAGTCCCTTGGACTAATTGTTTCCATGCATCTTTGTTTTTCTTTATTTGTCTTTGCTCTGGATGAGGAGAAACCCATTGTTGCATCTAGATTGCTGCCCACAAGCTTTTAAGACCCCAGTCGCTACTCACTAAACTAGGATATAGAACAGTGTTTTTGTGTAGTATGTTATGCTAGTTGAGCTTGATGTCTCCTGCTGCCATGGTCCCAAGCCCACAGGTCCAACAACTTGCTCCCTCAGGGTGTTTGACTGTGACCAAGAAATTATCATAACTGTGCCGTTTTTTTAGGGTTTTAAAAAATTCTCTGACTGGCTAGTGTGCAGTTAAATTCGTCTCTATATTTGCATGTTTCAATGGTGGTGTTAGGTGCCATCAAGACAGTTCTGACTCATAGCAACCCTGTGTACGTCAGAACGAAACACTGCCCAGTCCTGCGCCATTCTCATAGTTGCCACTATGCTTGAGCTTATTTAATTATTGCAGCCACTGTGTCAGTCCATCTCCTTTAGTGTCTTCCTCTTTTTTGCTGATCCACTGCTTTACCAAGCATGACGTCCTTCTCTAGGGACTGGTCCCTCCTGATAATTTGACTAAAGTATGACAGACAGAATCTTGCTATCTTGTTACCAGGAACATTCTGGCTGCACTTCCTCCAAGACAGGTTGGTTTGTTCTTTTGTCAGTCTGTGGTATATTCCATATTCTTTGCCAACACCACAATTCAAATGCTTCAGTTCTTCTTTGGTCTTCTTTATTCATTGTCCAGCTTTCACACGCATAGTGACAGCGGCTTGAGTCAAGTGCACCTTAGTCTTCAAAGTGACATCTTTAATATTTTAAGGAAGTCTTTTGCAGCAGATTTGCCAAATGCAGTATGTCATTTGATTTCTTGAGTGCTGCTTCCATGGGTGTTGATTGTGTATCTAAGTAAAATGAAATCCTTGACAATTTCAGTCGTTTCTCCATTTTTTCTGATGTTGTTTATTGGTCCAGTTGTGAGGATTTTTGTTTTCTTTATGTTGAGGTGTAATCCATATTGAAGAAAGTAGTCTCTGATCTTCATCAGTAAGTGCTTCAAGTCTTCTTTACTTTAAGCAAGCAAGGTTGTATCGTCTACATATCACAGGTTGTTAATGAGTCTTTCTCCAATCCTGATGCTGCATTCTCCTTCATGTAGTCCTGCTTCTCGTGGGTCTTCTTCTCAGATTATTTGCTCAATGTACACATTGAATAAATATGGTGAAAGGATACAGCTCTGATTTTTCCTGATTTGAAACCACTTAGAATCCTCTTGTTTTGTTCAAATGACTCCTTTTGGTCTATGTACAGGTTCCACATGAGCACAACTAACTGTTGTGGAATTCCCATTTTTTTTAGTGTTATCCATGATTTGTTATGAACCACACAGCGAATGCCTCTGCATATTCAATAAAACAGACAAATATCTTCTTGGTATTCTGTGCTTTTGGTCAAGATCCACCTGATATTAGCAGTAATATCCCTTGTTTCATGTCCTCTTCTGAATCAGGTTTGAATTCTGGCAGCTCTCTGTCTGTGTACAGTTGCAATTGTTTTTGAATTAATTTTCAGCAAATTTTACTTGCATGTGATATTAATGATACTTTTTGATAATTACCAAATTCTGTTGGAACATCTTTCTTTGGGATGGGAACAAATATGGATCTCATCCAGTCAGTTGGCCAGGTTGCTATCTTTCAAATATTTTGTCATAAATGAGTGAGTACCTCCAGGACTGCATCTGTCTGTTGAAACCTCTCAGTAGATATGCTGTCATTTTCTGGAGGCTTGTTTTTGGCCAATTCCTTCAGTGCAGCTTGTACATCTTCCTTCAATACCATTGCTCCTTGATCATATACTACCCCCTGAAATGGTTGAATATCAACCAATTCATTTTGGTAGTTGTTTTATCTTCTTTTCATGCTTCTTACATTGTTCATTATTTTGCCCATAGAACCCTTCATTGTTGCAATTTAAGGCTTGAATGTTTTCTTCAGTTTGTCCAGCTTGGAGAATGTTAATTTTGTTTACTTTGTTTTCTCGAGCTGCCCTTTGAAATATTATGTTGAGCTCTTTTCTGTTTCATGAATTCCATTTTATTGCTGAATAGGATTCTTTTAGAAGCCCTGGTGGCGCAGTGGTTAAGTGCTTGGCTGCTAACCAAAATGTTGACACTTTGAACCCACCAGTAGCTCCATGGGAGAAAGATGTGGCAGTCTGCTTCTGTAAAGAGTAGAGCCTTAAAAACCTGTCAGGCTCTAGGGGCTGAGTGCAAGCCTCTGAAGCTGGAGGCTTTTGTTCACTCAGCTGCTGGCTGCTGAGGCTGACAAACCCACGGTTGACAAGTAACAAGGCACAGTCCTGATACTACCAAATCACATGGCAGGCCATTAATTCAAGTCCATTGAAAGTCCCAAGACTGGCAGAACATGGCAGGCTGCTGAATAGCAACTCAGCTACTTGTAAGGTGCAAGCGTGCCATAAGCTGGAGGCCATTCCCAAAGCTGCTTCTTATATATGGGAAGCAGACCACATCCCTAAAGCACCTACTCAGCTGCTTGTGGCAGATCCCACCATG
Source organism: Orycteropus afer afer (assembly GCF_000298275.1). Taxonomy (NCBI): domain Eukaryota; kingdom Metazoa; phylum Chordata; class Mammalia; order Tubulidentata; family Orycteropodidae; genus Orycteropus; species Orycteropus afer. The sequence continues at coordinate 2,990,002 of NW_006921818.1, read as the reverse complement.
GAGTTGATTGCCAGTCTTGTTACGGGGAATAACTACTACCAGCTGTCCAGCTACTCAACTAGGCCTGGCCAAGTTGACACACAACCTTAACTATCACACTATTCCTAGAGGTACCACCTTGGGAACCCAAGAAAGGGTCACTATGAGTCGAATCGACTCGATAGCAGTGAGTTTGGTTTTTGGTTTGGATTTTGATACCATTGTTAATATTCTTAGATATTTAAGTTAGAGTTAGGGAAAGGGAGAATTTTAGTTCTGTGGTTATTTCTGAAAGGGACATAATGTTAACATGATGGCTGTATAATAGTATTTCCAGTTTTTAGCTTACATACAATTTTATTAGTTGCTAATAACAACTAATAAAATTGTACATAAGCTAATTGAATGTATTGAAAGAAGTGACTCGATTCCAAATTGATGATATTTAACTTTACCATGTTTTTGTAAGGTGCTCTGGTAGCATACTGCCTAAGGCATTTGACTGCTAACCAGAAGGCTGGCAGTTCAATTCCATCAGCCACTCCTCGGAAGGAAAGTTGGACAATCTACTTCTGTAGTGATACTACCTCAGAAACCCAAGGAGGGGTTGCTATGAGTTGGGTCTGACTCGACAGCACATAACAACAACAAAAACATTGTGATTTGGGTTAGAGACAGAGCAAATTGGTTTTCCATTCAACAATCCATACACATTCTCTTTTGTAATGTTTACTGTAATCCCCTCACTGTAGCAGCTTTCTTCCCACTTCCTTCCTGCACGCACCCCTTCCTTTCATCCTTCCTTACTTTCCGCTCCTGACTTCCTAGCTGTATCCCTGAGCAAATGCTGTCCTCTTGATCTCATATGCTTGGTTGGTCTAATGAGTGCATACCCTCCTGGTATTACTGTTCACCTTATAGGCTTGTCTGTTGTTTGGCTGACAGTTGAGTCATGATGGTTAGGTTCAGTTCCTAGACTGAAGATAGTCTCAGTTCCATCCATCTTCAGCAGACCAGTAAACCTAGTCTTTTTTATGGTTTGGAGTTCCACATTTTTCTTCCACCCTATCTGGGACCTCCTATTGTGATCCCTTTCAGAACAGTCAGCAGTGATAGCTAGGCATGATCTAGTTCTTCTGGTTTGAGGGTTGTGGAGGCTGGAGTTCATGCACTAATTGTTTACTTGTGTTTTTGATTTTCTTCATTCTTCTTTTCTGCTGACAGGGAGAGACCAATAGTTGTTCCTTAGATGGCTGCTTGCAAGCTTTTAAAATCCAGTTGTTTCTCACCAAGTAGGATGTAGAACATTGTCTTGTGGACTATGTTATGCCATTGACCTTAGTGCTCCCTAAGTCTGTGGACCTGAGTCTCAATGCCAGTGACTCATTTTTTTGAGGTGTTTGGTTATGACTAGGAAGTTTTCATAACTTTGTCTCCTGTGTGCTGTATTATATTCATGGATATATCTGCCACTCGTATAATTAGATAGGTAGAGATAGCCTCTGTCAAATATATATATTCATTAAGTATTTTATTGAAATTATTGTAGATTCACATGTAATTGTAAGAAATGATACAGACAAATCTTTTGTACCCTTTCCAGTTTTTCCCAATGGTAACATCTTTTTTTTTTTTTTTTTTAAATTGTGATCTGAGTGAGAGTTTACAGAGCAAATTGGTTATTGGTTTTTTATTTAATAGTTGATACTCATTTTGTCTTGTGACGTTCATTGCAATCCCTACAATGTAACAACATTCTTCCCACTTCCTCCCTGTGTTTACCATTTCCATTTATCCTTCTTTCTTATCCTTTCCTGCTTTATTCCTGGGCAAATGCTGCCCTTTTGATCTTGTTTGGTTGATTGTTCTAAAGAGTGCATACCTTCCTGATATTGTTGTTACCTTATGTTTGTTTGTCATTTGGCTGAAAGTTGAGCATGGGTATGTTCAGTTCCCAGCTTGAAGGCTATCTAAGGGCTGTAGTCTCAGGGGTTCTACCAGTCTCTGTCAGGCCATCAAACCTGTCTTTTTTTATGATTTTGAGTTTTGTTCCTCATTTTTCTCCCACTCTGTCTGGGACCTCTTATTGTGATCCCTTTCAGAGTAGTCAGCATTGGTAGCTACCTACCAATTCTTCTGGTTTCAGGGTCATGCAGACTGGGGTTCATGTGGCCCATTAGTCCTTTGGACTGATTTTTTCCTTGGATCTTTGATTTTCTTGACTCTTTTTTGGTCTGGACAGGGAGAGACCAATAGTTGCACTTTAGATGTCCTCTGACACAATGGTAACATCTTGCAAAACTACGGTACTGTGTCACAATCAGGATGTTGACATTGATACACTCAAGATATAGAACATTTCCATAATGCCTAAGGCACTTGACTGCTAACCAGAAGGCTGGCGGTTCAAATCCACCAGCCTCTCCTCGGAAGGAAGGTTGGGCAATCCTACTTCGGTAGTGATACTGCCTTGGAAACCCAAGGAGGGGCCGAATAATGACGGCAAATAAGAACAACGAGGATTATTGATGTTGCTCTTTTATAGTCACACCCAATTCCCTCCTGCTTGCACTGAGCCTGAAATCTGATTACCTAGTTGTATCCTGATCACACTGTTTGTCTACCATCTGGGTTAGTAAGAGATACCACTGGTGTTCTAGGCTGTGGTGACTATCTTGCTTGCTAGATGTGAACTTCAGACCAATAAAGAAGACTGATTTCCTCACCCCTGTGTTCTCAGTATTGAGCATAGTTGCTGACACAGAAAGTGCTCAATAAATATTTACTGAATAGATCAAAACTGGAAACCCTTCAGTGGAGCACTGTCACCTTCTTCAGCAAAATCTACTTCCAATAGTTCTAAGACTTTTCACTGACTAGACTGTAATTCATAACAACCCCACCTCCCCAAACATTTATCAGTTTTCCTCTGGTCTTAGAGTCGTTGTCCATCTCTATCTTCTCTCCTTAGCACAGTCCCTCCTTTGTGGACCTTTCATAACTGAGAAGGTTTGAGAAAGGAAAGCTAATGTCTCACATCTGTTTGAAAGTGAGATCAGGAAAGACCTTAAAGGGAAAGTCACATTTAAGCTTTTCGTATGGACCGTGAAAGGATGGTTAGAATTTTTGTCAGATGGTGAAGGTGAGGGGTTTTGTGTTAAGCAGAACAAATTGAGAAGGTTGGAAAGCATGAATTGTAATTGAAGGATAAAACAGGTTCACTAGTAGGGAAACAACAGCAGCAAATCTAGAGAGGTAGGTTGGGACAGTACTAGGCTGGTGAGCTGATGCAGAGTTCCATGTGAAGGAAGCCGTCTTAGGGGAAGTGGCATGCTTATAGCTGTCACTGTCTGGTGAAATCAATGTGAAAGAGTATTCTGACAGTGCTGTGTAGGGTACTTTCTGGCAGTGACCAAGATACACATGCCTTTCTTTCACGTTGATTGATTTACACAAAGCATCTGAGCTTAGGTTTACCCAAGTTCATAGCTAGAAGATGTGTGTTACTGCATAGTAACACTTATGGTTGTAGTTTTTGTCTCAGTCTGACAGGAATTCTAATTACCTTAATAGGGGGATCACATTGTTAGAAAATAATCTTCTGTGTCTTTAAGAATGTTCTCAGGCAGCAATTTAAGGAAAGCAAACCATGGACACCCTGGGTTATTCACTACTCCAGAGTTGATGCTCTGTGTTTAGTCTGTAACATAGTCTTTAACCCAGAAACATAGTCTTTAACCCAGAAACATAGTCTTATGTTTTAAGTGTTTAAATATTTTATATTTAACAACTGAAGTTACTCATTTATACTTGTCAACCTGTTAAAATTAGGGATTCACTTATTATGTAATTCCTGTTCTAAAGTATTACATAGAGTATGACTTGGAATAATTAACTCAGCCAAGCACAGTGAACTACAAGAGAAGATGTCTGTGATGGACCAAAGAGAAGACATCTAGCTGCCATCACACCCCTTTCTACTCCCATTTACACACACCTTATCCAGGTGTGAAATTAGATGCTTTCACACAGGCCCATTTTATAAAGGAAAATAGATGGTAAACTTGAATCCAGAGGGATCTTGATCATTTTCCCCAGTTTATTTTAGTTTTAAAGCCTATATATTGTTTGAAAATAATTGGGAGAATAATTTTGAGGGGGAAGGTAGTAGCATGTGACTAATGCTGGTTTTGCAGTCTTACAGTTTTGGTTGTTTAATAGTCTGAGTATCTGTAAGGCTCCTCCATTATGTTCTGCCAGTCTTAAGCAAGCTATACCTACCGAGTTCCTCCTGATACTATCCCCTTCATAAAAATTCTCAAAGAGGTAATGCAAGTCTTTCCTGAATTGGTTTTGTAGTCATAAAATGGTAATAATTAATAACTTTTAAAATCTCCTTTCTTTAATTGTTAATATTTTATCATTTGAAGATGTTGGAATGTATTTTATATATAGCCATGTTGGTTACTCCCAGTATTTGTAATGTAGTTGACTGTGTAATAGTCTATCAGATGAACATAATCTAATATGTTTGAATTTTCTTTCTTTCAGGTATTGTATCCAGATCTGGCACCCTGACTTATGAAGCTGTTCACCAAACAACACAAGTTGGATTAGGGCAGTCTTTGTGTATTGGTGAGGGATTTTTGCTAAAATCATTTTATTGAAGTATAGTATTTTCATTGAATGTCTATAATAATAATTACTGATTTGATTATTTGCAAGAGAATTTGCTATTATTTTATTAAAAGGATTTTGTGATCTTTAATTTGCCTAAGTGTGAAGCTCTTAGGTAATTTTTTTCAAAATTTGTTATCTAAGATTTGATTGCCATGTTGAGGAATAAACATCTTGTGTCTTGTGGTTCTGGAGAGCGTTGGTGCCTAGGCACATCACTTACTTGGCTTGCTGGGAAAAAAAATGTTTCTTCATCCTAGGACTTTTGTTACTTAATTATAGTAATTCCAACAAATTTTTACATTTTAAAATCATATCAGTGTTTAGGACCAAAAACCAGGCAAATTTCTCATTTTTATAAATATTCCTTCAAATCCTTAGGCTACCTTTTAAATGCCTTTCAAAAATAGTTTCTTTTTAAAAAAAATTTTAAAAAATGACAGGAAGGAAGGAAGGTTGTGGGCAGTGTATTTCCATAGCGATACCACTATGGAAACCCATGGAGGGGTCGCTGTGAGTTGGATCCACTCAGCGGCAGTGCATTTTGTTTGTTTGCAGTGTTACTGAGTTACATAGTTGACACTTAATAAATAAATAGTTCCCTTCCTCAACTTTATTCTTCAGAGATGTATTGAAAAGTCCTGCACATATTAAGTTTATAATTTAAAAATTAAAAAGTGACAGCCCAGGAAAATTTAATTTTATGCACAGATGCATTTGTAGTTGTCATGTGCTTATAGCTGCTATCTGCAGGCTCGGCCTTCACCCTCTCTGGATCTGAGGGGCTCTGGGCACCTTTCTTCTCACTGAGACTTGTTTCTTACAACTTGTAACTGGTTCCTCTGCAGAATGCCTTATCAGATAGTTCCACTGTGCAAATAAACTTATTATATGTTTAATCAGAGAAGACATTTTCGCTTTCCTCTGGTGTAACATCAGCTTGCAGCACAAACACGTGTTTTATTAAAATGGTTAGTTTAAAAAGTTTTCTGGGAATGATTTTCTGGGAGGAAAGAGACTTGATCAAAGAGCTAAAACTGAAAGAGGGTTGTCTTGTGTGAATCTCAGGAACCAAGCACCACTTAGCACTCTTGTCATCTTACAAAGTGAAATAAATGTAGCATTTGTTTTACTTTTAAATGTAAGAATGAAGATACCTTTCTTAAAATTGGGGAGAGGGGCAGGCAAAATAAGAAAATCTTACGTTTTCAATTGGTGTTGATGTTCTTTGCTTTTTCAGGCATTGGAGGTGATCCTTTTAATGGAACTAATTTTATTGACTGCCTGGAAGTATTTCTGGGTGATCCAACCACAGAAGGCATCATTTTGATTGGTGAAATTGGTGGTAATGCGGAAGAAGATGCTGCAGAATATTTGAAGCAACATAACTCAGTAAGTTTGTGTTGGGAAAAATTTAGCTCTTTGCTTTTTATCTTCTTTTGGGTTCTCTAGAGGAGCAAAACCAGTGAGACATATATGTATATACATGCACACACATACATATACACATACACATATATACACCCATATACACATATATATATGTAGAGAGATTTACTTCAAGGGATGCAGTCGTGGGACAAGAGGCCAGAGACTTGTGCAGGCTTATATCTCAAGATCCATAGGTCAGGTGATGGGAAGAATGCAGGGTCCAAAGAGAACGAACTCTGCTAGAATGTCTATTTATATTCTGCTGTAGACCACAACCCCAAGGAAATTTCCTTTTCAACTCATTGGTTGAACACATCAGATTACATCATGGAAGGTGATTACATTATGTTACATTACATTTTGGGACAGCAACCAATTGAGTGTCTAGCCAAACCACTGAGAATCATAGCCTAGCCAAGTTTACACATAAAACTAACCGCCTTTCTCTTGAATGATTTATAGGCTTATTTTAGAAGTTATTTTTGTTTTTTTCAAAGATTAAGTTTTCATGAAAACATAAATGGTAAAATTAGACCTTTCTCTGCTAGGCCTTTCATACTGGCCCCTCAAAAAATTTGGCCTCTTTCTGGGTTGAGTCTCTATCCCCTTCCCCACAATACGTGTTCTCTGCTTTTCTCCTATGAGCCCTCCTCTGCAGATTCTACCCCACACTTGTGAAGTTAAATAACTTAATACATGGATAGCAAGGTAGCACCTGCTACGTAGTAAGCACCCTTACTGAGCTGTAGTTATTGTTGAGTCTTCTTACTCTCCTAACATTGCTTTTGTAGAGGTCACTAGTGGCCTTTATTTATTCTTTATCTTTACATACCCTTCTTGGTTATTCTCCTGGGTCTTCTCCTCTTTATCCTTTTCTGCATCTGTTTTCTGTGTCAGTCCTTAAGTGTAGCTGATCATGCAGTTTCCAAGGTAGAAGCCTCAGAACTGTCTCTTACTTCTTTCTCATCCCCATTTTCATGTCATTACCAAGATTTGTCACTGAGACTTCTGCA
>NW_006921818.1:2949733-2979407 GCF_000298275.1 Orycteropus afer afer | reverse complement strand
TTAGTCCACTTCTATATCCTTCCCTTCAAGGCTCAGGGGTCCAGGATTATCTTCTGTGTCTGTGTTAATTGGTTTCCCTTTTCTTTGTTGAGGGTCTGTGCAGTCTTTCTGCCTAGTCCGCCATCTTGCCGGAACTTCCTGGTTCAAGATCTTATCTTATGTCACTAGGATCATCTTCTTAATTTTCTCCCTGTTGTCCCTATTCTTTTCCCTCAACCACCTTCCTTTCTTTCCAGGCCTCCTGCTCAGGCACTTAAATTGTCTGCTTTTTTTAAGCACAGATATTGGTGCCTCATGCTGCTGTTTAAAACTATATAGTGTTTTCCATTCCATGTAGGATAAAGGCCAGCCTTACTGGTCCAGTCCCTTGCATAACACCACCACCTTCCTTTTCAGATCATGCCCTATCTGACATGCCACTTATTGTCATTATCACGAGCCTTTGCTCATTCCTTTTGCAAGGAGTACTTAGTATCTGACTCTCATGCTAGGCTGCATTATGGAGGGCAGAGGACTGTTATCCTTGGTGTCCAGCCCAGTCCCCTAATACAGTAGGTACCAGGAGATGTCAAATAAATGAAAGAAGAAAGTAGATTGTTAGGAGATTAAAGTAAAATATTAGTAGAGTCTTTGGAATTCAGAAACGTTGTTAAATTTGAAATTTAAGTAAAAACTGACTTCCCTTTGGAAAAGAAAGATTTGCATTAATATAACAGTATACTGTGTTGAAGTGTGTTTTAAAATTTATTTAGGCTCAACTCTGAATCTCTTGAATAGCTTAGCACTTAGTGGGAAAAGCTAAACATACATATATTCTTTTATTTCACACATATTTTCCTTTTCCTGATTAGTTCTTAGGGAATTAACTTTTATTGAGGACCCACTATATACAAGATTATTAGTTAAGTAGTTCAGATGATGTTAAATAAAACTTTATGCACAATACTTGGCATGTAGTAAACATTCAGTAAATGTTAACTGCTGCAGCTACTACTATTGTCATTGTCACCATGACAATGATTATTTGCAAAAGTTGTTTAGTTTAATCCTTAACATGATTCTTTGAATAAGATGGTTTTGTACGGCTTTCATGAATTAGGAAATAGGCACAAGGTGAATACCTTGCCAGTGATAGTGGTACAACAAATGAATCAGGGGCGGAATTCATACCCAGTTCAGCCTGACTTCTCTGTGACACCATGGTGGGATTAGGAGTCAGATTGCAGGGGTTTAGGACAGAGAGGCAGAGGCCTAGGCATATGTTTGGATTACAGTGATATCAATCTCATCAATATCTTTCTGTTCTTAGACTTTCACACTTTTCCTCATTTTGATATCCTTTTGCAGACTATAGTTCAATATATTCTTTTGATTGTATTTTTCTCTGCTTAAAAATCTCAAATGACTGTTCTTTGTCAGTAGGACAGAGTGTAAATTTATTTGACATTCTAGTCTCATAGTTGTGCTCCTTTCTAGTGTAACAATATCCCCAGTATTTGACAGGGTGAAGGAGAGTCAAGTTGGAAATTAGTGCCACTCAGATATGAGATGCTCACTTCTTACGCAGAGCCCATGAGTGAATGAATAAATGACTTGTGGAGTCTTGTCTTTTTAATCTATTCCACTTGTGCCACCATAGGCACTGAGCATACAGAGATGAATGAGAACACATTCCCTTTGTTCAGGGAATTCAGAGTTTGATAGAGGGAGCACATGGAGAGAAAGTTACACTGGTGTACTGAGGTTAATAGTAGGAACATACCAAAAACACAGCAGGTTTACTGAAGAGTGATGATCCACTATAAAGGCATTTGTGAAAAGTGTGTGATGAACAGCCAGGGAAGCTTTATGGAGGAAGAGAGACCTGAGCAAGTCTTAGAAGTTAAATGGACATTTGCCAGAGATCCAAGATGGGTGGAGAGCATTCTCAGCAGAAAACAGCTTTTGGAAAACCACAAGCAGTTTGGGGTGCCTGGAAGATAACATGGAGGGAAGACTGTTGGAAGAGGAGCCAGCTGTAAGCAATGTCAGATCATACAGAACCTTGCATGCTGGCACCTTTGTGTGCATCAAAGCAGTGGAAGCAAACTGTATGCATGCTCATTCACTGCTGTACCATTGCAGAAAAAACAAATATACGTATTGGTTTCACTGTCCTTGATGAAGCAATAACAATGATTAATTTTATGAATTTCAACCCTTGAGTCAATACTGATGAAGTGGGAAGTAAATATAAAGCAACCTGTACACTTGTTTGAGTCATAAGCTAAACTAGCAGCTTTTTTTCTGTGGAGCACCAGCTGTACTGAAAGACCAATTGGCAGGCAAACTGGTTATTCAGATGCAGGTATTTGGCAGACTTTTTCTCAAAAGTGATAACATTTCAACTTTCAAATACACACTTGCATTTTAGAATATTTGTATCCGCCACTGTGAGCTTGACAACTTCCTGCCACTTAAAGCTTTTCTAATGAGATCAGAGGTTATACTGACGCGTGATTTATTGATATTGAGTGATTAAATTTGTCAGCTTTTTGAAGATCTTCATAACTCAGTGAACTCATATTTTCCAGTTGACTAATACATGTTACAAAGCCATTGTGAGTAAAAGATCCATTCAAAGTGTAAGACCAATAAATTTTAAACAAACATCACAAAAAAATCATTGGTTTCACATTCTAACATTGTACCTAATCTTTAAGAAATTACCTCTGAAGAGTTTTGTATAGTTGTCGGGGAATAATATCCACAGTAATCTGAAAAACTATTAAAATACTTCTCCCTTTTTCAATTATGTATCTGTATGAGGTCAGATTTTATCTGCCCCAACCAAAATAACATATTATAACAAATTAAATGGCAAAGCAGATATCAGAATCTATTGTCTATTATTAAGGTATACATTAAAGAGGTTTGCAAAAGTGTACAACAGTGCCTCTTTTCGCAGGAATTATTACTATGTTATTGTTTTGTTTTGAAAATACACGTTTTTTTTTTCCCTTAAAAAATAGTAGTATTTTTTAATGAATTTATAAGTATTTCAAAATTTCATTTGCGATCCTCAGTGATTTTTTCAAGTGGAAAGGGCTTTGAGAACTTCTGGTCTGGTCCTCAACAAGATGGATTGACACAGTGGCTGCAACGATGGACTCAAGTCTAGCAAGGATTATGAGAATGGTGCACGACCGGGCAGTGTTTCATTCTGTTGTACATAGGGTTGCTAAGAGTTGGAGCTGACTTGATAGCAACTAACAACAGCAACAATAGTCTGGGTAAAAGGTGGAAGGTGCCTGAGAATCAAGGCACTCAGATTCCCTTTACTCTCAAGTTCTGCCTTCCACAGACCTATTTTACCTCTGGACTCCTATTACAAACATGTTACTGTTATTCATTGTGAAGCTTAACCAGGTATTCATGTATTGCTTTACATTATTTCTTACCTGATTTCATGTATCCTTACATGTTTTATATTATTACTTTAATTACGTTACGAGTCTAGAGCACAGGAATTACTGTATTTTCTGTGTGTGGATTTTTCGTGTTAATACATGCACATAGAGGTTGCACATCAGAGCAGATTTGTGTTCAATAAAACCAATCCTGATCTTAGATTTCATAGACTGTCAGAGGGCCAACCCTTGGCTATCTAGTTCAGTCACTTTAGTTCATTAGTTAATAGGAAATTGAGCCTGGTGACTCCTCAACCTAGGGCCTTTCCAGTTTGCCTTCTTACCTCAGCTTTTTCTTTCAGTATATGTATTTAGGGTGAACAGAACTCTGGTCATGTAGTGGTTAAGGCATTTGGCTGCTAACCAAAACGTTGGTGGTTTGAATCCACCAGCTACTCCACAGAAGAAAGATGGAGCAGTCTGCTTCTGTGAAGATTTACAGCCTTGGAAACCCAATGGGGGTAGCTATGAGTCAGAATTGACTTGATGGCAGCGAGTTTGGTTTTTTGGAATAGTCAATCAGGACACAAGATCAGGCTGTTTTATTTCTACCTGATTTTGTGTTTTAATTCATTATTTTCACAAAACACTTTTTACAAACCACGTAACATACATTTTCTTTTTTATTGTGATTTTGGTGAAAGTTTACAGAGCAAATTGGTTTCTGCTCAACAGTTTATACACGTTTTGTGGCATGCATTGCAGTTCCCACAGTGTAACAGCACTCTTCTCACTTCCTCTGTGTTTATTATTTCCTTTTGTCCTTCTCTTATCTCTTCCTGCCTTCTTAGCCCTTTTGATCTCATATGATTGATTGTTCTAATGAGTGCATATCTCCCTAGTATTGTTCACTTTATAAGCCTATTGTTTGGCTGATATTTAATCAATGGAAGTGAGTTCAGTTCCAGGCTTGAAGGGTGTCTAAAGGCCGTAGTCTCAGGGTTCCACCAGACTCTATCAATCAGACCAGTAAACCTGATCTCTTTTGTTTTTGAGTTTTGTTACACATTTTCAATTGTGCTTTTCTGTTCTTCAAGTGGCAGAGTCAACTCTGTATTTACGAAATAGTTTATGTCAGTTAAGCTGAAGTATAGTACCTAATATAAAAAACTTGCTCAGAGCTGTTTTCTTGAGCTTATGTAGGATAGTTGACTCATCTCCAAGGAGAATATTGTGGCTTAATATTTTTGTTGATTTTCTTAGTGAGGATGAATGATGGGCCTTTCCCTGACCAAGCCATTTTCCATATACAGGCCTGGTGATGAATTTGAGGTCCAGTTTTGATTGACTTCTTCATTGAAGTGTTACCCGACATAATATTCTTTGTTTAAAATATTACTTTCTCTCCAGGGTCCAAATGCCAAGCCTGTGGTATCCTTCATTGCTGGTTTAACAGCTCCTCCCGGGAGGAGGATGGGTCATGCAGGGGCAATTATTGCTGGAGGGAAAGGTGGCGCGAAGGAGAAGATCTCTGCCCTTCAGAGTGCAGGTGTTGTAATCAGCATGTCTCCTGCACAGCTGGGAAGCACCATGTACAAGGTGAGCCATGGAGTGGCCAGAGCATCCTGGGTCCACACAGAGGGCCTGGGAAGCACAGCTTTGCCTTCTGGGTGTTAATCCATTTTCTTTCATCCTGGCATGGGGCTTAACAGTCTCTAGCAACTCCATTAGAGTCCTAATTGGGCATGACCAAAAATATCTTTCTGATTAAAAAACTTAAAAAGATTGGGGTTTGCTGCTTCATATGTGGTAAGATATAACTTGTAAGAAGGCATTTCTGAGTTCTTAAGAAGTGCCATGAAGTCCATTTTGGATGGTGCAGAGAACTCTTTTCTCTTTTGTGTTGTTTTATTTTTTCGTTGGAGGGCCTTGGGAATACAGCTATTCTGACCCCATACATCTGTTTTCCAGGGAGAGGGGCAGGAGACTGAGTAACAAGAAATGAAAACTAGGTAAAAAGAGAGTCAGGATAGAGGATGTCTAAAGCTAGGGTTGGGAGACTCAGCTTTTTGTTTCTGGCCCTGGCTGTGTCCTGATGCCAATGTTGTGCAGAAGTTAGAGGTTCAACTTGCTGTTTGCTTTGCTTTTCCTTTTTTAAAAGAAAATTTTTATTTAAAGTATTCTGAATGATTTAGTGTCATCCCTAATCTCTTTGAAATGATTTTCAGCCTATCTCTTTGGTGATTATTTTAAGGCTCTTTCTCCCTGTTATTTTTATAATGCTTATAGCCTTTGAAACAAACAAACAAGCAAATGAAAAACGCTTCTTAAGCATGTTGAAAAGGGGCACAAATTGTTTCTGTGGGAACAGTGTTCAGAGACTACTTCATAATCCTGATTTATGTTCTGTGGGGAGAATAAAATGGACTCCTTGTTTTATTGATTCTTTACATGAACCTGGCTTTTGGAATATGACATTATATATTACATATTTCATAGTATTTGAATGAAATTTGGGTGGTTAGTGAGTATATGAAAAAGAATTATCTTTAAAAGAGGAGAAAAAAGGGAAAAGCAAATGCTTGGATTCACATTGGAGAAATGTATTGCCATCTCATGCCAGTACGTGGCAGCAGACGTCTACACATTTTGTAGTCTAATTATCACAGTCTCGAGAATGTGACTTTCATTGTTCCTTTTCAGATATTTCTAAGGTTCTTGCCATTTTGTACAAATATTAACTGAATCTGTGTTTAGTTTTATTTTAAACTAAGCAAGCCTTCTGTTTCCATTGCCTTATTAAAAGGGCCAGTTGTGGTTCATGTAGAGCCTTACAGCTTGGGTAAGCACAATTAGGTTTGTCAACCCGTAGTGGTAACACCACAGAGAAAAAGTAAATTGTAACTCAGTCTCCCTTCCTGCCTCCTGCTTGAGGAGACATAAAGTTGAAACTCCACATGTAGCTTAGTGAAATGTAAGCTGACATAGACTAATTTCAAAGCTGTTATTTTGTGTTCAGATACCTCATCCTGGTACATTTTATTTCTGTGGTTTTCAGATCCTAAAAGATCCTAAACATAAGCAGTTACAAAATCATTTTGACCATGAATGTAATTTGGATCTTTTATCCCCACTCTTTTTTCCCTCTCTTCTCTCTTTCTAAAGGAGTTTGAAAAGAGGAAGATGCTATGAAAGAAAAATCACACCAAAAATTTTCTTGAAACTGTGGAATGAATCATTATAGAAATGAGAACCAGCAACAGTTTGCGCCTGTTGTCCACTGATTGTCAAACTCTGTGTACCCGACATCGGTCTTTCATTACAATGGGAAGCCAATACAAAATTAGAATGTCTTATTCTGAGATGTTTGCACTTGACTGTATAACAGAGACAGCCAATAAATCTACCTTTTAATTTGAATGTGGATTTTTGAGATTTTTTTCTTGTTCCTGTGTGAGGAATGGGAGAAACAAAGGGTGTGTGTGTCTGTGTTTTAATGAGCTCTGCAGGGAACATTCTGACCAAGAATTTGAGAGAATGAGGCTATAAAAATCTCAGGGTGGCATTTGTACTTTAGATGTAGAGTGACCTTGGGCCCTTTTTGGATCATAGTTTTCTCATGTGTTTATGGTAATACCCATCTTGCAGGGTAGTTGTGAGAATTCGAAATAAACGTGCAGAGCCCCTGGTTTGTAATAAGGTGACATGTCAGCTCATCATCATTGGTGGCATCACCATTGTGTTGTGAGCAGCAGCAGCAGCAGCAGCAGCAGCATTACATGCAGAAGTCATCTGTGTTTCACTTTCTGCCTAGCTGGGAATTGGAGGGTCTTCAGCCATGCTGTGTTTTTCTGTGTTTTGTAGAGAACACTCCCCTTCCCCATCCAGAGCCTGCTTTGTTTGTTAGAAGTTTAAGACATTCATTGCAAGCTGCTAGCCATCATACTTTGGAAAGTGGAGCTTTTTTTTTTTTTTTTTTAAGCAAGATGCAATTCCAGTGGGTAATTTTAACTAAATAAGACAGAGGGGTGCCTGTCCTCAGGAGCTTATACCCTAGGGAGGTGGAAACATAAAATTCTCAAGTTGTATAATTACCCTGAAGGAAACAAAAATGAGAGCTTCAAAAATAATATCAGGAGAAGCCTCTGAAGAAAGGCAGCTCAGGGAGGCCACCATGGGCAAGACATGAGTGGGACCTGAGGGTGAAGAGGATGTGCAGACTGTGTGAAGGCAGGAGGGGGAGGAGCTCATTTTGAGGCGTTAAAAGGCTATTGAGTACCTGGGGCAGTGAACTCTGAGAGGGGCTTGATGTTTTTGGAGGCACTGGGAAGCATTTTGGGAGCCCACAGATACCCATGTTCAGGCTGCAGAAGTGGAAAGAGTGGGTGGATCCACAGCCCCAAGGGATTCTGCTTGGACCAAGGGACACATGTTAGGTGCCATTGAATCAATTCCTACCCAGAGTGACCCTGCATACAACAGAATGGAACACTGCCCAGTCCTGCACCAGCCTCAATCCTTGCTGTACCTGAGCCCATTGTTGCAGCCACTTTGTCAGTCTAGCTCATTGAGGGTCTTCCCCTTTTTTGCTGACTATACTTTACCAAGCATGTTATTCTTCTCCAGAGACTGGTCCCTTCTGACAACATGACCAAAGTAGGTGAGACGAAGTCTGGCCGTTCTCACTTCCAAGGAGCATTCCAGCTACACTTCTTCCAGGACAGATTTGTTTGTTCTTCTGGCAATCCATGGTGTTTTCAGTATTCTTTGCCAACACCACAATTCAAAGGCATCACCTTCTCTTTGGTCTTCCTTACTACAGTGCAGTGAATTTCTTAATATGGCCCTTCTAGCCATTGTCCTGCATTTTGTGATGTATTGTAAATCCTAGTCTCTATGCCTGTTTAGGGTGGGATGTATCTTGAATGCTGCCTTGCTGGAGGGTGTGACTCAAGTCACCACTCTTAGCTTCCTTGAGGGTATATATATGAATATTCTGGGAAAGTTTGCTCTCTTGCTCCGGTCCTGTGTGTGATAGTTGGAGCTGTGTGTCAACTTGGCTGGACCACAATTTTGTGTGGTTTAAGCAATTGTGGTATGGGTTGTTCCCATGATGGGATCAGATGTATATGTTTTGAGCAGCCAATCCATTGAAAGGGAGTTTCACTAGGGGTGTGGCCTGCTTCCAATATATTTATGGACATCTTGGGAAAAGAGACACTTTTCTGTGGATCGGGATTCTGTTGTGCTGCCTACAACTTTCTGTGAGCAAACAATCCACCATTTGGCCTGGAGATCTTGGATTCATCATTCGTTGGAGTCAACAGCCAGTATACTGCCTGCCAACCTTGAGCTCCTCAGCCCCTGCAGCTGCGTAAGACAGGAAAAGCCTCCAGCTTGACGTTTGATCCAAGAGCGTGGGACTTGCCAGCTTCTCTAAGCGTGTGAGCCATTTTCCTAAGATAAATTTCTCTTTCTCTATATACATAACATTTACTGGTTTTGTTTCTCTAGAGAACCCAGTCTAACACACTGTGTTTGGTTCATCATTATCTCACCCCTGGACTTGAGACAGCAGCCACCATCAGACCCAGCAATTTGGCTTTGCCAACCCTTGCAACCACATGAACTGGGAGAATCCTCCAGACCTACCCACAGGCTTGGGATTTGCCAGGCTGCTGGCCTCCCAGCTTCCATACTACCATGCAAGCCATTTCCTTGGGAGTTTGTGTGTTCTGTGAGAAGTTACAGCAAAATATGGAACTAAGACAGGAGGGAGGTTCTGAGGGGAGGTGGAGAAGTTGATGTCAGAGATGATGGAGTGGGCATGGCAGTTTGGAAAAGTTGGACATTTGGGACATCTTTAACCTCCGCTCATAGAGACCAGCTTTATGCTGATCTTTCTGAAATAAATTACTCAAGCACTTGTTCATTGTCCAGATTTCACATGCATAGAGGTGATTGAAAATGCTATGGGGACACATAATGAGTGTGGGTCAAGTCAGCATTTGTTCCCTGCACCACAGAGTACTGGGTAGATTAAATGTTTGCAGGGTGCATGAGAGTGCTTCGCCAGCAAGATGGGCACAAATGGGGCTTGGCCATGCTTAGGGTAGGCCAGGCTGGTGCAACGGACCAGGGAGGAAAGCATGGATTCTATCTGGCTGGCACTTCCAACCTAAGGTCCCCACAGGGCAAACAAACCCTTCTTTTGTCTCATTGGGGCTTTGTGACAAGGACACAATTCAGATGAGGGAAAGGTGACTCTAACAGAATAGATCGTTTTGTGAGCCTGGCTCAGCATATTGTCCTGTCCCTTAAGCATCCATCCCAAGACACCTCCCCCTCATACCTCTACTGCTGTCCCCTAAACAGGCCGCTCAGTGCCCCCTTGTCCCTTTCATCATTCTCATACTCCACCCCCTACCCTATCTTCTCTTCTCCATTCTCTTTCATCTTCTCATCTCTCCTCTTTCACCCCTCCCAGGGCCTTATGAAGCCACTCCTGACTATGTCTCACCTCTCTTCCCTCCTGCACTACCACCATCAGCTCTAATAGCAGTGGGCATGATACTTGGTTTGGGTTTTTCTGATTTTATTTCTATAAACAAGTGAAAGTGCAACTTACAACCCCAGTGCATTTTTAATATTTTGGTTATGGAAACTGGCAAACATGTATAAAGTAATAATGTAATGAACTCTCTTGTACCCATCATCTAGCTTCAAAAATTATCAACATTCTGCCATTACTGTATTTCTGAACCACCAATCCTATCCCCCTCTGTGTAGTTATAGTTGTTTGGTTGAGGTAAAATTTATATACATTGAAATGCATGAAAGTTAAGAAGGGTGTAGGGAGGGAGTAGTCACAGGAGGAGGAGAATTTTTAATGGTTGGGGATGGTAATCAGGGAGTGAAATCAAATGTGCATGAACTGTTGAATGTAAAACAAAGTTGCTTTGTAAATGTGCACCTAAAACAATAATTTTTTTTAAAAAAACTGTATTTTAACAATATAAAATAATGAAACTATATATGAGTCGGGTCCGACTCGACAGCAAACAACAACAACAACATGTTTTTAAAGTAGATAATAAATTATATATTAAAAAAGTTACCCACACAAATGGCTAATTCGATAAATAGAGAAACACTTGTAACCCACACCACTCTCATGATAGAAAACATTTCTATCATGCCAGGAAGTTTCGTCATATAACATTTAATTGTTTTTCCCACATGGTTAGATGCCATTGAGTCAGCTCCAACTCTAGTGACCCTTTGTACAACAGAATGAAACACTGCCTGGTCCTGTGTCATCCTGCACCACATGCTCACAGTCATTGTTATGTTTGAGTCTATCTCATTGAGGGTCTTCCTCTGTTTTTGCTGAGCCTCTACCAAGGATGATGTCCTTCTCCAGTAACTGGTTCCTCCAAAGAACATGTCCAAAGGACCTCAGACAAAGTTTTTTTTTTTTTTTCTTAATTGTGATTTGGGTGAAAGTTTACAGAGCAAATTCACTTCCCATACAGCAGTTCATGTGCACTTTGTCTCATGACATTGACTACAACTTACCCCAGTGCAACAGCTCCCCTCCCACTTTCTCTCGGTAGTTACCTCTTCCCTGTGTCCATCCCCCCCATGCACTCCTGCCCCCTGATCTGTCTCCTTGTGTATAAACAGTGCTTCTTTCTCCCATGATTGTTCTCTCCAAGGAGTGTATCTACCTCAGGTAAATGTTCAACTCATATGCTTGTCTTTTATTTGGCTGGAGGCCACAGGTGTGGGTTCAATTCCAGACCTGAAGGGCAGCTAGGGGCCATAGTCTCAGTGGTTCCACCAGGCTCTATCAGACCCAGAAACCTTGTTTTTTTTTTTTTTTCTCTCCAAATGATTTTGAGTTTTGTTCCACATTGTTCTCCCTCTCTATCCAGGATCTCCTACATAGATCTGCCTCTGAGTGGTTGACAGTGGTAGCCAGGCACCATCTAGTTCTTCTGGTCTCATAGTTGTATAGGCTGCAGATCGCATGGCGTACCAGTCGCCAGGACTAACTGTTTCCATGAATCTTTGATTTTCTTCATTCTTCTTTGCTCTGAATGAGGAGAGACCCATCGTTCCATCTAGATGGCTGCTTGCAAGTTTTTAAGATCCCAGTCACTACTCACCAAAGTAGGAGGTGGAACAATGTTTTATGTAGTATGTGATGCCAATTGAGCTTGATGTCCCCTGCGACTACGGTCCCGAGCCCACAGGTTCAACTACTCAGTCCCTCTGGGTAGCTGGCTGTGACCAAGAAGTGACTACAACCTTGCCCCTTGTCAGCTCTACTATATACACCTGGGAATTCAGATCATAAAAATAAATTTATAGGACTACTGTCTGCCAACCCTGTGCGTGGTCTTGGGTACACTCCCTACTTCATAGACATACCTACTAGTTGAGCCTGTCCACCCATCTATCCACCCACATGTTTGCCTTCACTGACAAACATAGAACAGTACTCCATGTTCAAAACTTCCATGTGCCTCTCTATGCTGAGACAAAGTCTTACCATCCTCTCTTCTAGGAAGGATTTGCCTGTACTTGTTCCAAGACAAATTTGTTCTGGCAGTCCATCATATATTGAATATTCTTTGCCAATAGCGTAATTCTAAGGAGTCAGTTCTTCAGTTTTCCTTATTTATTGTCCAACTTTTGCATTCATATGAGGAGGTTGAAAAGATCATGGCTTAGGGCAGGCACACCTTAGTCCTTAAAGTGACATCTTTGCTTTTGAATACTTTAAAGAGGTCTTTGGCAGCAGATTTGCCCAATGCAATACATTGATTTCTTGACTGCTGCTTCCATGGGTGTTAATTGTGAAGCCAAGTAAAATGAAATCTTTGATAACTTAAGTCTTTTCTGTTTATCATGATGTTGCTTATTGGTCTAGTTTATGTTGATGTGCAATCCATACTAAAGGTTGTGGTCTTCACCAGTAAGTGCTTCAAGACCTCTTTGCTTTCAGCAAGCAAGGTTGTGTTACCTGCTTATTGCAGATTGTTAATGAGTTTTCTTTCTTCCATTCCTGATGCTGTGTTCTTCTTAATATAGTCCAGCTTCTTGTTGGATTTGTTCAACATACAGATTGAATAAGTATGTTAAAAGGATACAATTCTGACATAAACCTTTCCTGATTTTAAACTACTTAGTATCCCCTTGTTCTGTTCAAATGACTGCCTCTTGGTCTATGTAAAAGTTCTGTATGAGCGTAAGTGTTCTGGAATTCCCATTCTTTGCAGTATGATCCATAATTTCTTATGAACCACACAATTGAATGCCTTTACATAGTCAATAGAACACATGTAAATATTTTTATTGTTATTCTTTGCTTTCAGCCAACATACTTCTGACATCAGCAATGATATCCCTCATTCCATGTCCTCTTCTGAATCTGGGTTGAATTTCTGAAAGTTGCCTGTTGATATACTGCTGCAACCACTGTTGAATTATCTTCAGCAAAATTTTAGTTGTGGGTGGTATTAATGATATTGTTAGATTATTTTCGCATTCTGTTGATTACCTTTCTTTGAAATGGGTGCAAATATGGATCTCTTCCAGTCGGTTGGCCAGGTAGCTGCCTTCCAAATTTCTTCACATAGATAAGTGAGTGCTGTAAGCATTGCATTTGTTTGTAGACACATCTTGGTTGATATTCTATCAATTTCTGGAGCCTTGTTTTTCACCATGCTTTTGGTGCAGCTTGGATTTCTTCTTTCAATTCTATCATTTCTTGTTCATAAACTCTCTTCTGGAATGGTTGAATGTTCACCAATTCTTTTTGGTATTCCTTCCATCTTTTGATGCTACCTTTCTTTCAGTATTTTGCCCACAGAATCCTTCAATATTGCCACTCAAGGGTTGAAATTTTTTTCTTCAGTTCTTTCAGCTTTAAAAATGCTGGGCATGTTCTTCCCTTTAGATTTTCTAACCAGGTCTTTGCACATTTTATTATAATACTGTCTTTGTCTTCTTGACATAAACTTCAAAATCTTCTGTTAAGCTCTTTTTTTTCATCACTTCTTCTATTCACTTTAGCTATTCTACATTCAAGAGTAAGTTTCAGAGTCTCTTCTGACATTCATTTTGGTTCTTTCTTCCCCGTGTTCTTAATGACCTTTTGCATTCTTTGCCCATAAAGAACCTCCATTATTTTATCCATTGTGGATTAGTTTTATCTGTTCTAGAATTTTATATGAAGGCAATCGTACTGTATGCAGTCTTCTATATCTAATTTCTTTCACTCAGCATAATTTCTATGAGGTTCATCCATGCCATTACTTCTGACAGTCATTCATTTTTCTTGCTGAGTAGTATTTCATTATCTGAATATACTACAATATATTTCTTCATTTTCTGGTGGTTGGCCTTTTGGGTCCTTCCTGGTTTTTGGCTGTGCTAAATAAAGCTGTTTTGATATTTTGTGTACAAGTGTTTTTTATGAACATATATTTTTATTTCTCTTGGATAGATATATCATGGTGGAATTTTGGGGTATAATGGCATGCATTATTTAACTTTAATGTTTAATTAATTAAAATTTTTAATTTAATTTTTTTCAAAAGTAGTTTTTCTTTTTTATACCCTCTTCAAGAAAACATAGAATTCTGGTTTCCATATCTTTGTGTGTTTTAATATTTTTAGTTATAACCATTCTAAAGTATGAGTGCTCCCCTGTTTTTCCCCTTATTGGTGTCTTGATGAACTGAAGTTTTAAATTTTGATAAGAAGGAACTTACCTATTTTTTTTTCTTTAGAACTTTTTGATTTTATCTCAGAAATGTCTGTCTTCTCCAAGTGCATGATGACATTCTCTGTTTTCTTGTAGAAGTTTTACTGTTTTAGCTTATACATTTAACTCTTATATCAACCTTTCGCCCCCCTCCCCCCGGTTTAATCCAAAAGCTTTTTATGAAGTATAGTTTTAAGCCATACATAAATATAGTAATCCCTGAAGTGTTTGGCCCAGCTTTATTTTTTTCTTTTTCCAGTCATTCAGAGTAGACACACATAAATTTTTTTTAGCATAAATTTGATTCTAAGAGCACACAAAATTGAGCACGAAGGATAAGATGGAATTTGGCGATCTAGACGTGAGGAGGAGGGAAACCTAGTGTGTAGGTGCTCTGCACAGAAAACTGATCGTCTGAAATGGTTATGATCAGTTAACCGTTAACAGTTAACAGTCAGAGGTTTAAGTCTATATGCTGCTAAAGCCAGTGCTTTAATGGTTTAGCATGTGAAGTGTACGCTTCATCTTGCAGTGTCTGTGAGCGAGGTGGGCTGTCACAGTGGGAGCTCTTGGAGCTGCTCTGTCCAGACTCATGCTGGGCATCCAGTCGTATTTTCTCCATTGTAAATAGAAACAGAGACTGGGACACTGCTCCCATTCCAGTTGTTGCTAAAGCATAATTCCACCCAAAAGAGCTGCAGGTTCTCCTCCTGCAGCCCCACCCAGCTCTGCGATGTGGCTCCAGAGTATGGCTGTGGTCTTTTGGGTCCATGCCACGCTGCCTCTTATATCAATCTTGAATCAATTTTAGTTTAAAGTGTGAGATAAAATTCAAGATTGAGTATTTTTTCCTCTCTGTGTAGTGTAGTGCCTAAGGCACTTGTCTGCCAACCGGAAGGCTGGCGGTTCAAACCTGCCAGCCACTCCTCGGAAGGAAGTTTGAGCAATCTATTTTCACATGATACCGCCTTGGAGCCCAAGGAGGGGCTGCTATGAGTTGGGTCCAACTCGACGGCACATAACAACAACAATAGATATTCATATACCCATTCTGATTCTGGCAATATTTGTTGAGAAATCTTTTCTTTGCCCATTAAGTTACTTTCACAGCTATGTAGAAAATTAATTGTCCATATATGTATGAGTCCACTTCTGAACTGCCTTGTATTAGGCTCTTTGTAATTCCATATAAATTTTAGAAAAAAATTTAAAATTTCTATAGGATTGTGATGGGATTGAGTTGCATCCATAGACTATTTTGAGGAGAATTGTCATTTAATAATATTGAGTCCCTTTTTTTGTTGCAAAAATCTGCAAATATAAATTGATTTTTGTTCATTAAACTTGTACTCTAAAACCTTGCTAAATGCATTGATTCAACCTAGTAGTTTTTAAAAAATAAATTCCTTAGGATTTTTATTTTTAAGAAAGATTCTTCTCATCTATGAATAAGGTACATTTTACTTCTTTCTTTCCTATTTTCATGCCAGTTTTCTCTTTTCCTTGCTATATGGACCTTGCAAGGGCCTCTTTTACAATGATGCATAGATATGAAAGTAGCTATCATTGCCTTGTTCTCAATCTCAAGGGGAAGTTTTTTCCATATTTCACCATTAAAAATGATGGTGGCTTGAAGATGTTCATCTATGTCCTTTATCACATGGGGGAAGTTCCTCTTTATTCCTAGTTAGCCAAGTACGTTTCTGTTGTGTTTTCAGTCCTAAATGAGTGATGAATTGATTTTCTGTGATTTTTATGAATTCACTGAGATGATTTATATGTGTTTTTTCCCTTTATTTAATTAATAATGGTGGGTCTAAATATTTGATTTAAAATGTTAACTCATATTCCTTTTGATAATTTCCACTTGGTCATGATCCTATCCTTGTCATATGTTGCTGGATTAATATTTTGTAAAGAATTTTTATGTTAATATTCATGAGGGATATTGTCCTTAATTTTATTTTCTTGTAATGTCTTGGCCAGGTTTGGTATCAGAGTAATACTGGCTTTGTACAATAGTTTGTAGAGTGTTCATTTTTCCTGTGTTTTCTGAAAGAGTTGGCATAAGGTTGGTATTCTTCCTTAAATTTAATAGAATCTACCAGTAAAGTCACTGGAGCTTGAAATTTCCTCTATGGACAGTTCTTTTTATTATAAGTTAAGTTTCTTTGATAGATGTAAGGCCTTTCAGATTTCCTATTTGACCTTGTGTCTTTTTTTTTTTTTTTTTTGGTTAGTTTTAAGGCTTATTGGATACTGAAGAGGACCGTTAGGCGAAAAGCTACAAACTCGGAAATCTCACCCTTTGTAGTTCCTCTTTCACAGGTAAGTCCCTTTTATGATCTGCCTATGCATTCAGGTAATTGTCTTCTCATAAATAATTTGTCCAGATTTATTGATTCATATCTATGGGTAGTTTAGTCTGATCAAACTTTTCCATCATTGCCAGAGCTGGAACTCTTCCATTGAATCTTTTAATTATAACAGAAATGAAAAACCAAAAACCAAACTCACTGCCACTGAGTCGATTCTGACTTAGCGACCCCATTGGGTTTCCAAGTCTGTTCATCTTTATGGAAGTAGATTGTCCCATTGTCCTTCCATGGAGTGGCTGGAGGGTTTGAACCACTAACTTTCTGATTAGCAGCCAAATGTCTTATGAAGAGGTCCCTTTTCTCCAGCACCACCCTACCAGCCCTAGAATGAGTAGTTGTGAACAGGGTAAGATATGTCATTTTCAGATGCAATTAGATATGTTAAGTATATCACTAAGGGCTTCGGGGTTTCATCTTGTCCTGTGAGAGTCTTTTGCAGTGGCTTCAAGATGCTTCTACATATCGGTGAACTCCAAGGCCAATATTTGAGCAGATTGCTGTGATCCTAATCTCTCTTGGTCTCTCTATGCTGGCGTTTTACTGTTTATTGTTTACTGTTTATTTATTAATCTCACACATTTCCTGTTTCCCTCGATCCACAACCTCTTTGGGAGGCTGTGGTGTACTATAGATCCTTGCCGAGGGAAGCAGCAGGAGGCTCTCAACTCAGGGGACAGTACCAGCTATGCCTCTTTTTGAATCATGCCGAGGACACACCTGCCACAGAGAAATTCTCACCAGGGAACATTTCCCTTTCAGTTCCTGCCCCACCATTTTCCCAGATGACCTCAGGCTGAGATGCTGCTTTTCCCTTCTTTATTTCTTCTTTGGAGCCTTTAGCACTTATCTTGGTCACAGCTCTGGTGGTGTAGTGCCTAAGCATTTGACTGCTAACCAGAAGGTTGGTGGTTCAAATCCAACAACCACACCATGGAAGGAAGACTGAGCAATCTAGTTCCATAAAGATTTACCACCTCGGAAATCCAAAGGGGGTCACTATGAGTTGGAATCCACTTGATGGTAGTGAGTTTGGTTTTGAGTTTTGGTTTAGTCACAGTACATCCCAGCTCTTCAAGAACGTCTTGGTCTTCATAAGCACAAACATTAACATGTGATTTAATTTGATCTAAACAATCACAAAAGTCTCTCTGGGAGGAATCTGGGTCAGTACAAAATGGGACCCTGTTTTTGCCTGCTTCACTTGACTCCCAAACTCTAATAGGGCTGATTCCAGTCACAAGTCTAACCTGGAACTGGAGTGAGTCTT
Source organism: Orycteropus afer afer (assembly GCF_000298275.1). NCBI lineage: Eukaryota > Metazoa > Chordata > Mammalia > Tubulidentata > Orycteropodidae > Orycteropus > Orycteropus afer. Next base: position 2,961,596 of record NW_006921818.1, on the reverse strand, counting down.
CCCACTGTAGATTTCCCCATCCCCTCCACCTACGGCTTATAATCCTTTTGGGGACCCCATTGCCCTCATAGGGGGTCTGAGCCCACAGCCTCACACATATGATCCTTCAGTGTCAGCCTCAGTCTTCTTTCCAGCCACCTGGAGCTCAGTCCTCCAACACCTGGTAAACCATATGAAGCTTGATAGAACTCCCAGAGTGGCTCGATCTTCTGGTCAGTGGCCTTGATATACTTCTTGGCGGAATGCCATTGTATATATCCTCCTGGGTTTTTAATAATAGTAGTGATACCTGAATACCCTTTTCCTGAATTTTGAAAATATTTTAAAAAAGACCAAAGCTTCTCTTAACACAGATGTATAATGCTTGTCCTCAGGAGCTCTGGTAGCATAGTGCCTAAGGCACTTGACTGCCAACCAGAAGGCTGGCAGTTCAAACCCACCAGCCACTCCTCAGAAGCACGGTTGGGCAATCTACTTCCATAGTGATACTGCCTTAGAACCCAAGGAGGGGTCACTATGAGTCGGGTCCGACTTGGTGGCAAACAACAAAACAATGCTTGTCCTCAGTGTTCTGTGATATTAGAGTCATGTCTCCTAAGCTCCTATAATTACTTATGAACACTTACCATGTTGAAGGCACTGCTGAGGGCTTTACTTGTGTATTTCTAATTATTGCAATCCAGAGTGCATGTCCCTTTTCTTCTGCTAAGTTGCCTTTCCAGCCTCTCCACGCTTGAAACCACATACCTGCTGCTGACCTTTCCATCTTTAGCTCATTATAGGATCTCCTTAAGGCAGGAAATATATAGAGGAATCTGTTCTTTGCTCCTACTTGTTAGATCCTTTATAATTAGCTCCCTGAGGGCAGGAATTTTGTTCCCAGGGTATTCCTGACACCTAGAACAGTGTTTGGCATATAGTAAGTGCTAAGTAGTGTTTGAATTGTAATAAGAAACACACTGAAAACATGTAGGAAAAAGATAATGATCTGATATTTGTATTTTCAATCTTTAATTATAACCATAAATTTTATATACTCCCTAATCTGATTGGGAAATATAACCTGCATGATTCACTTGTTCGTGACACATTTAATGAATATCTGTTATGTATCAAGCACTGGGTTCAGTAGGGGAATAAGACAAGCATAGTGTCCTTCCTAACAGGTGAAGAAGATGGACTCCAACTAAATTATCATGTATGTGATGATGGTGGTGAAAAAGATGGTGGTCATGATTATCATGGGGATGATGATGATATTGACAATGATGGCAATGATGTTGACGATAGTGAAGATGATGGTGACAACTGTTACAGGCACTGTTCTGAGTGCTTTACGCATAATAACTTATCTAATCTTCATGCAACCTGAGGAGAAAGGTAAAATTATTATCCTTATTTTACAAATGAGGAGACAAGGGGATAGAGAGGTAAGTCCTTTGTCCAAAGTTAGATAACAAGTGTTTTATGAAAGTGGACATCTTGTGACAGGAGGCTTTAAGCAGTATGGGCAGTCATGGTGTCATGAGAATGTGCTGTTTAAGCTTAGAACAGCATTTGCTAAACACAAGGGTGGGATATTTGCTAAGTGTGAGGTCCAGTGAGTACTCCATATAAAAGGACTGGCATGTAGGAAGGCCTAGAGACTCTGGCACATTTGAAGAGGAAAGAGAAGTTGAAGATGGCTGGACCAGCACAAGGAAGGAGTGTGCCACTAGATAAAACTTGAGGGTTAAGTTGAGAAGAGGTCTTACAGGCCAAATTAAGAATTTTGTACTTTATTTTGAGAGCAGAGAGATACTGAAGAATTTTAAGTAGTGGCCTCTACATTCTTAAGACAGATTTCTGGTACTGGGTGGGTCAGACAGATCAATAATTTACTTCATGAATACAGCTGAGACATGATGGGTTTTTTAGACCGAAGTGGAAAGGAAGAGAGTAGACATTCGGATTCAAGAGATCTGTAGGCAATAAAATGGACAGAACTTAGTAAATTATTGATTTAGCAGGTAAGGATGAGAGAAGGGAGATAATTCGTTTTTAGCTTGAGCAGCCAGATAGATGGATGAAGAACTGTTTTGATAGAAGAGCAGGGAACTCAAGATTATGTGTTGAATTTGAGGGTCCCTTGAGGTGACAGTGTCACATAAGCCATGGCAGATGTCTTGGGCACTCTAGTGTGTCTGTGTACAAGAAATAATTGAAGCCATCCAAACCAAACCATTGAGTCAATTCCTACTCATGGCAACCCCCATAGGGTTTCCAAGCTGTATATCTTTACAGACACAACTGCCTCATCTTTCTCACACAGAGTGGCTGGTGCTTTCAAACCACTGACTGTGTGGTTAGCAGCCCAATGCTTTAACCACAGTGCCACCAGAGATCCTTATTGAAGCCACAGAAATGATAACATCTAATGATAACAAACATTAATCTATGAAGAAATAATGAGTAGACAGGCTGAATGATTAGCTATGTCTAGGCAAAAGGGAATATACCCATGACCATACATAAGGTTAGCAGGTGATATTTCTACATATGTATTTGTATGTGCTCTAAGAATGTCCATATAACTAGAACTAATGGAGAGCAAAATTATGGTAACTTTTTAGGCACAGTCAACCACCCTGATAAAGCAAGTTGTTGGACTGTGGAATGGAACCATGGTCATGGGGGACATCAAGCTCAATTGGCATAACATACTACACAAAAACATTGTTCTACATCCTACTTTGAAGAGAAGCCACTAGCATCTTAAAAACTTGCAAGCAGCCATCGAGATGCAACAATGGGTCTCTCCTCATCCAGAGCAAAGAAGAATGAAGAAAACTAGAGATGAGGGAAACAATTAGTCCAAGGGACTAGTAGACCATGTGATCCTCAGCCTATATGACCATGAGACCAGAAGAACTAGATGGTCCCTGGCTACCACTGTCAACCACTCAGAAAAGGATCAGTGTAGGAGATCCTGGGTAGAGTGGGAGAACAATGTGGAATAAAACTCAAAATCAGGACAGGTTTACTGGTCTGATAGTGCCTGGTGAGAGCCCTGAGATTATGGCCTTCAGTTATCCTTCAGGTGTGGAATTGAACTCACTTCTGTGGCTTCCAGCCAAACAATAGACAGGCATATAGGGTGAATATTTACATCAGGTAGATACACTCCTTAGAATGACCAATCATGGGAGAACAGAAGGGCAGTGTTTGCACAGGGAGATAGCTCAGGGGGCAGGAATGCATAGGAAAGAAGGACACAGGGAAGAGGTAATTATAGGGAGGAGGTGGGAAGGGAGCTGTTACATTATGAAGAATTGTATTCAATGTCATGAAACAAAATGTGTATGAACTGCTGTATGGAAAATGAATTTCCTCTGTAAACTTCGTAAACCACAATAAAAATTTAAAAATAAATAAAGAAAAAAGAAATGATAACATCTGCTAGGTAGAGAGAAGAATTGAGGGCCTGGATTCCAGGTGTGAGCATTGCCATCATCAGGCAGGGATTCAGGAGCCAGAAAGGGTGGCTGAGAAAGAGCTAGAATCTAATGCACAAGCAATGGCCCAGCATGCTCTCTGAAGGACATTGCATTGCAATAAATTGGAGGTTCTTTTTGATTCTAAATGTGCAGAGTTCAGATGTCCAAGACTGATGGGACTGGTGGGAGTCTGAAGGAAAAAAAAAATAAATTTATCACTTTAAATTTGGGCTTTGACTTCTGGAATGCCAGCACTGGCAAGGATCTCAGTGACCATCTGTTGAGTACAGCCCATCATTTAATGCATTCTTTATGAGAATTTGGGGCCCAAATTTCCTTTCCAATCCGTGGACAGCAAGTGCCAAATGTGACATATAAGGAATGTCAAAGAAGGAAAATTCCATACTCTGTGAGGAGCAAAAGCAAAGAGTTTTATTGCATAAAAGCGGTTCAAACTAGACAACACAATAGTGAAAGTACCATATGCTCTGAAGTCAAAGAGGAGTAAAGGGTTTTTATACATGCAAATCAACTTAGTCACCATGACCATAAAGATTTCTAAAATAATATTCTTTCATGTATTTTCCACCAATCAGCTAGTCTATTTTCTATCTAAGAACAGCCTGAATTATCATTTTATAATTAACTTTCTTATCAAACAATTCCTAGGCATTATATGCTTCCAGTAACAAGCCTGATATCACATCTCTTTCTATCTCCCTCCTTTGGTTTCTCAGAAGACATCTGGATCACCCTTTTACTGGAAACCTGCACAAAACATCTCTGGATCTTAGTTACCGCTACTGTAGTAGACACCAAAGAGGGATTAATCATCCTGAATTGCACCTGAGAAGACCAAATCTTTGTCTGCCTCACTAAGCAGAACTATGAGGATTTATGAGCCAAAGTGATCCTGATCTTAAATGTTATGCATTTGAATTGCAAGTCCTGGGCGAGGCATTGGGCGGGTGAGCCTTGTGCAGAATGCTGAAAGCCAGTGTAACAAGCTGGGAAATCAGTGCTGAGATGACAGAAAGGAGCTGCGGTTTTTTTATTTCTTTCTTGTTTGTTTTTCTTTACAAAAAAAGAGAAGACTGAGAGCTAAATGGACTATAAGGTTAACTGGTAGCGATTACATAAAAGATATTTTCGTATCTTTTTGACCCCAGATTCCTTTTCCAATCCCATGAATTCTATGGACTCTCTTCCCAGAAATAACATGCCTTCACATATCCTGGGCACCAAGGTTAGATAGAGCCCTTGATTTAAATTCTCCTGAGACATTTGTAAAGGTGCCCTGGTGGCAAGGTGGTTAAGTGCATGTCTGCTAACCAAAAAGTTGGTGGTTTGAACTCATCCAGTGGCTCTGCAAGAGAAAGATATGACAGTCTGCTTCCATAATGATTACAAAAAACAAACAAACAAAAAACCAATAATGTTGATGTTGAGTCAATTCTGACTCTTAGTGACCCCCATTGGGTTTCTAAGGCTGTAAATCTTTGTGGAAGCAGACTCCTTCACCTTCCTCCTGAGGAGTGGCTGGTAGATTTGAACCATTGATCTGGTTAGCAGCCAAATGCCTTACCCACTATGCCACCAGAACTTGCAAACCCTGTGGAGCAGTTCTACTTTGTCCTGTAGGGAGGGTCACTGTGAGTCAAAATCAATCAACAGTAGCATTTTTTTTTTTTTTTTTTAAGGCATTTGTATTTTAATATTTAGCTCTTGGAGAAGGAAAGACTGCAAACTTATATATGGACATTACAGGAATCATGTCTCTCATCCTTGAAGCCAGTCTACCTTATTCAAGCAACCTGCTGGCTAGAAGATGTGCATGAATCCCCACCAGCAATCCCTTTGGAAGCAATTCCTTTGCTTGTTTCTGACCTGGTTTTTCCATTCCCATTCTCCATCTTCTACCTTAAGTCCTGATTTGACTCCTGAACTGGGTATTAGGACTTGTTCTTTCATATATTTGAACTTTGGCTCTCCTCAGTGGTCTTTGGCTTGGGTGTCCTTTGGGTTCTCAGAACTCTGAGTTGTCCTTGGTAGTTGTGGTAGTTAAGGTTGTGTGTCAACTTGGTTGGGCCTGGTTGAGTGGCTGGGTAGCTGGTGGCATTATGCCTCATGATGAGACTGGCAATCAACTCCATGGTGGGATCTACGACAAGCAGCTGGGTAGTTGATTTAGGGATATGGTCTGCTTCCTGTATATAAAAACAGCTTTGGGTCTCTAGCTTATGGCACGCTTGAACACTGCATGTAGCAGTGCCATTGTTCAGCAGCCTGCAATACTCTGCTGACCTTGGGACTTTGAATGGACTTGAATTATTGACCTGATGTGTGGTTTGGTAACATCAGGACTGTGCCTTTTTATTTGTTGACCTCCTACTTGTTAGCCTCAGTAGCCAGTAGCTGCCTGAGTGAAGAGATGCCTCAAGCTTCAGTGGGCCGGGAGCAAGAGGCAGAGCTGAAGCCCAAGGTCGTGGGGCTTTCACCCAGCCCCTAGAGCCTGGAACTTTGAACTCGGACATAAAGCCTCCAAATTGTAAGAATAAACTCCTGTTTCTTCAAGCCATCCCTTTTGTGGTGTATTCCTGTCAGAGTGGCACTAGGTAACCAAAACAGAATATGGTATTGAGAGAGTGGGGTGCTGCTCTGACAGATACCTAAAATGTGGAAATAGGAATGAAGTGTGTACTTGACCCGAGACCCTGGTAGAGAGACCCTGGCATACAGCATGAGAGACAGCAGGAGCAAAGCCCAGAGACCGAAATGAGACAGCGTCAGCTTTACTAGCCCATGGAGAAGAAAGCTGGGTGCCTTTGGGTAGGTGGCTTCCTGGCAGAGTGGGTTGCCTTCGGGCATTAATTGGTAGAAGAGACGGGCATGAAATGGAGTAGCAGGTTGGCCAGCCCATGGAGCAAGAAAGCTGAGTGCTTTTAGGGCAGGAAGATTTCCTGTGGAGTGGATTGCCTTTGGCATTAATCAGCAGAAGTGGAGAGACCAAGGAAATGGGAAGCAGAGCTGCCTCAGCCTCAAAGGGTAGGACCATGGCCTCTGAGGGGTGGAACCACACCTTAGGTTTCAAAGAGTTAGACCTTCACCAACTTGGTTCTGGAGTGTGGGGCTGCTCGTTCATGCGGGCCAGTGGGATGGAGCCATAGCCGCTGCTCAAGAGAGAGGGGGGCAGGGCTACCATACCCAAGAGGTAGAAGAATGGGGCCTGCCAGGCCAAGGGTGAGGTTGCTACTCAGGAACTAAGGGATTAGAGCCACCCAGTGAAGGAGATCTGTACAGGTGCCAAGTTGACAAGGGGTGGAATTGTGGTAGTTAAGGTTATGTGTCAACTTAGCTGGGCCTGGCTGAGTGGTGGGGCAGCTGGTTGTAGTATTCCCCATGATGAAAGTGGTAATCAACTCCATGGTGGAATCTATTGTGAGCAGCTGAATAGCTGCCTTAGTGATGTGGTCTGCTTCCTGCATATAAGGAGAAGCCTTGGGGGTAGTCTCTAGCTTATGGCACGTTTGTACCCTGCATGTAGCTGAGTTGTTCAGCAGCCTGCCATGCTCTGCCAATCTTGGGACTTCTAATGGACTTGAATCAATGGCCTACTGTGTGGTTTGGTAATATCGAAACTGTGCCTTACTACTTGTCAACCTCAGGTTTGTCAGCCTCAGCAGCCAGCAGCTGAAAGAAAAAAAGCCTTCAGCTTCAGTGGGCCGGGAGCAGGAGGCAGAGCTGAAGCCCAAGGTTGAGGGGCTTTCACCTAGCCCCTAGATCTTGGCAGTTTGAACTCAGACTTAAACCTTCCAAATTGTAAGAATAAACTTCTGTTTGTTAAGGCCATCCTATGTGTGTTATTTTCTGTTAGAGCAGCACAGAGGTAACCAAAATAGTTTTATACCATTTTTCGTAAAAGTGAAAATCCTCTTTGAATTTCTTTTTCTTAGGGAAAACAGGTATTAATGCAGGTGTTTTATAAAAGTGAAGTGGCATAAAGTTATTTTTCAATAAGTGGGGGCTACCTGTAGTTAATTTTTGGTGTTCTCTCTAAGGTGTTGAAAGGTAAAATAGCTTTTGCAGGTGAGTATTACATTTTTTTTGTGTGTCCCATGAGACAATTGAAGATAGCTTTGGGGCTATTCAAGGGAGTATGGGTCACAACAGCAGACAACACCCTGGAGACCAGGAGGTGAAGAGTCTTGGGATCCAAGACTAGAGGGGTCAGGAGGTTGGGTCAACTCAGTGAGTCTGGAGAGTCCAGGCCTCTGGCTGTGTGTTTGTCAGAGTCCTGATGGTGACTTCCTGCAGCTGTGAGTTCCTTGGAACTCTCTGAGCTCACCTGGCCAGAAGCATTTTGCCCAGAGCACACAGGCAGAATGGGACTTTGACCTGAGGCTCATTTTGTTATTATGTGCCCTCGAGTTGGCCCCCAACTCATAGTGACCCCCTCCTTCGGGTTCTGAGGTGGTATCACTATGGAGGTAGACTGCCTAACCTTCCTTCTGAGGCTCATAGGCAGGTAGTATTGGCCAAGGAAATAATTATCTTTACATTGTTACCATTTACTCTTTGTCCCTTGTGTTCTGGATGACACAGAGATGTAAAAGAGATCTAAAAAGGAGGCCTAGCTTCATTTTTTTCAGGGGGAAGAGCTGAGGTTCATGGAGGTAAAGCCTAATATCACAACTGAGTTAGAGGCAAAACTGAAAACTAAACTCAGGTTGCCTCTCCTGGCTTTGTGAGTGGTGTAAGGAGGGCTTGTGAGGCAGTCATAATGAAGTAGTTCAGAGGTGAGAGAAAGGTGCTTAGCACAGGCAGCATATTCAGGGATATGCTAAGGCAGAGGAAATAGTTATTAAAACAGTGTGAGTTATGCTTGTGACCCACCCTTCTTGAATTTTACTTAGTCTAGAAGTGGAGTAAGTTTGCCTTGAGCCTTCAGAGCAGAGGACACAGTCAGAGTATGGTCTATGACTGTGAAATGGAGTAAAGCTGGAAGACCAGGCAGGAGTCAGGACCTTGCCCTTGGCTTCAGTGATGTAGTGCTCGACTTCCCTCACTAATGAGTTGACCACAGATAACAGGGGTGGACTATGCAAGGCTGTCTTGGCAGCCTTGGGAAATGCCACTGGAAAAGAAATCAGCTCCACATGAATTTCCCTTTATCAAGAATTCTATCAAAGCTCTGTGGGGCTAGTGGCAGCTCTGTCAGATCTGGAATTGTGATTTGAAATTGCTTATGATCAAAAACCAAGTTAGCTATGCTGTAATCCCAGGGAAAGTGGAACTGACAATATGAAGGTCAGGACTCATAGCTTTTATTCATATAAAGGAGTTCCATCTTTTAATAACTATTCAGTTAATTAGTATTCTGATTAGTTGGAGTTATATACAAAGGAAGGCATTTTCTCAGCTGCTGAATTAAAGAAGTTTTAATATTGAAGAACTTTGACTTTGACACTGGAGGCCAGGGGTGCTTTGCAATGCAACCTGTTTGGTGCTTTGGTGATTCTAAGCAGCTGGGGAAGGAAGAAACTGTAATCCAGAGACGAGTGTGTCACCTTCAACAAGGGATCTGTTTTCAGTGACGGAGTAAGAATGAGGAGGTGCTGATGAACCCACAAAAGTGTTCCATGGGAGAAGTCATCTTCAAACACCATCCAAGACTGGACAGTAGAAAAACAGGTTATAAAAATGTTGGTCAAGTGAGAACCTTCTTGATCCTCTTGCATTTCTCCTTTACTCCTGCTCCAAGCCCAGAAGTGGGGGTTGGGAAGTTGCAGCTGACAAGTAAGGAAAATGGTTAAGAAGAGGGCAGAAACCTATTCCACCCCATCCTTGTAGATGACTTCATGGGGTCCTGGGGGATTGAGTTGAGGGGGTGGGATGGGGTCATTGAAGGGGAAAAGCCTTACCTCTGAGTGGAAATTCCATTACTATTGGAATTAGAAATTCTGAATTGTGTGACTTCAAGTGGAGGTAGATTTTCAATCTTTTGAGTGAGAACAAAAATTCATTGGGGGAACAGGAAAAAATAGCTTCCTGTTAGTTTCCTGAGGAGGCCGTACCAAATCACCACACACTTGGTAGCTTAAAACAACAGAAATTTATTCTTTCACAGTTCTTCTGGAGGCCAGAAATCTCAAATCAAGGTGTCAGCAGGGCGGCACTCTCTACAGAGGCTCTAGGGAAGAATTTCTTCCAGCTTCTGGTGGCTGTTGGAACTCCTCACCCAAGTTTTTTGGCTCCTAGCCTCATCATTCCAATCTCTGCTTTCACTTTTTCATTGCCCTCTCATTTCTCTGTTTCCTCTCCCCTTTATATCTAATATAAGAATACTTGTCATTGGATTTAGGCCCACTCAGATAATCCAGGATGATCCCATCATCTCAAGATCCTTTACTTAATTACAAAGATCTTTTTTTCCAAATAAAGTCACCTTCATAGTTACCAGGAAGCAGGACATGGGACAGGTCTCTTTTGTGGACACCATTTAACCCAAGACACCCCCTGAGCAAATTTAAAGGGACAAGGAGAGAATAAAATGAAAGTGCTTTGTGATTGCATCCCATGAGGTATGCTTGTTCCACACAGTGGGACCTGGCTATAGAGATAGGGCCTGATGCTACAGACTGAGTCTGCACCTCACTCTGAATGCCCCTAGGATGCACTGCAGGGGCTCAACCTCGGATGGAGTCAGGCACATTCTGTTCAGTGCAGCAGGAGGCAAACAAGACGCCGGGGTTCCATGTGGGAGGATTTTATTTATTTTTAAAAATATTTCAAAAGAAATGTAGACAAGGTACAAGGTCATTAGTGGAAAGTGAAAAGTAGGGAGAGTTATTGGAATGTAGAGGAGAAAGGACAACATATGAAACAGTCCTGAGGAGAATAGCAAAGGGAACTAACTCAGATCTTCTCACCCCAGGCTTGGATTATTGTTGTTAGCTGCCCCAACTCATGGCAAGGCAACTCCACGTCCAAAAGAATTGTACTGTTGTGATCCACAAGGTTTTCACTGGCTGGTTGGTGGAAGTAGATCCCCAGACTTTTCTTCCTAATCCATTTTAGTCTGGAAGCTCTGGTGAAACCTGTTCAGCATCATAGCAACATGCAAGCCTCCACTGGCAGATGGGTAGTGGCTTCACATGAGGTGTATTGGCTGGGAATTGAACTCAGGTCTCCTGTATGGAAGTTGAGAATTCTACCACTGAACCACCACTGCTCTCCATACTTGGACTAAGTACTCATAATTGTTTTTCTGCCTCAAATCTCTTCTTTGTCTTTATCATCATAACTCTTCTCGTTTTCTGTTCTTATTCAAAAATGCCCCACAAATCCCTATTCCCAAGGGCATGAACAGAAGAAAGATTGGACAATCGACTTCAGTAGTGATACCGCCTCGGAAACCCAAGGAGAGGTTGCTATGAGTCAGGCCCGACTTGGCGACTTGGCGGCACATAATAACAACAACAAGTGCATGAAGGTGAAACTTCATGGCCCACCCTGACCTTGGCCTGACATTACCTTTGCTCTTTATTCTATTCAGGACATTGCTCCTTTGATAAGCTGATCAACTCAACCCACTGCCATGGAGTTGACTCTGAGTCATAGTTGAGGTAGGGACAGATGTAAGTAATGGAAGCTGCCAGGCCACCTTTCTTTGTAAATTATCTTACCCATACTGATATTCAAAAGAGTCAGCTGCAGGGATCCAGGTGAGGAGAGGGAAATCAGGCACACCCAAAGCAGCAGTGAGGGAGAGTAGGAAAAAGGGAATTAAAAGCCAGGAACTCGGACTGAGGACCAGTCAGCTGCAGGGATCCAGGTGAGAAGAGGTAACTCAGGAATGCCCAAAGCAGCAGGGTGGGAGAGCGAGAGAAAGGGGATAAAAAAAGCCAGGAACTCGGACAGAGGAGCAGTCAGCCTCAGGGATCCAGGTGAGGAGAGGAATTCAGGCACACCCAAAGCACCAGGGCGGAGAGCTGGAGAAAGGGGATTAAAAGGCCTAGGAATTTGGACAGAGGAGGAGTCAGCTGCAGGGACCCAGGGTGGTATGAGAGGTTTCCAACAGGGAGACAAACTTGTCTGTTGGTTTGTCCTACCGTGGTGATGTGTTGATGTGAGTTTTGAAACTGAGTCACTAGTGTTTCTAACCCAGCGGGATGAATATGGTGCACAAGTATCATCCCAGCTTACAGACTGAGACAGACTAGGAAGAAGGAAGAGGCCATCCACTTCTCAATAGGCCAGGGAAAACCTTATGAACAGCAAAGAAACATGGTTTGATACATTACTGTGGAACTTTATAAATAGTCAGGTTAGGTTAGAAGGCTCTCAAAACAGGACTGGGAAAGAGCTGCATCATCTGAGTAAACCCA
>NW_006921818.1:2943899-2947388 GCF_000298275.1 Orycteropus afer afer | reverse complement strand
ATGATATTTCCACTTGCCTCGTATGCATGTGAGAGCTGGACAATGAATAAGGAAGACTGAAGAAGAGTTGATGCATTTGAGTTGTGGTGCTGACAAAGAATACTGAAAGTACCACGGACTGCTAAAAAAACTAACAGATCTGTTCTGGAGGAAGTGCACCCAAAATGCTCCTTGGAAGCGAGAATGGCTAGACTTCGTCTCACCTATTTTGGTCATGTTGTCAGAAGGGACCCTTCTTGGAGAAGGATGTCATGCTTGCTTGGTAGGGTGGAGGGTTGAAGAAAGAGGGGGAGCCCTTCAATGAGATGGATTGACACGGTTGCTGCGATGATGGGCTCAAGTATAGCAGGGATCGTGGAGCTGGTGAGGGGTTAGGCAGTGTTTCGTTCTGTTGTGTATGGGGTTGCTATGAGTTGGAAATACTCGACGGCACCTAACAACAACAACAACAACAATACTGATAGTCAGGGAGTTTTGGTAGTATAGTGCCTAAGGCATCTAACTGCTAACCAGAAGGCTGGTGGTTCAAACCCACTAGCTACTCCTCAGAAGAAAGATTGGGCAATCTATTTTCATAGTGATACCGGTAGGGACAATTGTAAGGAATGGAAGTTGCCAGTCACATTCTTTTGTAAACTACTTAAATTACCCTTACTGATAAAAAAAACAAACAAAAAAAAACCAGCAACAAAAATAAGTCACAGCCGTGGAGTTAGATCCAACTCATAGTGACCCCTCCTTGGATTTCTGGGGCAGTATCTCTACAAAAGGAGTACTGGTGGCATAGTGCCTAAGGCATTTGACTGCTAACCAGAAGGTTGACAGTTCACAACCACCAACCACACCTCCTCGGAAGGAAGGTTGTGCAATTGTGGTAGTTAAGTTTGTGTGTCAACTTGGCTGGGCCTGGTTGAGTGGCTGGGCAGCTGGAGGTAGTTATTCCCCAAGATGAGATTGCTTATCAACTCCATGGTGGGTTCTACTGTGAGCAGCTGAGTAGCTGCTTTAGGGATGTGGTCTGCTTCCTGTATATTAGCTTTGGGAATGGTCTCTAGCTTACGGCACATTTGAACCCTGCATGTAGCTGAGTTGTTCAGCAGCCTGCCATGCTCCAACCTTGGGACTTTGAATGGACTTGAATTAATGGCCTGCCATGTGGTTTAGTGACATCGGGACTGTGCCATTTTATTTGTTGACCTTGGGCTTGTTAGCCTCAGCAGCCAGTAGCTGCCTGAGTGAAGAGATGCCTCAAGCTTCAGTGGGCCTGGAGCAAGAGGCAGAGCTGAAGCCTAAGGCTGAGGGGCTTTCACCCAGCCCCTAGAGCTTGGCACTTTCAACTTGGACTTAAAGCCTCCAAATTGGAAGAATAAACTCATGTTTGTTAAGGCCATCCCATTTGTGGTTAGAGCGGCACCAGGGAACTATAACACCAATCTACTTCCGTAGTGTTACTGCCTTGGAAACCCAATGAGGGGTCGCTATGAGTCTAATCCCACTCGATGGCATGAGTGAGTGTTTTATTTCTATGGAAGTAGATCGCCCAATCTTCCTTCTGAGGAATGGCTGGTGAGTTTGAACTGCCAGCCTTCTGATTAACAGTCAAATGCCTTAGACACTATGCCATCAGGGCTGCTAATAGAAAACTATGTAATTGCCAGACCTTTTGTTACAGATTGTAGGGGGTCAACATAAGAGACTCTGTGATGAAACTCCTTTTGATCTATAAATAAGCAGATGATAGATGGAACTGGAGGATCAGAACATCAAAAGCTAGGGATTCAGCCCACGTGACTTGTTAATTGTATAGCTTCCTCATTCTGTCCCCTAAAATTGCTGTAAGCCAACTGGGAAATGTTGGCAGTCCAGCTAGCATGGTATTTACACTTGGTTGCTACCCAAACGTGCAGCCTTATGCTGTGTTTCATTAAAGGCTTGCTCTCTATAAACCACTTCTCTCTCTCCAAGCAATTCTTTCTCACCAGAAGACAACTCATTTGGGTTTTGAGTGGCCCCCCTCCTATATAACATAGTGAACCTGTTGGGTTTCCAAGGCTGTAAATCTTTACAAAATCCGACTGGCTCATCCTTCTCCCATGGGTTTGAGCCACTAATTTTTGGTTAGCAGCCCAATGTTTTAACAAGCCAAGGGGAAGCAAACTTGTCCTGTAAAGAGCACGAGAGTAAACACTTTAGGCTCTGCATGCCATAGATCTCTGTTGCAATTACTCAACTCTGCCATTGCAGTGTGAAAGTAGCCATAGACGATATTAAACAAACAAATGAGTGTAGCAGCTGTGTTCCAGTGAAACTGTATTTGTGGTCACTAGAATTTTCTTTTCTTTCCCCTACTAGATTTTATTGTGGTAAAATAGATATAACAAAAACTTTTGCCATTTTAACCATTTTTAAGTATAAATTTCAATGATATTAATTACATTCACCGTGTTGTTCAACTGTCTCCACTATATATTTCAAAAACTTTTTCATCGTCCAAATAGAAACTTGGTACCCAATAGCTCCCCAATTCCTCTCCTGCTAGATTCCCGTAACCATGAATAGATTTTTGTCTCTATGCATTTATGTTTTGTCAACATTTCATATAAGTAGTACTATACTGTACTGTTCTTTTGTGGGCACTGAAATTTGAAGTTCATGTAATCATCACTTGTCACAAAATCTTTTTATTTTTTGTTTTTCAATCATGTGACTTTACAAAAACAGATGGCAGGCTGGATTTAGCCTCTGAGCCAGACTTTACTGACCCTGAGATGAACCATGTGTATTCCCTGGTTTCCTCTGATCACTCCGCCTGGCCTAGAATCCATTTTCTTGCGTTTTCAATCTGTTCTGTGCTACAGCCCAAATGCTCCACCCCTCTCTCCAATCAATCTTCTTCAATTCCCCATCTGCCCCAACACTGCTAGTGACTACACTTGGCATTTAACCTTCTGTGGCCCAAGCTCTCTAAGCCCTTCCTGGTGATCATCTGGGTTCTGCTATTTACCTCTCCCATGTCTGTCTTGTCGTTTCAAGCAGGCTCAATGTTTTAGAAGGGCAAAGCTGGCATTTTGTGTCTTTATGAATCTACTGGAGTCATGCCCTGCACCTACTTGGTGCTCAATAAATATTAATGGGAAAAAAAAGTACTTTTTAGACCTTACACTGCAGGGCCCAAAGGAATTGTTTTATGCTCAAAGTTCAGAAATAAAAAGCCAAACTCCAGCAAAATCACTTCCTTTTGCATTCTTCATTTTGATGATGTCTCTAAGGTGTGGTTTCCTGGATTCTTTATGCCCCTAATATACTCCAAATTACCTTCTATTTCTGTTGTATCTAATAGATTGGAGGTGGCATGTAAGGGTATGGGGCCCCTGGTCACCTCGAGTCGTATACCACAACCTGTCGCAGTAATCTCAAGAACAGACCATACTGGAACATTTTATTAAGGGCTTTTACATTGTACCAGGTAATCTGGGGGGGGGGGGGGGG
>NW_006921818.1:2942759-2943799 GCF_000298275.1 Orycteropus afer afer | reverse complement strand
ATTCTGCTATATTCTGGGAAGGGAGGAAAGAGAAAAAACACTGGGAGATTTTGAATGATCCAAAATCTGTGCCGAAGATATTTAAACCTGTAAATTCTCTAATCTATCCCTACCTAATTCAGGGATATTCAAAGTCAATCTGTTGAACTTTCAACTCAAATTAGCCCACATGCTACTTTGCATTCAATATTGATAATTGTTCAGGTCCTGTCTTCCTTTAAAGCATTGTTTCAAAATGAGGTCTGACTCAACATTTCCCCTCTTTTCTGTCAGTGTCATTAGTTACCTGAGTTACTTCAGGGCCAAGGGTTCCTCATAGCAGCCCACAGGAATCTAGCCTTTAACACCACAGCCAAATTGTGCTCCTGTCTTCACCACTGGAAATGACAAACATCACACTCCCAGGAAGCCAAATGCAGATATTCTGCCCCTTCTTTCCTCATCAGGCTCTAATCTCTACCTACAAAACCAAGCTAACTAGTTGCTACTAAGTACACCTAACATACCTCACAGAGTTAAAGTTTATTTATACACACACAAACACATACAAATATATAAATTGTGTTTATGTATATGTACAAATATAAATATACACACACATGTGCACAGGTGTATTATCTATGTAGTTGTGCGAGCATTTAATGTCCTAACCAAAATGTTGGAGGTTTGAGTCTACCTGGAGGTATCTCAGAAGAAAAGCTTGGCAAACTACTTACAAAAAAATCAGCCACTAAAAACCCTATGAAGTACAGTTCTACTCTGACACACATGGGGTTGCCATGGTTACACACACACACACACACACACACAATCTGCAAAGATGCAGCAAGCAGCAGAATGCTGGAGGTCACTCTCACCCACTTGTCTCACAATGTAGTCTTTCTGTGAGAGGCTTTGAGATTGTTCTGCTTTTACAGGATGCTTTTATACTCTCTGGGAACTCATTAACTATGTTGTTGTTGTTAAGTGCCGTCGAGTCGTTTCCGACTCATAGCGACCCCATGCACAGCAGAACGAAACACTGCCCGATCCCGCACCAG
>NW_006921818.1:2937646-2940779 GCF_000298275.1 Orycteropus afer afer | reverse complement strand
AATCAGCTCCTGGCCTGGTTTTGGCTGAAGATATTGAGCTTTTCCACCGCCTCTTGCCACAGATGTAGTCTGTAGGTTATTAGCCTAGACTTACAAAGGAGCCCAAAATATTCTCTTACTCTAAATTGTTCAGACAGAAGCAAGATGCGCAATCCAGGAGACTAACGAGAGTGTACCTATTTACTTCACAGCTGTATCTTCAGTCTAGTGTAGCCGTTGGTACATAAACAAAAAACAAAGCCCAAACAAAACCTAACCTGTTGCTGTTGAGTCGATTTTGACTGATGGTGACCCCTTCTGTTAGAGTAGAACTGCTCCATGGGGTTTTCTTGGCTGTAATCTTTATGGAAGCAGATTGTCAGGCCTTTCTTCTGTGGAGAAGTTGGTTGGGTTCAAACTGGTTTTGGTTAGTAGATGAGTGCAAACCATTTGTGCCCTCCAGGGACCTTACCCTGTATGTGTTGTTCAATGCCATCAAGTCATTCCTCGGAAGGAAGATGGGGCAATCTACTTCTGTAGTGATATTGCCTCGGAAACCCAAGGAGAGTTCACTATGAGTTGGACCCAACTTGACGGCAGATAACAACAATAACAACAAGTGACCCTATATAAACTGCCCCAAAGTAGAACTGCCCCACAGGGTTTTCCTAGGATGTAATATTCATGGGAGCATATTAGCAGGTCTTTCTCTTGCAGATTTGCAGGGTGGATTTGAACTGCTGATCTTTCAGTTAGCAGCTGAGTGCTTAACTGTTGTAGCACCAGGGCTTCTTACCTGGTACATGAAAACAAACAAACAAACAAACAAACTCACTGCCATTGAATTGATTCCAACTCACAGCCACCTCCATTAGGTTTCTGAGGCAGTAAATCTTAACAGAAGTAGATTGCCCGGTCCTCCTTCTGCAGAGTGGCTGGCGGATTTGAACCACCAACCTTCTGGTTAGCAGTCAGATGCCTTAGGCACTGCACCACCAGAGCTCCTTCCTGGTACACAGTAGATGTGAAATACATATGTCTGCTCAAATCATGCCCAATGATACCTATAATTTCCTAAGTTCTCCATACATTTCAATGAAAAATGATACATATTAGATATAACCCAACAACTACACATATTTTTTAAACAATCAATGATTCCTGACTGCCTGCATCATTGCTTTCATCAGGATGCTGACCTGCATGGGAATGAGGGTAGTTAGAAGGGAGTGGAAGTTTTAATCAAGCAGCTTAGTGGGAGGCTCTTGCCCCACTTTCATGGGAGGAGCAGGATTGGAAGGGAGCTAGCTGAGTCAGATTTACCAGGGAGTCAACCAAGTTTAAGCCTTGGGGCCTTTCCTCTTCTAAGGCTCTGGGAGGATTTCTGGCAATTTTGTATTTGAAATACTACACTATTTTCCTTACAGTAGGGCCCTCTAAATTTCATGATTCAGGCCCCACAGAATGGGAACCTATGTCAGGAGGTTCTCATTAGAATCTCTCATTGTTTTCATCAAATGGATCCCTATTGATGCAGTGATTAAGCACTCAGATGCTAATGCAGATGTTGAGAGTTTGAACCCACCAGCTTATTGTGTGGGAGAAAGATGAGGCAGTCTGCTTCCTTAGAGATTACAGCCCTGGAAGCCCTGTGAGCTGTTCTACTTTGTCCTATAGGGTTGCTACGAGTCTGAACTGACTTGATGGCAATGGCTTTGGTTTTTGGTTTTGTTTTGATCAACACACATCTCAAGCCTCAATTCTAAAGACCTCACTTATGTGAATACCTCCCAGATTCCTCTCCCCACACCCACCCCACCGCCCCCATAGCAACCACACCTTCCTTCCTTTGGTTTTTATAGCACACCAACTTCTTTTCCACCTCCAGGACACCTTGCATGTTATCTGTCAGCCTCCCTGGTCCATATACACACTGTTAGGCTGACCATTTTTTTCCCAGTCATTTTTTAGGTCCAACTTCTTAGATCCCTCAATCTATATTTCACCCCTCTCCAAGCCCTTGTTAATTCTCTTTCATTTCCTCCCTAGAAATTATCACTTATATTATTTGCATGTCTACCTGTTTCACATCCATCTTCCCCTGTGTTCCATAAGGTTCATGGAAGTAGAGATAACTTGTTTTTCTTCACCTGTGTTTGTCATTCTAATCTTGGTACCTAACACATAGTATGAGCTCAGTGAACATTTAGTGAATAAATCAAGAGATGCTCTCAGGCACTTAGTGAAAATCTCATTGTCTTATGCCTTAGTTTTGCTTTTTTTTTTTTTTAAATGAGCATGTTTCTTTCATTGATCATTGTTGCTAGTAGAGGGGAGGAATCATGTGTTTTTATCATGGTACATAGATGAGTGCTTAAAAACATAATAATAATAAAATTTTATCCTTATACCTTCCCCAGTACTAGTGCAGTATATATGTGGTGATTGGCTCACTGTTAGCATGGAGATCTCTGGGGCCTACATCTCTGTGTTTGGTTTGTTTTATGCTGGGTTAGCATGTGTTCTGAGCCCATGCTGATACTGTTTCTGCTTCCTTGTCCTCGTTGGTGATGGGTTTTAGAAGTAGGATGAAAGAAATTCGCATTCTCTGTGTTGGCAGCTCTTAAGAGTGTCTGAAACACTGGAGGACTCATCCTTAAATTGGGTGCAGGAGTTTTGGTGGGTGTCTTAGTGTTCTCTCGAGGGTTCATATACATATATGGAAAGGGAGAGAGAGACAGAAACAGAGAGTCTATCTTTTACTTTACTTTAAGGGGTTAGCACATGCAATTGTGGGGGCTGGCAAGTCCAAATATCATAGATGAGACAATAGGCTGGAGACTCACAGGCTTTCATCCTAAGATTTGTAGGTCAGGTGATGGGAACAGTGCAAAGTTAAGAGAGAGTTCTACCAAAATATCTACTTATATGCTAGAGGCTGACCATGTTCCTAAGGAAACACCTGCTTCAACTGATTGATTACATTAGATCACATGAGGAGAGGTAATTGCATTGTTGTTGTTGTTGTTGTTAAGTGCCGTCGAGTCATTTCCGACTCGTAGCGACCCCATGCACAGCAGAACGAAACACTGCCCGATCCCGCGCCAGCCCCACAATCCCTGCTATAGTTGAGCCCATCATCGCAGCCACCGTA
>NW_006921818.1:2929501-2935158 GCF_000298275.1 Orycteropus afer afer | reverse complement strand
AATTGGTGTGGTGGAGGCATCATCTGACTTCCTCTAACTTCACCAAGGGGAAGGAGAATCATTATCAGTAGCCCAAGGGTGATTCCTGTGAGGCTGAAGGCAGACATGCCTCTAGTCTCCAATCTTTTTACCAATTCTGACACCAATTATCCCTCCAGAGCACCCTTTACTTCTCTGCTGGGTTTGAGAATTTTTTGCAATGGCCACCCAGAACCCACAGACAGTACCCATTTTTATGGGGTTTATTAGGGAAATAAGGTTCTAATTCAGGATCAGAAATGATATCGTTCTTCTTTCAGGACAGCCTCTTAGCCAAGCCATAGAAAGGCCTCTCTCTGGTCCTCCATGGGACTCTTGAGCTAGCCCAACCTCTGCTTTGCTTGACAACTGTTACAAAGGTCTTCTGGCTCTGCCAGTAAGTGTCCAGAGGCACCCCACTCTGCCAGTAAGCCTTGGCCCAAAGGTGCCAAGCTCTAGCTCTGTGCATTGGCAAACCTAGTTCTACTAGGTACCCAGAGGCATCCTATTCTACCAGCAAACCTCCAGCCTGAAAACATTTAGCTTTCTCACTCCATGGGCTGGGAACCCTAGAGTACCATCTCCTGTTGATCTCTTAGTTCTACTGCCTGATGGTGCCATATCTCTGACACTGATTTTCTGCTACCACTTCTCACTGTCTCTACAGTGTTACACTTCTGGTTTAAGGAAGTCCCCAGCACAGGGACCCTGGGTCCAAAGGACACACTCTCCTCCAATCTCTTCTTCTTGGTAGTAGACAGTTTCCCCCTTTCTGCCTGTGGGATGGCTCATTTTAAGCCTAGCAGGATGGCAAAACCAAAAACCACATTAGGGTTCCATACACCTTATTTACATGGTCCCAACTGCCTAAGGCACTTGACTGCTAACCAGAAGGCTGGCGGTTCAAACCCACCAGCCACTCCTCAGAAGGAAGATTGAGCAATCTACTTCCATAGATTGGAAACCCAAGGAGGGGTCGCTATGAGTCAGATCCGAGTCAACGGCAGTGAGTTTATTTGTTTATAAATAAATAAATAACCCCACAAGGGTGCCATGCACCTTATTTACATTATTAGCAAGCTATCCAATCCCCTTGATGGGCCACAAATACCTCACACTTGTATTGTCCTTCAGTCATTTAGTGGGAGTTGCAAAGACTATGGCTGTTGTTGTTATGTGCTGTTGAGTCGGACCCGACTCATAGCGACCCCTCCCTGGATTTCTGAGGCAGTATCACTATGGAAGTAGATTGCCCCATCTTCCAAAATAACAACAACAACAACAACAACAAAAACCCAAACTCACTGCCATGGAGTTGGTTCTGAAACATGGCATTCCCTCCTTGGGTTTCTGAGGTGATGTCTCTACGGAAGTAGATTGCCCAGTCTTCTTCCGAGGAGTGGCTGGTGGGTTTAAACAGACAGCCTTCTGCTTAGCAGTCACATGTCTTAAGGACCATATTAAGTAAATCACTGCTCAGCAATTATGGAATAGCATCCAGTTTAGTGCTTGACCAAACCACTGGGAATCATAGCCTAGCCAAGTTTACATATCACAATTAGCAATCACAATGGGGATGTTTTAAAAAAGTACCAAAGCTCAGGCCCCACACCAGAACACTTCTTATATCTCTGGAGCGAGGTCCACCATTGAAATGTTTTAAAAACTTCCCAGGTGATTCCAGTATGCAACCAGGGCTGGGAACCACTGCCCTAGAGTAATAAAAATAGCTATGACATTTTCTGAAGATGGGTTAGTGACAAACACTTGGAAAAAGTCTAAATTTTCTTTGAAAAAATTAAGCAGAGAAGTTTTGCTCCCAGGCTATGATCCATTTTTGCCCCACTCAAATATGGAAGGAATAACCATGAAGTGTGTGACCTGGAAAACTTCTGAAGAGAAATAGGGCTTTGGGGCCCAGAATTTCTCATTTGATTCTCTACACTCCTGCTCATGTCAGGGAGGCATGCAGAATTTATGAAGTTGGCAGCCAGTGGGGCCAAGGTGACTTGAAACTTGATTATTTAGGGTGTCAGGGTATCCAAGAGAGAAATATCACTGAGGGAAGCAGACAGGGATCCATTTATCTAGCCGTAAACCTTTAGACCTACAATTCTAGGTGCTCATTCAATTTGCAATCAGAAGGACTGAGTTTCATACTCAACTTGGCTACTTACCATATATTCATTTGTGGGAAAGTCACTTAACTCTCTGAGCCTCAAACTCTTCCTTAGCCAGATAGGGATAACAGTATATACATATTTCCCTGGAATCTTGTGAGAATTATGTGGATACTGCCTGTAGAATATGTAACACAACACCAGGGACATAGGACACACTGAATAGATGTTCCTGTTAGTAATAATAAAGAGCCCTGTTGGGGCAGTGATTAAATGCTTGGTTGCTAACCAAAAGTTTGGAAGTTCAAACCCACCAGCTACTCCATCGGAGAAAGGTGTGGCACATTAGTCAGTCTGCTTCCATAAAGATTACAGCCTTGGATATCTTGTGGGGCAGTTCTATTCTGTCCTATAGGGTCTCTATGAGTCAGAAACAACTTGACAGCAATGGATTATCAATGTGTTAATAATAATAATAAAACCAAACATAAATTTTCTGCACAGTCTACATGGCTGAGCTATGGGTCCTGTGACAGCAGGAATTGTCTTATTAATGTTTCTATCCCAAGACTCTGGTATGAGTCTTAAGAATGTGTGCAGAGCTGAAAAGAGTGGGTTTCAGTTCTCTACTTGTGATGAGGCTGGGAGAGGAAGTGAAGAAAGAAAGCTTTTTAGGAAGGGTTTTACTGAGCAGAGAACTTTGTGCCTATTCCAGATGAGTGGATCTTCAATTTTAGTCTGTGTCCAGATCCCTTGGCGGACTTGTTAAAACACAGGTGTCTGGGCCCCATTCCCAGAGTTTCTGATTTAGTAAGCCTAGCAGATACCTCTAAGACAGCCCTCAATAATTCCTACCTCCTGGTATTCATGCTTGTGTTTAATCCCTTCATCTTGAGTGTGGGCTGGATCTAGTGATTCACTTCTAATGCATAGACTATGGCAAAAGTGACTCAAAGTCTCTTCCAAGGTTAAGTAATGAAGAGAGAGTGGTTTCTGCCTTGTTTGTTATGATGGAATCCTACGCCATGTTGTGAGCAGCCTTACATAGAAGTTCATATGGCAAGAGGCCCACATGATGGCTCTGGCTAACAGCTGGAGAGTACTGAAACCTGCCACCAGCCGCATCAATGACCTTGGCAGCAGATCTTCCCCCAGTTGAGTCTTAAGATGCTTGTAGCCCTGGCCAACACCCCAATTGAAACCTTGAAGGACATTTTGAGTCAGAAGTATTTAGTGGAGACATGCTCAGATTCTGGACCCATAGAAACTGTGAGATAATACATGTTTTATTGTTTTGAGATAAGTTCTGGAGTCATTTGTTATGCAGCATTATATAACTAATTCATTAGATGTAGAGTGGGGACCAGGAATCTGCATTTTAAACAAATTCCCAGATGACACTGTTGCTGCTACTCTAGGAATCCTGTTTGAAGAACCACTGGTCAATATTCTAAGATTATTCTGTCTTTAGCTTCCCAATGACTGATCATCTTGGGGTAATAAGATATAATTTAAATGTATTTTTTAGATGACAGGCCTTCCTGCATCCTGACCACCATTCATATCCACCAACTCAAGAGTGGCTTCTTTGGACCAGCCTTCCCTGGTTATTTAACTCAAGCCCAGGAACATTTACTGAGTGCCTAATGTGTTGGTAGGCACATAACTTTATTTCACTGTTAACTTTTAAAAAATTGTCCCCATCCACTAGATGGTGCTTAGCTACCACTGTCAACCATTCAGAAAGGTATCAGTGCAGGAGATCCTGGATAGAGTGGGAGAAATATGTGGAACAAAACTCAAAATCATAAAAAAAAAAAAAAAAAAAAAGACCAGGTTTATTGGTCTGATAGAGCCTGGTGAGACCCCAGAGACTATGGCACCTGGTTACCCTTCAGGCCAGTGGCTTCCAGCCAAACAATAGACAGGTATATAGGGTAAACATTTACAACTGGTAGATACACTCCTTAGAACAATCAATCATGGGAAATCAGAAGGGCAGTATTTGGACAGGAAGATAGGTCAGGGAGTAGGCATGCATAGGAAGGAAGGACACAGGGAAGAGGTAACTGCAGGGAGGAAGTGAGAAGAGAGATGTTACATTGTGGGGACTGCAGTCAATGTCAAAACAAAATGTGTATGAACTGCTGTATGAAAAATGAATTTGCTCTGTAAACTTTGACCCAGATCACAATTTAAAAACAAACAAACAAAAACTTTACTCATCCAATATCTCATATAGGCTCTCTTGGAAACAAAGTATGTGTGATAGTTAAATTTGTATGTCAACTTGGCTGGGACTGGTTGAGTGGCTGGGCAGCTGGTGGTTCCCCATGATATTCCCCATGATGAGACTGGCAATCAACTCCATGGTGGGGTCTACCACAAGCAGCTGAGTAGCTGCCTTTGGGATGTGGTCTGCTTCCTGTATATAAAGAGAAGCCTTGGGGATAGTCTCTAGTTTATGGCATGCTTGGACCCTGCATGTAGCCCTGTCGTTGTTCAGGAGCCTGCCATGATCTGTCGACCTTGGGACTTACAATGGACTTGAATTAATGGCCTGCCATGCCATTTTGTAACATTAGGACTGTGCCATTTTATTTGTTGACCTTGGGCTTCTTAGCCTCAGCAGCCAGTAGCTGCCTGAGTGAAGAGATGCCTCAAGCTTCAGTGAGCCAGGAGCAAGAGGTAGAGCTGAAGCCCAAGGTCAAGGGGCTTTCACACAGGCCCTAGAGCCTGGCACTTTGAACTTGGACTTAAAGCCTCCAAACTAAGAGAATAAACTCCTGTTTGTTCAAGATCCCATTTGTGGTATATTTCCTGCCAGAGGGGCACTAGGTAACCAGAACAGTATGGCAGCAAATACTCTCATTTTAGAGACAAGAAAATCAAGAGGTAATAGGAATTGCTTAATTGTACAAAGAGATAAAGCCAGAACTAGGATTAAAACTCTTGTCTCCTGACTCTGTGAAATCACTCTCTTCTAATCTCACCCTTCACTTAATACCTATAGTTTGATTTTAAATTCAATGGTTATTTGCTCTTTAATGAATAAGGGAGACCTAAGAAGAGTTGATGGCTTTGAATTGTGGTGTTGGTGAAGAATACTGAAAGTATCATGGCCTACCAGAAGAACAAACAAATCTGTCCTGGAAGAAGTGCAACCAGAATGCTTCTTAGAGGTGAGAATGGCCAGACTTCGTCTCACCTAATTTGGTCGTGATGCCAGAAGGGACCGTTCCCTGGAGAAGGATACTATGCTTGGTGAAGTGGAGGGTCAGAGGAAAAATGGAAGACCCTCAGTGAGATGCATTGCACAGTGGCTGCAACAATGGGCTCAAGCACAGCAAGGATCGTTAGGATGCCACAGGACAGGGCAGTGTTTCGTTCCCTTGTACATAGGATTGCTATGAGTTGGAGCCAACTTGATGGCACCTAACAAAACAAACAACAATGTCCTAGTCAGGGAGCTTAGTGCCTAAGGCACTTGACTGCTAATGAGAAGGCTGGAGGTTCAAA
>NW_006921818.1:2918710-2928761 GCF_000298275.1 Orycteropus afer afer | reverse complement strand
CAGCCACTCCTCGGAAGGAAGGTTGGGCAATCCTACTTCCGTAGTGATACTGCCTCGGAAACCCAAGGAGGGGTCGCTATGAGTCAGGGCTGAGTCGACGGCACATAACAACAACAACGACAACATACATAAAATTACCACGAGTTGGAGCACACTCAATGGCAGCCAACAACAAGAACAATAAATACTGTGAATTATCTTTCAATACTCTTCCAGGTTTCTCTTCCAGATAGTCAAATTACCAAAATGTTAGTTCTTGCTCTGCTCAGACCAGAGCCTACAAACTGTGTGTGGGTATATAGCTAAGAGCATAGATTATATATTTTAAGAAATAAACATATTTGAAAAACACAAGAACAACAAAATAACCAAGTGATTAAGCTTGCATAAGAGGATACTGCTCTGTCCTATAAGGTCACTTATAGGACACTCCTCAGAAGAAAGATTGGACAATCTACTTCCGTAGTGATACTGCCTCGGAAACCCAAGGAGAGGTCACTATGAGTCGGGTCCAACTCGACGGCATATAACAACAACAACAACAACAAGAGGATACTGAAAAATACCTAATAGGTTCAAACTGAATATTGAGTTGAATCCACAGTAGCACATCATTATATTTTATGTATTTTTAAGGAAGAAAAAGTACTGGCTATTAAACATGGCAAACTACTGTTTCATTATTTCAGAGACATTAGTATGTGCAAGAAATACATGCCTTAGAATTAACATGTCCAGAGAAAACATACTTGGAATTGGTATTACCATTAATAAACCCTGACTCTCATAGATCTGGGGTCAGGAAGGCCTAGACCTATGAAACTGACAACTTTATTATACTTAGGAAAAGAAAGCACTAGGGTTGGAAGTCTCTTTAGAACTCATTTAATCCAGCCTCTCTCTCAGGTAAGGAATAGCCATGTTCATCTTTCTGATAGAGGGTCTTATAGTTTCTTCCTCAACATTTTGAGAGTGGAGGAATTCACTCCCTCACACCCTGTTACATTTTTTAGTGTAATTTATCAGATAATGGGGTCCCAATTTAAGCCTAAACCATGCTTCTTCTTGTTGTTGTTAGGTGCCATCAAGTTGATTTTTGACTCATTGTGACCTTATAGGACAGAGCAGAACTCACCTATAGGATTTCCAAGGCTCTGGTAGCATAATGCCTAAGGCATTTGACTGCTAACCAGAAGGCTGGTGGTTCAAACCAAACAGACACTCCTTGGAAGGAAGATGGGGCAATCTACTTCCATAGTGATACTGCCTTGGAAACCCAAGGAGGGGTCGCTAGGAGTCGGATCTGACTCGACGGCACACAACCACAACAACAATCTACAGGAGCAGATTGCCTAGATCTTTTCTCCTGCAGAGTGGCTGGTGAGTTCAAAGCAGTGACTTTATGTTAGTAGCCAACACTTAACCATTGCACTACCGGGGCTCCATGTTTTCTTAGATTTAACTATGTTTTGGAATATCACGGTGATTAATAGGGTGTGTGTCACCTGTGGAATGACAAAATGGGGTCCTGTAGAGAGAGCTCATCTTGAGGGAAGAGAGGGTTTTATTGACAAGTTTCCCCCCACACACTGATTATGACTCATTTTAATCCTTTATTCTTTCTCTCATTCAATCAGAGTACCTACCAAGTACCAAGTTCTCAATCAACGAGAGAGGCAGGCTCCAATTTCCTACCCTTTACAGCTCACAGCTCTTCTAACTCCAGTTTGAAAAATATGTAGCAGAGCTCTGATTGGACAAGTTTGCCTTGGGTGCCTGCATGTGGTCCAATCAATTACCCCTAGGGTTGCCTTGATGTATCACAGACATGGTCATTGGTCTTTTCCTCCCATGTGATCTTCACACAACGGAATGGTTTGGGTGCCACCAAACACAACATTGGTGGGTGTCAGCTGGAGATGGGAATGCACCTTGGAATACTCTTTTGGCTCTGACCTCAAAGAGCCAGATTCAGGGTGAGAGCAGAGTAGGTGAAAAATGATACTACATGGTATCAGAGAGGCTGCATTTATCCTACAGGAAGAAACTCTTGAGGGACTGCCTGAAGGAGTTGGGGATCACTGTGGTAAAGGAAAACATTGAGGTTCCATAATAGAAAACTGAGGGACAAAGCTGGTTATAAATTAATTGCCATTTTATATTTCTTCTCAAAAAGAAGTATTCTAATACCAGCTATATTCAGGAAAAAACATACCAGTATAGTGGATCTTGATTGTAATTAATAAAAATTAGCATTTTATTACATCTTTAGTAACATAATAATAAAGTGTTCTGCATTTTACTTACTCATATTTGATTGTACTTAATCTTGTTCTTTTCTGATATAATTAATGTGTCTAATACTCAAACTCTTCAGAGAGCTATTAATAGGTGTCCATTTTAATTAAGTTTTAGGAAGGTGTAAATAGACTCAAAAATTTGTCCCAATGGCTTATTGATGGTCATAGAAAAATCTAAGTGTAAAGGAAACTATTTTCTTTTGAATATGAAAGTTACTCTGTATTTTATTATAGGTGATGTTAGAGATATAAATAAGGTGATAACAATATTCAAGTTCAGCGCTTGTTGTAACATATTTTCTAAGTCATGCTCTTCTAGATTTACTGATGTGTATTAATTATTGACAGTCTACAGTTTTTTTTTTTTAAGTCTTTCAGTATTTTCCTCTTCTCATTTCCAACAGTTCTTTTCTTCCTTCATTATTCTCTGTTATATATCGTAGTGTCTCATTTTGGAAGATTACTCTACTTTATTTCTGTTGCGTTGTTATATTAATATTTCTTCTCTGGTTTCTTAGAATTCTTACACATTGTTGAGTCTCTTTTAAAAGTTTTCTTTAAAATTTTAAACCCATTATTATCCAAAGGAAAGCTTATAAAGGCATCCATAACTTTAAGAAAAAAATAAATACACAGATCATCGCTTTTATATTTTTAACTTTAGCTTATTATAACTATTATACTTACAACTATTATCCTTACTTATTATGACTTATTTAACTTATTTTAAGGATTTCAGGCATCCAAAAGATATACATAGTAATATAATGACTTCGTGGGTACCTAATTCCCAGTTTAAGAAGTAAAACTTCATCAACACGCTTGAAGCCACTACTTACCCTTCCCTAAATGCATTCTTCAGAGCCCCACTTCCACAGGTAAGTATCATTTTGAATTTGATGTTTGTTAATCCTATAGATCACTTATTGTTTTTATGACATACTTAAGTTGCTTTGAATAACATACATTTTTCTGCATATGTTAGAATTTTTTATAAATGGTATCATTCTTCATGAACTTTTCTGCAGTTTGTTTTTTCACTCAAACATAAATATTTATGATTTTTATCCATGTTGATTTATGGAATTGCAGTTCATTTTAAAAAAATTATTGTGGTGAAAATATGCATAGCAAAACATATGCCATCTCAAGAATTTCTACATGTACAATTCAATGACATTGATTGTATTTTTCATATTATGCAGCCATTCTCTCTACCCTTTTCCAAATCATTCACCACCATTAACCTAACCACAATGCCCCATAAGCAAAAACTCTTTTCCTCCTCTTTCTGGCCCATGGTAACCACTAACAATCTTTGGTTTCTGTGTATTTGGTTATTTCATATAAATGAGATCATATAATATTTTTCTTTTTGTAATTGACTGATTTTGCTCAGCATGATGTCTTCAAGGTTCATCCATGTTGTGGCATGCATCAAGACTTCGTTTCTTTTTATGGCTGAATAATATTCCATTGTATGCATATTCATACGTGTTTACCCATTCTTCTATTTATTGATATTTCAGTTGTTTCCACCTTGTAGCTATTGCGAAAAGTGCTGCAGTGAACATTGGTGTACTGGTTTCTATCCTACCTTTACTTCTGGGTATATACCTAGAATTGTGATTACTGGGTCATACTGTTCATTTTTAATAGTTTGCTGGGAGCTCCGGTAGCATAGTGGCTAAGACACTTGCCTGCTAACCAGACGGCTGGCGGTTCAAACCCACCAGCCACTCCTCGGAAGGAAGGTTGGGCAATCCTACTTCCGTAGTGATACTGCCTCGGAAACCCAAGGAGGGGTCGCTATGAGTCGGGTTTGACTCGATGGCACATAACAACAACAACAACATTCCAAAATACCAGAATTTATTACCATTCTCCTGATGATGGGCATTAGATTTATTTCCAATATATTTTTGTTTTTTACATTTTGAAAGAAAAGCAATGAAGATGCTTACACATGTCTTTTTGGTATGCATGTGAGAGAATTTCTCCAACTTGATTATTTAGGAGTGAAACTACTAGGTTGGGGGATGTTTGCAGTTTCGACTTTGAGTAATGACATCACACTGCTCTTTAAAATGGTTGAAGCAAATTCCATCGCTAGATCTCTTCTGGCTTTACATCTTCCAGAACAACAGAGATAGGGTTGACTTGGAATCTCATTATGATTTTAATTTGCATTTACTTGCTTTTTAAAGAGGTTGAACAACTTTTCATATATTTATTGGCCACTTGTGATTTTTATTTTTCTGTAAATGGTCTGTGCATATATTTTTACCTATTTTTCTCTTGGGTTAAGTTTCAACAATTGTTAGGTGCAGTGTTCTATTAATATCATTAGTTTAGACTTTAAATTTTTTTTCTCCAAAAAATTATTCATTCTTACCCACCAGCCTCTCCTTGGAAGGAAGATTAGTCAATCTACTGCTGCAGAGATACTGCCTTGGAAACCTACGGAAGGGTCACTATAAGTCGGGTCTGACTTGAAGGCAGTGAGTTTGGTTTTTTTGGTTGACTCTTTTTTGTTTGTTTGCATTATTTTTCAGTTATTGAGAGAGGGATGATAAAATTTCTTGTTAAATAGTGGATTTCTTTTATTTCCCTTATAAACATAATATATATATATATTTCTTTGCATTATATATGTATTCCTTTGCATATTCCATTATATATTGTTTTATAAATTTTGGGGCTATGCTGTTAGAGGTTCATAGATATAGAATTGTTATATCTTTCTGTTGAGTTAAAACTTTAATAACCTTTTTAATCTCTCACAATACTATTTCCTTAATGTTTGTTTTATCTGATATTAATATCACTATATTAACTTTCTCTGGTTATTATTTCCCTAGGATAATTTTTTGCATTTATTTGCATTCAACTTTGCTGAGTATCAATGTTTTTTGGCATTTCTTATAAATAATGTTTATAGCTAGATTTTTTTTAATCTAATATGAAAATTTTTGTCTGAACAGCAGAATTTAGTCCAAATCTATCATGATTATTGATATATTTGGATTTATATTTCTAATCTTAGTTTTTGCTTTTTAGTTGTCATGCTTTCTTTTTTCTTTTCTTGTAATCATAGGAATTATTTAAGTTTTTTCCTCATTCATTTTGTTTCCTCTGCTAATATGGTAGATTTTCTCTCAATGTGCTTATCCTGTACTTTTTCCTCTCCCTCATGAGCTACAAAAGAGGGTTCATATACCAATGACTCTATAAAACCAAACCAAACCAAACCAAAGTTAATGCCATTGAGTCAATTCTGACTCATAGCAACCCCTTCTTGGGTTTCCGAGGTAGCATCTCTAGAGAAGTAGATTTCCCAGTCTTCCTTCAAAGAGTGGCTGGTGAGTTTGAACCTCCAGCCTTCTGGTTAGCAGTCAAATGCCTTAGGCACTACACCACCAGAGCTCCTCAATATTCTTACCTAACTCAATATTTTGCCTCCTGCCTCCTATACCCACTACTACTCTCTGAATTTAGACCCTTATATCTTATGTCAGAATTATTGCAATATTTTTTCTCTTCAGCTCCTTTTCCCTCTCTCTCCCAGAGTTCTCTCTACATATAACATTTGTCTACAACTCTTCAGTGGCTTCCCATTTCTTTTTGGATAGAAGTCTAATCTCCTTCTTATGGCATGTAAGGTCCTTGACATAGTCAGGTGACTGCCTCTCCTGCAGCTCCCTTGCTGATGGGCCTGGAATCTACCCTCCTGGTGAGACCTTCATGCGTCTGCACAGGCTGCTCCCTGGGTGATGTTAGTTCCTCTCTAAAGTACAACTTGTATATTTGACAGTTTCACATTCACTGTTCATGACTCACTTCAGGATCATCTTCTCCTTGGAACATTTAAGGATATTCTAACCTCAGAAAGATTAGCTGTGGTGATCCTGGATGGAGTTGGAGAACAATGTGGAACAGAACTCAAAATAATAAAAAAAGACCAGGTTTAGTGGTCTGATAGAGCCTGGTAAGACCCCTGAGACTCCCTTTAGTCTTGGAATTGAACTTTGGCTTCCAGTCAAACAATAAATAGGCATATGTTGTTGTTGTTGTTAAGTGCCGTCGAGTCATTTCCAACTCATAGCAACCCCATGCACAGCAGAATGAAACACTGCCCGATCCCATGCCAGTCCCACAATCCCTGCTATAGTTGAGCCCATCATTGCAGCCCCCGTGTCAATCCATCTCATTGAAGGCCTCCCCCTCTTTCGCCAACCCTCCACCCTACCAAGCATGACATCCTTTTCCAGGGAATGGTCCCTTCTGACAACATGACCAAAATAGGTGAGATGAAGTCTGGCCATTCTTGCTTCCAAGGAGCATTCTGGCTGCACTTCCTCCAGACAGATCTGTTAGTTCTTTTAGCAGTCCATGGTACTTTCAGCATTCTTCGCCACCACCACAGCTCAAAAGCATCAACTCTTCTTCGGTCTTCCTTATTCATTGTCCAGCTCTCACATGCATATGAGGCAATTGGAAATATCATGGCTTGTGTCAGGCACACCTTAGTCCTCAGGGAGATATCCTTGTTCATCAGCACTTGATAGAGTTCCTTCGCAGTTGACTTTCCCAATGCTACACATCGTCTAATGTCCTGACTGCTGCTTCCATTGGCATCGATTGTAGAACCAAGTAACATGAATTCTTTTACAACCTCAATCTTCTCTCCACTTGTTGTGATGCTGCTCATTGGTCCAGTTGTGAGGATTTTTGTTTTCTTTCTATTGAGACGTAATCCATACTGCAGACTGTATTCTTCAACCTTCATCAGTAGGTGCCTTAAGTCATCCTCACTTTCAGCAAGCAAAGTTGTATTGTCTGCATATCTCAGGTTGTTAATGATTCTTCCTCCAATCCTGATACCACGTTTTTCTTCATATAGTCCAGCTTCTCAGATTATTTGCTCAGCATATAGATTGAGTAAGTGTGGAGAAAGGATACAACCCTGATGTAGTCCCTTCTTGATTTTAAACCATGTAGTGTCCCCTTGTTCTGTTCAAATGACAGCCTCCTGGTCAAGGTACAGATTCCTCATGAGTACAATCAAGTGCTCGAGAATTCCCATTCTTCTCAATGTTATCCATAATTTGTCATGATCCACACAATCAAATGCCTTTGCATAGTCAATAAAACACAAGTAAACATCTTCCTGGTATTCTTTGCCTTGAGCCAAGATCCATCTGACAACAGCTATGATATCCCTTGTTCCACGTCCTCTTCTGAATCTGGCTTGAACCTCTGGAAGTTCTCTGTCAATATACTGCTGCAAACGTTTCTGAATTATCTTCAGTAAGATCTTACTTGCATGCAATATTAATGATATGCATATAGGGTGAACATTTACATCAGGTAAATACACTCCTTAGAATGATCAATCATTGGGGAACAGAAGGGCAGTATTTGAAGAGGGAGATAGCTCAGGGAGGAGGAATGCATAGGAAAGAAGGAAAAAAAAAAAAAAAGATCAGCTGTCTCTTCTCTATTTTTATAGCGTCCAGTACAGCTCTCTAGCCACTAGTTGTAGTTTTGATCACATTTGTTTAGTAAATGCATGTTCAAGTGCTTTGTGTTTGTAGACTGTGAATGCAAGGAGAATGTCATATTCCTATTCCCAGGGTTTAGTACATACTTGACCAAATTCTCATTCATTAAATAAATGAATATATAAATAATATAATGTTACTAAATAGAAAGGATATTTGTTTTGTAAATCATAAATATCACTCTCCCTTCTGATATTAGTAGGGCTTATTTGCTTTAATAAGAGTGACATGTCTTCCCAGTTGCATTGTGCATTTTACATGGGCTGAGTCTATGGTTTATACTTGATTGGTGCCACCATGGTCCTTCGCACAATGTTGAGTTCTTAAAAAAAATCCCAGAAAATATTAATTATTTGACTGGTGAGAGACTAAATGTAGCATACATTAATGTTTTTTTACATTACAGTATAATTTAAGCTAAAATGAAAATATACACAATACCAATTCCAAGACTTAGAAACATTCCAGAAGCTAATTTTCTCCCTTCCTTTCTTTTTCCCTCCCTTCTTCCATCCCTCCCTCCCTTCCTTCCTTCCTTCCATCCTTCCATTGTTGAAGGAGGCATGACTTTGCTCCAGAACCATATGGATCTACTCTGCAACTCTCCTATTAGGTCTTGCTAGAGGCTTCGTGATACATCTTTTTATACCACAGATAACTCTATTAACATGGGTTAGAAGGAGGCACAAAATCCAATACCTTGTCCTTTACTTTGAAGAGTATGTCCAGCATGCTCAAGACCGCTGGAGCCCTAAAACCATCACAGATGTAGCAGATCCCTGAGTGTTTACAGATGTCATGGTCCCTGAGGCCATATTACACTTTGTTTTAAATAATTGATTACTAGAGCTGAGCCTGTCACTAATGTCATTGACAACCATGGTACTTGTTAGCAGGCATATGGTTCCACCATTGGAGCCTATTCATTCCTTGAATCCCTTGCATTCAGATTCTTTGCCACTTCTTACTCATCAGGCTTGATTTTTCTGTGGTCATCAATATGATAGACCAATGTGATGTTCTGCAGAATTCCAGATAAGCCAGAGCCCTTTGGAATATATTGTGGCAGAGAATGAGAGACTGTGAATGTATACTGTTGTTTCCCCCATGTAAATGCAAACTGCTGCTGATCCTTCTACTCTACAATTTTTGAAGGAATGCATTTCCAGGATCAATAGCTGCATACTACATACCTGAGAGTAAATAACATACATTTTGATTGCTTATATTTTACCTATAAAATGTTTTACTTTTTTTTTGTTGTTGTTAAAATTAGTGAAAATAATGCGCTAGTTACTTAATTATACATTGACAAATGGGGCCACAAATAAAAAGCCTCAAGTACATGGGACAAATCTGTTTCCTCTTTAGTGGAGTTGTTGCCACTTGGCCACTGTTGTTGTTGTTGTTATTTGCCGTTGAGTCAGCCCCGACTCATAGCGACCCCTCCTTGGGTTTCTGAGGGAGTTATCACTACGGAAGTAGGATTGCCCAACCTTCCTTCCGAGACTAGGTACTGATAATCAATCTTGCCCTTTCTCTAGCAAAACAGGCTCCTGGAGTGGCACATCTTGCCCATTTTAGGGAGAAGAGGGTCATGAAACTGCCCTTATCCTCAGTTTAATCTGCCTTTTCCTTCTGATGAACAGAAAAATTAAGAAAACCTTATGTCATTAGGATCACTCTGCATAAAATCTTGTGAGTACTTTTTGGTTTTTCTTTTTTCTTCAGAAGAGATTATCCTTCTTTCCTCCCAATGATTTAAAAATGGCTTAGAATGAAATTATTTAATAGCCAGAAGCTCATCTGTTTATAAGGAGCCCTGGTAACACAATGATTTAGTGCTCAGTTGCAAACCAAAAGGTTAGCAGTTCAAACAACCCCCCCCCCCAGTGGCTTGTGAGAGAAAAACCTGGGTATCTGCTTCCTTACTCATGGAAAAGAGAAAGCTTTCGAGACCTTCATTTGCTGATGTGGCACCACTCAAATTGAAGAGAAACAGCCGCAGACATACATTAATCATTGGAACATGGAATGTACGAAGTATGAATCTAGGAAAATTGGAAGTTGTCAAAAAGGAAATGGAATGCATAAAGATTGATATCCTCGGCATTAGTGAGTTGAAATGGACTGGTTTTGGCCATTTTGAATCAGACAACCATATGATCTACTATGCCAGGAATGACA
>NW_006921818.1:2911205-2916012 GCF_000298275.1 Orycteropus afer afer | reverse complement strand
TAGGGTGGAGGGTCGACGAAAGAGGGGGAGGCCTTCAAGGAGATGGATTGGTATGGTGGCTGCGATGATGGGCTCAAGTATAGCAGGGATTGTGGGGCTGGTGCGGGATTGCGCAGTGTTTCATTCTGCTGTGCATGGGGTCGCTATGAGTCGGAAACGACTCGACGGCACTTAACAACAACAACAACAATCTGCTTCCATAAATATTATAGCCAGGAAAACCCTATAGGGGCAGTTCCACTCTGTCACACAAGGCCACTATGAGTTGAAAATAACTTGACAGCTGTGGTAGTTAAGGTGTGTGTCAACTTGGCTGGGCCTGGTTGAGTGGCTGGGCAGCTGCATGTACTATTCCCCGTGATAAGACTGGTAATCAACTCCATGGTGGAATCTATTGTGAGTAGCTGAGAAGCTGCCTTAGGGATGTGGTCTGCTTCCTGTATATAAAGAGAAGCCCTGGGGAACAGTCTCTAGCTTATGGCAAGGTTGAACCCTGCATGTAGCTAAGTCATTGTTCAGCAGCCTGTCATGCTCTGCCAACCTTGGGACTTTTAATGGACTTGAATTAGTGGCCTGCTGTGTGGTTTGGTAACATCAGAACTGTGCCTTTTTACTTGTCAACCTTGGGCTTGCCAGCCTCAGCAGCCAGCAGCTGAGTGAAGAAAAGTCTCCAGCTTCAGTGGGCTGGGAGCAAGAGGCAGAGATGAACACTGACGTTGAGGGGCTTTCACCCAGTCCCTAGAGCCTGGCACTTTGAACTTGGATTTAAAGCCTCCAAATTGTAAGAGCATAAACTCCCATTTGTTCAAGCGTCCCATTTGTGGTATATTCCTCTCAGAGTGGCACTAGGTAACCAAAACACAGTCCTTAACAACAACATCTGTTCATTAGCTTAATGTCTCCCATCAGTTAAAACTTGTGCTTTAGACCAGTGGTTCTTGAAGTGTTGGACCAGCAACATCAGCATCACCCAGGGATGTGTGAGAGGTGCACATTCTTGGGCTTCAGTCCAGACCAATCAGACTCTGGGAGTGGGTACCCAGATCTATGTTTTAAGAAATCCTCCAGGAGATTCTGATACATACCAAAGTTTGAGAACACTGATTTGGCTGAAGATCTGAAAAAGAATAGACACTCTCCTCCCCCCATTTTAAAAATCATAATCATTTTAACAGTACAGACAAGCTTTAAACAGTTACAACAGTGTTAGAATAGGACATGATAAGGTTACACAACAGCCAGAAACACAGCATGGCACAGTCATTAGGAGCTGAGCTTTAAAGCAGAAGTCGGCCTGCATTCAAACCCTGCCTCACCATGTACTGGTTGAGTGACCTTAGCTGTAAATTCTCTCTGGCTCTGATTCCTCATCTGAAACACGGAGATACTAATAACAGTGACCATTTGTCATTGAGTTGATTCCAACTCATGGTGGTCCATGTATGTCAGAGTAGAACTGTATTCCATAAGGTTTTCAATGGCTGATTTTCCAGAACTAGATTGCCAGGCCTTTTTGTCTATGGCACCTTTGGGTAAACTCAAACTTCTAAACTTTTGGTTAAGTAGCCAAGTATGTTAACTATTTGTACCATTCAGGTACTCTGAGATAATGATTAAAAAAAAAAAAAAATACCAAACACAAAAACCACACTCACTGCCATGGAGTCTGGTCTGACTCATAGAGACCCCTCCTTGGGTTTTTGAGGCGGTATCACTACGGAAGTAGATTGCCCAGCCTTCTTTCTGGAGATAATGATAGTATGTACCTTTTAGAATTGTGAGAAATGAATAAGTTACCATTGATAAGTCTTTAGAACAATATCTGACATAGAGAGAGTGCTATGTAAGTGATTGTTAAATAAAATAAGGGAATGTGAAGCTTAAGGTTTAAAGAATAGTTTCCTATGAGAGGGATTCAGGAGCAAGGTGGGCAGAGCGAGTCACTCCCTTGCTGAGTGGCCTCTGCTTCTGCCTGCAGGGGACCACTGCCCACACACCAGGCCAGCGCTGCTCCTCCAGATGCCAAGGTGAGAGTTGGCCTGCCTCTGACTGTGGAGTGCACAAAATCTGTATTTATTCCAGCGGGATGAAAACCTGTGCTGCTCTGATTGCTGGAGAAGGAAACAGTAAGCAATATGGTTTTCCTTCACAGGGATATGATAGGTATTTGAGACTCCACAGATACAATTTGGCCAAATGTAGGATTTCTCAACTTTCGTGTGTATTTATTTCTTAAAAAATTCAACTGCAACATGATCTAGGCACTAAAATTCATCTCTGTTGGTTGTTGGGTATATATCCTCCATCACTTGGCAAATTTGATGTATTTTAACCCCGCTTCAGCTCTCTCTAATCTTGCTTCATCAATCCTTCTCTGCTCAGGCATGTCTGCCTTCATTTGGCAGACATGGCAGGTTTTTCATTTTCCTCATGTAAATGACTTGTTTATTACAGTAAGGGTCCCTGGTCTTAGGAAACCACTTACAGATATCCTCGAATAGAACTCAGAAGGGGCTTCATGAATAATAATGCCCAAGTAAACCTGAGATGAGCTTGGACGTTGCCTCTTTGAAATTCATACATCATGCTAAGTGCTGTCATTTTAACAGAAAATGCAGAAGGCTTCCTGTGAAGGCTGAGTCTGAACTATATTTTCTTTACAAAACTTATCATTTCAGGACAAAACAAACAGAAAGCAAAGGTGGCAGGAGGTGATTTCAAGTGTGTGTTTTACTAGAGCATAAAATTTGTTTTTCTGATGATACTGAGACTTTTCACAGGGCCTGTTTCTAACTTTTTAATTTGTCTTTCCCTCTCTATTAAATATGCGTCTACTTTCTTATTTCTGGACTATGAGTTTATAGCATAAGGCAAAAAACTTAATCTAAGTACATTAACTCTTCATTCCTTTTGTCTTGACAGACAAAAGAAAATTGTACAGTCCTATTTGGAGCATGGAGTTGAGCTGTGTCTAAGCCACAGGTTTACAAACATGGCTGCATATTTTAATCACCTGGGGACCTTAAAAAACTTAATAGATTTTATTTTTTGAGCAGTTTTAAGATTAAAGAAAATTAAAATAAAAAAAAAATACAGAAAGTTCCCATATTTCCCCTGTCTTTCCCTCTCACAGTTTTCCTTATTATTAACATCTTTCATTATTGTGGTATACTTGTTGCAATTGATGAACTAATGTTGATACATTATTATTCGCCAAAGTCCATAGTTTACATTAGGGTTCATTCTGTGTTGTACAGTTCTATGGGTTTTGATGATCGCGTAAAGCCGTGTATTCGCCATTATGGTATCACACAGAATAATTTCACTGCCCAGTGCTCTACCTCTTTATCCCCTGGCAACCATTGATCTTTTACTGCCTTTACAGTTCTGGCTTTTCCAGAATGTTGTATTATTGTGATCACACAGTATGTAGCCTTTGCAGATGGACTTAGCACTAGCATTTAAAATGTCCTGTTGTCAGGTAACATTGTGTGTGCATGTTGTCTTTTGTTTTAAAGCACTCTAAAATATTTTTTAAAGATGTAAAATGAAAATTAAAAAAAATCTCAGTTTAAAAGATCTTAATTTTTTAAAAAGCTTTATTGTGATACAGCACATACAACAAGCCTCACATATTTATAACATTTGATAAATTTTGACATATGTATATACATATGAACCATGTATATACATATGAACCATCACCATGATAGATAATGAACATATTCATCCCTCCCAAAAG
This sequence comes from Orycteropus afer afer, assembly GCF_000298275.1. Lineage (NCBI taxonomy): Eukaryota > Metazoa > Chordata > Mammalia > Tubulidentata > Orycteropodidae > Orycteropus > Orycteropus afer. The sequence goes on along the minus strand of NW_006921818.1, from coordinate 2,912,270 downwards.
TTTCCTTGTGCCCCTTTGTAATCCTGTTCCTTTACCCTGCCAACCCTCCCTAGCCCCAGGCAACCACTGATCTGCTTTCTGTCATTGTGGATTAGTTGACATTTTCTAGAATCTTATACAAAAGCAATAACAAATTATGCCACTTCTTGTCTAGTTTCTTTCAGTCAGCATAATTATTTTGAGATTCACCCATGATATAGATTGAATTATGTCCCCCCAAATTATATGTTGGAATCCTATACTGTGAGTGTAATTCTGTTTGGAAATAGGGGCTTCTTTGTTATGTTAATGGGACTTATCATTAGTGTAGGCTGTGTCCTAAACCTAATTACTTCTGAGTTATAAAAAGAGCAGATGAGACATAGAGATGGGCACACATGAGGGAAGACAGACATCAAGTGACAATCGTCTGCAAGGAACGCCAAGGAACCGAGGAATGCCTGGGGCTACCGACAAGAAAGGAATCAACCAACCCAGCCAAGACTTTAATTTGGACTTTTAGCCCCCAGAGCTGTGGAAACATACATGTCTGTTCTTTAATGACACCCACAAGTACATGTGTTATAGCAGCACTAGCAAGCTAGGACAATCTATCTTGTTGTTTATCTTGTTTATTTTAATTGTTGAGCAGTATTTCATTTAATAGATATATAACTATTTATTATTTACCTGTTGGTGGACATTTGGGTTGCTTTCAGGTTTTAGTTATTACAAGTGAAGCTGTTATGGACATTCATGAACACATCTTTGAATGGACATATGATTTCATTTTCTTGAGTAAATAAATACCTTGGAGTGAATTGGCTGGGATGAATGCTAAGTGCATGTTTAAATTCTTAAGAAACAGCCAAACTGTTTTGCAAAGTAGTTGTGCCATTTTGCATTGCTATCAACAGTGTATGAGAGTTCTAATTGCTTCACATTCTCAGCAACAGTTTCTTTCTTTTCTTTTTTTTTTTTTTTTGTGCCATTTCTAGGCATGTAGTAGTGTCTTACTGCTCCATGGGAGGAAGATGAGACAATCTACTTCTCTAAAGATTTACAGCCTTGGAAACCCAGTTGGTG
>NW_006921818.1:2908479-2911040 GCF_000298275.1 Orycteropus afer afer | reverse complement strand
GAGTTTGAACCTCCAGCCTTCTGATTAGCAGTCAAATAGCTTAGGCACTATGCCACCAGAGCTATAGTTTGGTTTGTATTTCACTAATGACTATGATGTTGGGCATTTTTCATGTTTACTTACAACTCCTATTTTCTTTGCTGAAATAGCTGTTCAAATCTTTCTGTTTATTTATTTTTAAAAAAAGGTTGGTTGTAATTATATCTGTTACATAACTTTTGCCAATTAAGCTTTTTACTGGTATACAACTTATTGATAGCAATTACATTAATCAGCTGTGAAAAATGGGCTGTTTTGTTTTTATTTTGTTTTAGGACTTCTTTATGTGTTCTGGATACAAGTCCTTAATGATATATGTAATTTGAAGTTATTTTCTCACAGCCTGTGGCTTGTTTTTTAATGGGGTCTCATTCTTAAATTCACCTCTAAAGCTGCCCCAACACAGTCCAGGCCTGTAATGAGTGTTGTTCAGTATTATGACCCTGACAAAACAACAATGAGCTATCATCTCACCCCAGCATTAATAGCAGAGTTCAAAAAAACAGGAAACAACAAAAGCTGGTAAGGATGTAGAGACCAGAACACTTATACACTGCTGGTAGGCCTGTAAAATGGTGCAAGCACTATGGAAAATGGTATGGTGTTTTCTTAAAAAGCTGGAAATAGAAATACCATATGATCCAGCATTCCCACTAAAAAAAAAAAAAAAAAAAAAAAAATCTACTGCCATCAAGTCAATTCCAACTTATAGTGACCTGCATTGAGTTTCCAAGGCAGTAAATATTTACAAAAGAAGATTGCCCATTCTTGCTTTCATGGAGTGGCTGGTGGGTTTGAATCATCAACTTTCTGGTTAGCAGTCAGATGCTTTAGGCACTGTGGTACCAGAGCTCCTTAGCAATCCCACTACTAGGTATATATGCTAGGGAAATAAGAGCTGTGACACAAACAGATATATGTATACCCATGTTCATCATAACACTATTCATAATAGCGAAAGGATGGAAACAACATAAATGCCCATTTGCCCATCAATGGACGAATGGATCAACAAACTGCTATACACACATACAACACAATACTATGCAACATTAAAGAACAATGATGAATCTGTGAAACATCTCATAAAATGAATGAACTTAGAGGCTAATACACTGAGTGAAATTAGTCACAAAAGGACAAATATTAGATGAGATGACAATTGTAAAAAGTCAAGAAACGTTTTTCGTAACAAAAGAAATATTATTTGATGGTTACTAAGCTAGGGAGGAAGGGAGGATAAACCACTAACTAGAAGGTAGATACATATTAAGTTAGGTGAAGGGAAAGGTTAAAAAAAAAAAATTATGATCCTGAGTCTCTGCAACATCCTCAGGCATCACTGCCCTGCAGTCAAGTCACTGAATGTCCTGAACTCATGTAACTGGTCCCAATCTGGGTTCCTCTCAGAAGCCTCACTTTGCTGCTTCAACTCCTTAGCATTTAGCTGCCACATAGCCATTACTGACATGCTTCTACATCATGAATATGATCATGCTACCTTTTGCTTAAAAGTTATTACATGGATCTCTATATGTTAAAGGTTAGCAGTCAAATGCCTTAGGCACTACACTACCAGAGCTCCCTAAAGGTCCCTGGGTGATGCTAATGATTTGTGCTCGATTACTAACCCAAAGGTTGGTGGTTCAAACCCACGCAATGGCATTATGAAAGAAAGGCCTGGTGATTTGCTTAAAGAGTACAACCAAAAAACTCTATGGATCAATTCTCCTCTGTAAGACTTAAGGTTGCCATGAGTTGGAAATGGCTTGATGATAATGGATATCTGCTATGATAGCATCCTCAAGCTTTGGTCATCTTGACACATAAGAATTAAATACCTTATAATTACCTTATCTTTTTATCCAGAGACCAAAATCTGGCTCTGCAAACATTAAGGAGCTTTTCTGCAGGTCAAAAAGTATCAAATATAGGCTATTTTATATAATTCAAACAAAAGCAAAACAAAACAAAACAAAATCAGCCCTTTCAATCAATCTACCTGTTTTTAGCTTCTTATTAGCATGCCTTCTGCTTTGGATTGATTCTTCCACTTCTTCCAATCCCCAAGTTTCTTCAGGGTACCTTGGGACCCATTTGCGTGCAGTTCATTAGTTTCCCTGTCCCTCCATCCCCTAGGTACTTAGAGTTGACTTCTCTCTCCTCTGCCTGCTATGTGGTTTGACATTCATCCATCTGGCTTCTGGCTTCAGGTATAAAAGTCCATTACTAGAGCTATTGCCTCGGTCATTGAAGTTTTTATTCTATTTCTTTTCTACATGGTATCTAAGTGTCATTTTTGAGAGGAGAAGAAGGCAGAAATATCTTTACTCTGTGTTTGGAAACTGTGAATCTCCCTTTCACCTCTTATAACTGAAATCTAGTGGATAGATGCCATTTTCCTTTCTGAACCACAGGAAGGTCAGATTTTTAACAAGCTTTTCCCTTCTGGGCAGTTTGGAGATTTTCTAGGGGAAGCGTAAACCAAAACCAAACCCCTACCATCCAGTAGATTCCAACTC
>NW_006921818.1:2901911-2907929 GCF_000298275.1 Orycteropus afer afer | reverse complement strand
TGAGAGTCCCAATCTCTCCACAACCGAGGTGGTATCTTTATGGAAGTAGATTGCCCCATCTTCCTTCCGAGGAGTGGCTGGTGTGTTTGAACTTCCAGCCTTCTGGTTAGCAGTCAAGTGCCTTAGGCACTATGCCACCAGACTTGCTGCCTCCTCAAGCTATGTGGCTCTGCTGAACCTTTCCCTGCTCCTCCTAGGCTCCTGCTTGCTCAGTGTCCATGGCTGCCTGTGCTCCCTGGACCAGCTCCTTTCAAGCGTTGTTTTGTTTTTTTTCCTCAATCGTCTTTACTGAAAGAGTCTGCATATACTCTTCCCTTAATACACCTTAGTGTTTGTGGAAACCTGGATGAAAAATTTAAAATTGAGTGAACATAGGTGGTATGTATATTATTGCTCTTTACAGAGCCCAAGGTCCCACTTGTTCTATATTTGCATAACCATGAGATGAGAATTGAAGAAGATGGTGAGTAGAGAAGGGAGGGGCAGATGTAAGACTTGTAGACTTGGACAGAGTAGAATGAATTCCTTTTAAATTATTTGATAAATTTATTTGATAAACATTCATTCTTCTCTAAAGGCTTATCTAAGTTTTACACATCTTCACATTTTTGTGTATATATATATATATATATATATATATATATACAGGAGCTCTGGTAGCATAGTGGCTAAGACACTTGCCTGCTAACAGACGGCTGGCAGTTCAAACCCACTAGCCACTCCTCGGAAGGAAGGTTGGGCAATCCTACTTCCATAGTGATACTGCCTCAGAAACCCAAGGAGGGGTTGCTATGAGTCGGGGCTGACTCGATGGCACATAACAACAACAACAGATATATATATATTTGTTGTTATTGTTGTTATGTGCTGCTGAGTCGGACCTGACTCATAGCAACCCCTCATTGGGTTTCCGAGGTGGTATCACCACAGAAATAGATTGCCCAACCTTCCTTCTGAGGAGTGACTGGTGAGTTTGAACCACCAGCCTTCTGGTTAGCAGTCAAGTGCCTTAGGCACTACGCTACCAGAGCTCCTATGTGTGTGTGTGTGTGTGTGTGTATACTGTGTATATGTTATTGTTGTTAGGTACTATCTAGTGGATTCTGACTCGTAGCAACCCCATGTACGACAGAAGAAACACTGCCTAGTTTTGTGCCATTCTCACACTTGTTCCTATGCTTGAGCCCATTGTTGCAGCAACTATGTCAACCCATCTCATTGAGGATCTTCTCCCTTTTCACTGATCATCTACTTTATCCAGTATGATATCTTTCTCCAGGGATTAGTCTCTTCTGACAACATGACCAAAGTATGAGAGATGAAGTCTGGCCATTCTCATATCTAAAGAACATTCTGGCTGTACTTCCTCCAAAACAGATTTGCTGGCAGTCAATGGTACATTCAATATTTTTCACCCACACCACAATTCAAATGCATCAATTCTTCTGCAGTCTTACTTATTCAATGTCCAGATCTCACATGAATAATAGGTTATTTTTGAAAATAACTGTGGCTTAGGTCAGACACACCTTAGTATTCAAAGTGACGTCTTTGCTCTTATACTCTTTAAAGAGGTCTTTTGCAGCAAATCTGGTCAATGCGATATGTTGTTTTATTTCTTGACTGTTGCATCCATGGCTGTTGTTTGTGGATCCAAGTAAAACAAAACCTTGACAATTCCAATCTTTTCTCCATTCATCGTGATACTGTTTATTGGTCCAATTGTGAGGATTTTTTTTTAATGTTGATGTGTAATCCATACTGAAGACTGTAGTCTTTGATCTTCATGAGTAGGTGCTTCAAGTCTTCTTTACTTTCAGCAAGCAAGGTCACATCATCTGCATATTGCAGGTTATTAATGAGTCTTTCTCCTATCCTGATGCCATGTTCTTCTTTGTATAATCTGGCTTCTCAGATTATTTGCTCAGCATACAGATGAATAAGTATGGTGAAAGGATAAAACCCTGACACACACCTTTCCTGATTTTAAACCATGCAGTATCTCCTTATTCTGTTTGAATGACTGCCTCTTGGTCTAGGTACAGGTTCCTCATGAGCAGAATTTAGTGTCTTGGAATTCTTATTCTTCTCAATGTTATCCATAATTTGTTATGATCCACACAGTCAAATGCTTTTGCATAGTCTCTCTCTCTTTAATTACCTAATTTCTGAGAGATGCAAAACTAAATAAAAGATTGTTCTTACCATCAAAGGGACTTATAATCTAGTATGAACACTGGTGGTAGTGGATGGGATGGGGGTGAAGGGAAGACTTAAAGGAGAGGCTTATGTATGGAACAGCCCATATAGAAATCCTAGATTGGAACAATAGTGTAATGGCATGAAGGGGCCTCTTTTAACATCCATCCCAGTGTCTGGTAGGAAAGGGCAGACCAGTTAGAAGGGAACAACTTTTTAATACCATCCCAAGGTACATTTAAGGCAGTTTCCCAGAATTACACAGATGTCCATGTAAAGAGAATTGAGTACATGACCCGAAGGCCACATTCTTATTGATGTTCAATTCTCTGTCAGAGAGAGAGAGAATTACTGTGGAGAAACCATCAGTACTCCAAAATGTCTTCCCTGTTGGTGCTGCCACAAGGCTTGACAATTCAACATTCATTACCACTCTGGTTTCCATGGAAGGCGCATTAAAATGCCATTGTTATCTGAAATGATGCAGAACAGGGGAGAACTCAGAAGACAGATGTAGTGGGTATTATATGGTTCCATACACTTGGGGCTGGCGTTGGTGTAAAACAAGGCTCCAGGAATTGATGGAATACCAACTGAGGTGTTTCAACAAATGGATGCAATGCTGGAAGTACTCCCTTGTCTATGCCCAGAAATTTGGAAGATAGATACTGGCCAACTGACTGGAAGGTATCCATATTTGTGCCCATTCCAAAGAAAAGTGATCAACAGAATGTGAAATTATCAAACAATATCATTAATATCACATACATAGTAAAGTTTTGCTGAAGATAATTAAAAAATGGTTGCAGCAGTATATCAAAAGGTAACTGCCAGAAATTCAAGTTGGATTCAGAAGATGACATGGAATAAAGAATATCACTGCTGATGTCAGATAGATCTTAACTGAAAGCAGAGAATACCAGAAACATGTTTATCTGTGTTTCATTGACTATGCAAAGACATTAAACTGTGTGGATCATAACAAATTATGGATAACATTTCAAAGAGTGAGGATTCCTGAATACTTAATTGTGCTCATGATGAACCTATATATAGACCAAGAGGCAGTCATTCAAACAGAACATGGGAATACTGCATAGTTTAAGATCAGGAAAAGTGTGCATCAGGGTTATACCTTTCACCACACTTATTCAATGTGTATGCTGAGCAAATAATCTGAGAAGCTGTACTATATAAAGAAGAGTGTGGCAACAGGATTGGAGGAAAACTCATTAACAACCTGCAATATGTAGATGGCACTACCTTGCTTGCTAAAAACTGAGAGGTCCTGAATCACTTACTGATGAAGATCAAAGACTACAGCCCTATGTACAGATTATATCTCAATGTAAAGAAAACAAAAATCTTAACAACTGGAGAAATAACCAATACCATGATAGAGAAGAAAAGATTGAAGTTGTCAAGGATTTCATTTTACTTGAGTTCACAACCAACACCTATGGAAGTAGCGGTCAAGAAATCAAGTGATGTATTACATTGGATATATCTGCTGCAAAAGACCTCTTTAAAGGATTAAAAAGTGAAGATTTCACTTATAGGAGTAAGGTGAACCTGACCCAGGACACTGTATATTCAGTTGCCTCATATATATGCAAAAACTGGGTAATGAATGAGGAAGACTGAAGAAGAATTGATGCCTTTGGATTATGGTGTTGGTGAGGAATATTGAATGCACCACGAATGGCCAGAAGAAAGAACAAATCTGTTTTGGAAGAAGTACAGCCAGATCATCCTTAGAAGTGATAATGGCAAGATTTCATCAAATATATTTTAGATATGTTATCAGAAGGGACCAGACCCTACAGAAAGACATTATGCCTGGTAAAGTAGAGAACCAAAAAAACTCCCATACCCACTGCCATCCAGTCGATTCTGACTCATAGCAACCCCCATTGGTTTTCTGAGGCAGTGCATTGTTACAGAAGTAGATTGCCCAGTCTTCCTTCCACAGAGTGGCTGGTGGGTTTCAACCACCAACCTTCTGGCTAGCAGTCAAATGCCTTAGGCACTGCACCACCAGAGCTCTTTGGTAGAGGGTCACCAAAAAATAGGAAGACTTTCAATGAGATAGATTGACACAAAAACTAAAAAAACCAAACTCACCACCGTTGAGTTGAATCTGACTCGTAGCGACCCCTCCTTGGGTTTCTGAGGTAGTATCTCTATGGAAGTAGATTGCCCAGTTTTCCTTCCAAAGATTGACACAGTGGCTGAAACAATTGCAATGATTGTGAGGAAGACATAGACCTGGGCAGTGTTTTGTTCTATCGTGCATTGTGTCACTATGAGTTGGAACTGACTCAACGGCACCTAACAACAACCACAACACACACTTAGGGTTCAAGGAAAAAAATCGTATTACTCTATTTTACAAATAAAAGTAAACATAGCTCTTTGCCTGTGTTAGCAAGTAATCCTTAGTGGAGATATCCCTGGCCCTCTCTAAGATCTTGGAGTAATTTTGTGCTTAGTGTCTAGAAAATGCAGATGGGACCAGGTTCTCAGTACATGACTGATGTCATTTTTTGTTCTCTTACTATTGAAGCTCTGGTAGCATAGTGCCTAAGGCACTTGACTGCTAACCAGAAGGCTGGCGGTTCAAACCGACCAGCCACTCCTTGGAAGGAAGGTTGGGCAATCCTACTTCCATAGTGATACTGCCTTGGAAACCCAAGGAAGGGTTGCTATGAGTCGGGCCTGACTCAAGGGCAAACAACAACAACAACAGCACTATTGAATCTGGCTCTCCTTTCTACCAGCCTGGGGAGTCCCATAGTATTTGTGACTGACACTGTTAGTTGCTTGCCCATTATCCACTTTTCTTTCTTACTTGTTTGAGATGACACATGCCCATCCCTGAATGATCCTCCCAGCTAGACTAGGTCATGTGATCTAGTGCTGATGTAAAGGAAAAGAGCTGTGGGAGCTTATCCCAAAACAAATGGGAAAATTTCATTGAAATAATTTGTATATGATAAGGCTTTATTTAACCATCAATTATTATTTTTTTGAAAAATTGTTTTGCAGTTGTGGAAAACTGAGAAATTGAATATATTGAAATAAAATAATAATTGAAAATGATTGAATAATAAGTTGAATATTTCCTGAGATGCTACTTTGAATCAAGTGCAGTTCTTTATATATTTAGTCTCATATCTTTATACATGATATATGTGTGTGTGTGTGTATATACACATATATATTTATGAAGGAAGATGGGGCAATCTACTTCTGTAGTGATACCGCCTCAGAAACCCAAGGAGGGGTCGCTATGAGTCAGGTCCGACTCGACGGCACATAACAACAACAACATATATAATAAGTATCTCAAAGAATTCACATATTAACTCATTTAATCCTCACAATATTATTATGAGATAGTTACTTCTGAGGATCCATTGTTGAAGGGAGAAAACTGAGACATTAGGGGTTAATTGTCTTAGAAAATTTCCTGCTCTGCACAAGAATCAAACCATTTGTCATTTCTCTGACCTCCACAGAGCACTCTTCCCTGTTCCCTGTTTGATGTCAGAGAAAATAATTTCTCTTTTCTTCATTAATAGTCTCCTTTTTGCTAGGACTCTGCGGCCCTCTGTATCTTATACTTTATTGTTCTGAAGTTAAGGGGCCCTGGTGGTGCATTGGTTGAGCACTTGGCTGCTAGTTGAAAGGTCAGTGGTTAAAACCCACCAGCTGCTCCATAGCAGTTGCCTCCTGTAAAGATTGAAAGTGTTGGAAACCCTGTGGGGCAGTTTACTCTGTCCTATCGCATTCCTAGGGAGCTCTGGTGGCATAGTG
>NW_006921818.1:2895756-2901681 GCF_000298275.1 Orycteropus afer afer | reverse complement strand
GTTGGGCAATCCTACTTCCGTAGTGATACTGCCTCGGAAACCCAAGGAGGGGTCGCTATGAGTCAGGGCTGACTCGACGGCACATAACAACAACAATAGCATCCCTATATGTTGGAATCCACTCAATGGCAGTGGATTTTTGGGCTCAGTCTTGAAGTCCCTCACTCCCATATTCATAAGTTTTATTTCTCACCCATTCCAAAATTTATGGAAATTCATTAAAAAAACAAACAAACAAACAAAAAAACCAACTGCTGGCCCTGCTGAGTCTTCTACCTGCCTCCTATTTATGCTCATCTCTTTTCCTGCCAAATCTTACTAAAAGCAGACTACAACAAGCCTCAATTAACATTTCTTTTTAACCTCTGCAATCTGGCTTCCAATCTCCTCTGCCCAAATACTACGTGGAAAAAAAATCTCCTTGATTGCTTTGGTAATAATGTTCCTGAATTTCCTTCTCCCCAAGATTAGCATCTTTTTCTATCTCTATCTCATACCCTTCACTGTTTCAGACTTGGGTGCTTACAGTACTGTTCTCTGCTCTTTCTAGTTTATTATTATTTATTTGTGTTTGATCCAATTACCTTCCTTCCCACTTCAATTACTCTTTCTTCTTTTTTCTGTTTTACTGTATTTTGAGAAATTATCACTATTTGAAATCATACTGCATATTTATTTTCTGTCTGTTATTGGTTGTCTTCTATCTTTAGCTTGTCTGTGTTTATAGCTATTAATTCTACAAGAGACACAGTGGTGGGATAGAATTAAAAGTAAGTCAGCTACTTCTATGTTTCTAGCTGAAGACTGACTACACTTGTGCCAAATCTTTTTGAGAGCTTCTTTATATTTTCTCCCTTTGCTGCTGCTGGTAGTTCTAGGGAGTCACAGAGAAAACAGAGATTCTATGAGGAGAGATAGGCAAGCAAGATGGGGAAATAGTGAAGCCTTCAAGAGTGAAGGCTACTTCTGTATTGATACTGAGTTGGGCCAAACTTGGTGGAGGGAGAAGTTTTAAGTTGGAAAAGAGATTGCATCTTTTGTAGAGACTATGGCCCTTAGACACCCTTCAAACCTGGAACTGAACAACCCCCCCCCTCAACTTCCTGCCAAAAGATAAGCCTATAAGGTAAACAATAACACCAGGGAGGTACACTTTCCTTAGAACCATCAACTATGGGAGATTAACAGGGCAGCATTTGCCCAGGGGTAAAACTCAGAAGACTGGAAGAGGTAGGAAAGAAGGATGATGGAAATGGCAAACACAGGGAGGAAGTAGGAAGAGTGCTATTACACTGTGGGGATCGCAATGTCACGAAACAAAATGTACATGAGCTGTTGAATGGAAAACTGATTTGCTCTGTGAACTTTCACCCACATCACAGTAAAAAGTAAATAAAGAAAAGAAAATAACAACAAAAAAAGAAGTTGAATCTTCGATCTCAGTGTGGATTGGAGTCAGGAGGCTATTGCAGTAGGGCAGTAAGAGACGAGACATAGGACTAGGCTTTGACTGTTGCGCCGTTAAGAAGTAAATTGATTATGGATGTGTGTGTAGAGGGTGGAGCAAATGAAATACATAGTTTGATTGGATTTGGGTGTTGATGAGCAAGAAAGGAGTCAAGGACGACTCTCAGTTTTGGTGCCTGACCAACTTGGTGAATGATGGTGCCATTTACTGACAGGCGAGGAGCAGTTTAGAATTAAATTAAGACTTGGTCTTAGATGTTGAAACTTTCTTTAGCACAGGCAAGGGGATGTAAAAGAAACTATCTTTTTTGGCTGGAAAGTTTCCATACTCTCCAGATTTAAAAGCTATGTCTTGATGTGAATTTTCTGATGTATGGAAGGCTCTGTAAAGCAGGTGAAATGAAGGGTGGTATGGGCTGGCTGGCACGCTTTCTCACATTCATCACATGCATAGACTTTCTCTTGTACTAATTTCCTAACCAGAGATGGCAAATGAGTCTATGTTGCTTGCCAAACTAAAAAAAAATAGTCTTCATTAATAATTTCATGTGCCATTCATGGGAAAGCAATAAATCAATGTGATTTACTATAAAATATTTAATAGAAGTGCATTTTCATCATTGATTCTAGTGAACATAATACAAAGGTCTGATCAATATTGATGATATTGTTTTTAATTTGTTTTACATTGTAAAACTGTCATTGCCTTTTGGGAGCAAAGCAAAATCATTTTTGACTGGATACAATTTGTAGTACAGAAAGACATCCAGAAAAATTACTTGTTCAAAAAAGAATCAGATGAAACAATTGTATTTTTTTTTTTAAATTTTATTTTGATTTGGGTGAAGATTTACAGAGTAAATTCACTTTTCATACAGCAGTTCACATATACTTTGTCTCATGTCATTGACCAAAATTTACAATGCAACAGCTCCCCTCCCACTTCCTCCCCATAGTTACCTCTTCCCGGTGTCCATCCCTCCATACTCTTCTGCGCTGTGAGCTGTCTCCCTGTGCATAAGCAGCCCTTCTTTCTCCCATGATTGTTCTCTCCAGGGTGTGTGTCTACTTGAGGTAAATGTTTAACTCACTTGCCTGTTCTTTGTTTGGCTGGAAACCACAGGTGTGGGTTCAATCCCAGACCTGAAGGGCAGCTAGGGGCCATAGTCTCAGTGGTTTCACCAGGCTCTATTGGACCAGCAAACCTGGTCCCCACCTTCTTTTTTTTTTTTTCCCTCCAAATGATTTTGAGTTTTGTTCCACATTGTTCTCCTTCTCTATGCAGGATCTCATAACAATTGTATTTTTAAAAAGTCACTGAAAGTATCAGGTTATAATTTTGGAATGTGCAATACTACAACCTCAATCAGCAGGTACCATAAGTACATGTATTGATGCCACTGTGTAACTGAAAGGCAACATTCTGGGATATTTCTAAATTTTGCCTTTAACTGCATTTCAACTCAGCTCAAATTCATGAATGCATATAAAAGTTAATTTCATTTTTACTTTTTAAGGCTTGAAAGAATAAAAACTACTTACATATGGCCTTAAAAACAAACTCACTATTTAAAAATGGCTGCTCCATGTATTTGACAACCCACTGTTCACTGCTGTCCAGTTGATTTTGACTCATAGGAAACACACAGGACAGAGTAGAAATGCCCAGAGAGTTTCCAAGACTGTAAATCTTTATGGAAGTGGATTGCCACATCTTTTTCCTGTGGAGCAGCTGGTGGTTTGAATAGTCAGCCTTTTAATTAGCAGCTGTACACTTAACCACTGCAGCATAAGGGCTTCTTGTATTTGACAAACATTTCTTAAAGCACCTACTAGGTATCAGAGGGAGCTCTGGTGGCCTAGTGCGTAAGACATTTGACTGCTAATCATAAACTGGTGGTTCAAACCCACCAGCCACTCCTTGGAAGGAAGATTGGGCAATCTACTTCCGTAATGATACTGCTTTGGAAACCCAAGGAGGGGTCACTATGAGTTGGATCCGACTCGATGGCAATGAGTTTGTCTTGGTTTAGGTATCACACTCTGTGATAAATACTGACTACACATAGTGATGGAATCCAAGAAGACTTCACTTAGATTACACAATTACTTTGGGTTCAAACATAAAGATATGAACCAAATTTCTATTATCCAATTTAAACTGCTTACAAATTGTAATAGTTTCTTTTTCATGTATTTTTAAATATTGAGAAATCATTTCTCATATTCAGTTATATTTTTCTGGCTAATTAACCTAAGGTTTGGTTTAAAATGTCTTCTTGCAGAAAACAATACATAGAGAATTGACTTAAAGGATATGATACATGAAGTTTTATCTGTGTTTTATAAGATAGTAGTCTGCAATCCATAATCATCTCAATTGTGTATATCTCCCTTTTCCTCTTTTTAACTGCTAAATTTTAAAACTGTTTGATAGCCTATGTAATTAAAAAAATGAATTTAATTTTAGTTTCTGTTAATATAATTTTGAGATTATGACAAAATCATTGAAGAAGCCAATAGTAAATAGAATATTCATAATTCTCCAATTCAAAATCAAATTACAGCACCCAAACCAAATGGAAAGTCTTTGAGTTGGTTTCTAAACATAATTTGTAATGAAACAGTAGGATGGCACACTTAACTACACAGAATAATATTTCCAAGCAAATGGAACATTCAGCTCTAGACTGAATCACTTGGATTATGCTTAGGCCAAGCATGCAGCATGTACACACATATATTGCACAACACAGGCAATGTTGTCAGATGTCATTATGGTCACAGACTCATTGACATCTGATTCATTATACCATCTTATCATACTTTGTACAGAAAAGCTCAGCTATCTCTAAGTTTATTATAATAAAACCACAGTGGAAATTCAAATGAATAAAAACTCTCTCCTTTTAAAATTCATTTCCTTTTAACAATTTAATTGGCATACCAAACAAGATTATTAAAGAAAACATTAATTGAAAAAATTCTCTTGTGATAATGTTAGCAAATGAGCCCTATGTGTATACAGACCTATCAGTGAATCTACAGATATCTGTATCTATCTATGTAGATATGTGTGTTGCTAGTTGCCATCCAGTTGGCACTGACACAGGAAATTTTATTATAACAAGGAAATATTGTTCAGTCCTGCACCATCTATCTATATGTTTGTCTGTTTCTGTCTATTTGAATATCTATTCCCATACACAGACATAGACATGGATAAGTAGGTAGGGAGGTAAGTAGGTAGGTAAGTAGACAGATAGATAGATAGCTGCCATCGAGTCAACTCCAACTCATGGTGATCTTATGTACCATAGAACAGAATGTAGCTCTGTCCTGCATTTTCCTCACAATCACTGGTATGTTTGAGTTCATTCTTGTGGCTATTGTGCCAATCCATCTCACCAATGTCTCTCTTGCTCTTGCTAGCTCTTTACTTCATCAAACATTATGTCCTCTTCCAGTCATTGATCCCTTCTGATTATGGGTCCAAAGCAAGTGAGTCAGACAAAGTTCTCTTGTGTTCCATAAGGTTTCCATTGGTTAGTTTTTAGAAGTAGATAACCAGGTCTTTCTTCCTAGTGTGTCCTAGTCTGGAAGCTCTGCTGAAACATACCCACCTTCACCATGTATGACCTTGCTGGTATTTGAAATACTGGTAGCATAGCTTCCACTCTTTCAGCAACATGCAAGCCACCAGTGTGATAGTCAGGTGTTGGATCTGTCTATATATCAAACTTCAAGGAGCTCAGGTGGTTAAAGTGCTCAGCTGCTAATGAAAAAGTTGGTGGTTTGAGCCCACCAGCTGCTCCATGGGAAAAGATGTAGCAATTTGCTTTTGTGAAGTTCCAGGTAATGTTTTGTGGCAATTCTACTCTGTCCTATAGGGTCACTATGTGTTGGAATTGACTCCATGGCAATGGGCACTCTCTTTCTATCCTCACATATGCATACATACATACATACACATGTTGTTGTTGTTGTGTGCCATCAAGTCGGCCCCAACTCATAACGACCCCTCCTTGGGTTTCCGAGGCAGTATCACTACAGAAGTATTGCCCAACCTTCCTTCCAAGGAGTGGCTGGTGGGTTTGAACCACCAGCCTTCTGGTTAGTAGTCAAGTGCCTTAGGCACTATGCTACCAGAGCTCCTATATATACACACACATATATATGTATATCCACACATATGTATGTATTCACATATATATATATATTCACATATATATATATATATATATATATATATACACCTATGCAAAATATATGTGCTATTTGAAAGATATATGTGCAAGATATGTGTGATATATTCACACTCTTTATGTCCTTATATTTTGTCCTCCCTATACCCACCTCCAAGATAAAGCTCTGATGAGGAAAAAGATATTTAGTTTGGGTGAATTTTCTGGTATGGAATAAACTATTTCTATGGCTTTCAAGACACTTGCCTGCTAA
>NW_006921818.1:2886358-2892081 GCF_000298275.1 Orycteropus afer afer | reverse complement strand
GAGTTGCAATATAGAAAGATTCTATGGGCAAAATATTAAATGACGCAGGAAGCCTGAAAAGAAGATGGGAGGAATACCCAGAGTCACTGTACCAAAAAAATTGGTCAATGTTCATCCATTTCAGGAGGTCAAGAATCAATGGTATTGAAGGAAGAAGTCAAAGCTGCACTGAAGAAATTGGCAAAGAACAAGGCTCCAGGAATTGATGAAATACCCATTGAGGTGTTTCAACAAATGGATGCCCTGCTGGAGGCACTCGCTCAACTATGCCAAAAGACTTGGAAAACAGTTAACTGGCCAACTGACTGGAAGAGATCTATATTTATACCCATTTAAGAAAGGTGATCCCACAGAATGTGGAAATTATCAAACAATATCATTAATATCACATGCAAGTCAAATCTTACTGAAGATAATTCAAAAATGGTTGCTGCAGTATATTGACAGAGAGCTTCCAGAAATGCAAGCTGGATTCAGAAGAGGATGTGGAATGAAGATATCATTGCTGATGTCAAATGGATCTTAGCTGAAAGCAAAGAATACCAGAAAGATGTTTCTTTGTGTTTTATCGACTATGCAAAAGCATTTGATTGTGTGGATCATAACAAATTGTGGATAAAATTGAGAAGAATGGGAATTACAACACTTAATTGTACTCCTGAGGAACTGGTACATAGATCAGGAAGCTGTCGTTAGAACAGAACAAGGGGACACTGCATGGCTCAAAATCAAGAAGGGAGTGCATTAAGGATGTATCCTTTCACCATACTTATTTAATTTGTATGCTGAGCAAATAATCTGAGAAGCTGGATTATAAGAAGAACATGGTGTCAGGATTGGAGGAAGACTCATTAAAAATATGAGATGCACATATGACCCAACTATGCTTGCTGAAAGTGAGGATGACTTGAAGCACTTACTGATGAAGATGAAAGACTACGGTCTGCAGTATGGATTACATCTCAATATAAAGAAAACAAAAATCCTCATAAATCATCCAATGAACAGCTTCATGGTGGATGGAGAAAAGATTGAAGTTGTCAAGGATTTCATATTACTTGGCTCTACAATCAACAATGGAAGCAGCAGTCAAGACATCAGATGATGTATTGCACTGGGCAAATCTGCTGCAAAAGAATTCTTACAAGTGATGAGGAGCAAGGATGTCTCCTTGAAGAGTAAGGTGTGTCTGACCCAAGCCATGATATTTTTAGTTGCCTCTTATGCATGTGAGAGCTGGACAATGAATAGGAAGACCAAAAAAGAGTTGATGCTTTTGAGTTGTGGTGTTACAGAAGAATGATGACAGTACCATGGACTGCTAAAAGGACTAACAAATCTGTCCTGGAGGAAATGCAGCCAGAATGCTCCTTTGAAGCAAGAATGGCCAGACTTCATCTCATCTACTTTGGTCATGTTGTCAGAAGGTACTATTCCCTGGAGAAGGATATAATGCTTGGTAAGGTGGAAGGTCAATGAGGAAGGAGGAGACCCTCAATGAGACAGATAAACACAGACACAGTGGCTGCAATGATGGGCTCAGGTATAGCAAAGATCGTGAGGTTGGCACAGGACTGGGCAGTGTTTCAGTCTGCTATGCATAGGGTCACGATGAGTCAGAAATGACTCAACAGCACCTAACAACAACAACAACAACAGTGTTTTCAATAGTTTTTAGAAGTTCCCAGTTGATTGTGAGAAGCGACCATTCATTCCCTAGAGAAGGATGTCATGCTTAGTAAAGTGGAGGGTTGACGAAAAAGGGGAAGGCCCTTAACGAGATGGATTGACACAGGGGCTGCAATGATGGACTCAGGTGTAGCAAGGATCATGGAGTGGCACAGGACTGGGCAGTGTTTCATTCTGCTATACATAGGGTCCCTATGAGTCAGAGACAACTTGAAGGTGCCTAACAACAACAACAACAACAACAAAGTTGATTGTATTGCCTGGCCAGTGTTAGAAGAGCTGCCCTGGAATTTATAGACTGGGGAGGAAGTTATGTCTATGAGTGTTGGGAGTCCTCACAGCTACCTAGTTCGAGTGTATTCTAATCCCTTTTTGTAAACCCTGTCAAGTGAGTGCTTTGTCAGCTCAATCTAAAGACAGGAAGGTGTTCTGGGTGCTGACTGCTATCTGTTTAATGTCAGGCAGACATGTTCTGACAGATCCTGCAGTCTGACTGGGTTTCTGGATAAGACATCTTAAGTGGTTCTGCACTAGGGCAGGGCCTTAACTTCTTGTGGAAATGCTTATGGATTCAGGAGGGAAGCCTTTGCCTACTTCATATTCAGGATTACCTCTTGTCATTGGAGCTCAGTACATCGTGTACTCTAGAAACCCTGAGTGTCATGAATGGTTAACTTCTTGATCTGCTAACTGAAATGTTGGAGAGGTGAGTCCAGAGATGGCACGGAAAAAGGCCTAGTGATCTACTTCCAGAAAGATCAACCATTGAAACCCTAAAGAGCATAGCTCTCCTCTGATACACATGAGGTCACCATGAGTTGGAATCAACATTCATGGCAGGTTTTTTTTTTTTTTTTTTAATTATTATTATTTTTTTAATAGACAAGAGCTTTTCAAAATTACACTCACTGGGAAGGATGGTTGTTAAGCTGTAGGCAGGACTTCAAACTGGTTTGATACCCTGCTGAGAATTTGCCTGTCCACCCCAGATATGCTGAATCAGAATCTACATTTAATAAGATCTGTCCTATAGGATCATGAGTTGGAATTGACCGAGCACCTACAACAACACATAAGAATCACCTGGGGATCTAGACTAGCCTGGGGACCTTGTTAAAATGTAAATTCTGATTCAGTATATCTGGAGTGCAAACACAAATTCTTATGAGAAGATAGACCTGGAATGAACTGGTTCGAAACTCTGATTGTCGGGCAATCTCTGTTATCAAGGTGTTTGCATTCCATTTTGTGGGGATTTGAATTCTTAATGTTTATTGAGGCATGCAGGGGAAAGGGTTGAAGGAAGTGCTTGTTTTCCCCAAAAGGGACACTTTAGGAATGGAAATGGTATTCGAGAGTCAATAAATGACAATAACCTCAGAAAGACCCAGTAGGCAGTCTTTCTAGTCCCTGAGACTCGGTGGAGCTTTTCTTTGGAGTGGTATGAAGAAACAAACAAAAGTGGTATATATGTTCTGGACTCTACCCTAAACTAAAAGTAATATTGGTTCTTAAAGAAGAATGTGAAATGGTCAAAACTGCCTTTCTCTAGGTCCTAACTTGGCCAAAAGATACTACTAGTTCTGTGGGTGGCATGTTATTATTCTCTGCTTTAAGTACTAGCAACACCCCCAAACAGTGTCTTACATTTCTCTGGCAACCTTCAGCATATTCTTTTAAGTTTTATGAGATTTTTGTTTGTTTGTTTCACGTAATTGAATCAGGGCTTGAATATATGTATTTTTGTTGTTGTAAAAATACGTATCATTTTCTTCTTTGACCAGACAGCCACTTGCTTAAAAAGTACATATCTCAGTCAGCACTTACTTGTGCCAAAATTATTTCCTCATCTTGGATATGTTGGCCCGTGTAAGAGACTTCCATGTCCAGTGTCACACGAGAAATTGTACAGACCACTTGGAGAGATTTACTCAGAAATTTAGTGAAGTATTCAAACTCTTCCAGAAAGAACCTCAGAATTTTCAAGAATTAGAGGTTTGAACATCTGATAACACCAACTTGTGCATGTATTGCTGCCTTTGAGCGTCAGATGAGGCTGGAGGCAGATTGGGGGCCACACCTGATTGTTGTTCTGCTCCACTTCCTGACAAGCCTTACAAGCAAAATGAAGGTGTCAGCTGACTTCAGAAGACAAAACAAATCTTTGACAGACTTACATCCTGTCCTCAGTACTGCTCTGAGCTGCTCACAGCTGTCTATGTGACTAGCTTACCTCTTAAGGACCAAGAAGCAACATAAATTCATCTACATCCTTTGAGAGACAGAAATCCGTAATATTAGAAATTTGTTACCATAGCTGAATATTACTTGGCTTGCCATATGATGAAGACAGAAACTCCCATGATTAAACTGATAATGATTAAACTGATCAAAAGATTTAAATCCCAGGAAGGGGTTAGGAAAACTTTGTAGAAGCAGTAAGGATGGTGATGGGGTTGAGGCAGAGGGGCCCCAGAAAATCCCTGACAAGCAGGGGGAAAGTTTATTGAAAAAACAGTGTTCTTACTGGCCAAACGTAGACAACAACTGTCTGGGTAGATCTTTGTCCCACAAACAGCTTCTTGGTTTTTCGTTTTTCACACTGGGCCAGTACAGGAAATAGTAACATTATCTCTGTTTTTCTATCCTCAATGACACTGAAAATTAAGTGCTTGTTTAGGGGGGCCACCTTCTGCTTAGATCTAAGGGCTCAAGATTTCCTCCCTATTCCATTAGCCTCTCAGCTTTTTAATGCACTAGAAACTCCCATTACATCATCCCTTACTGTAAACATCTCTCTGGGGTCTGTTTCTGACTAACATATTCTGACTAACATATTTTCCTGTTAAGCCCATCTGCCCCCACCAATCTGTTGGGTCTTCTGCAATATAGGAATGACCTTCATTTCTGAGCAGGAATTCCTGTGTGCTGACATGACTTAATTTCTCTATTCAGAACTTCCTTTCTAATAAACTTCACTCATTTACAAATATTTGCATCTTTATCTCCCTACACACCCTTTAGTCTTAAAGCATGAAAGAAGTCATGAATTTGGCCCGTTCCCAAATTGTCTCACACTGCTTACAGTTAGAGTCAAACACATTTTCCCTACTCTTTCCTGCCTGTTGGAGCCCCTGGGTGATGGAAATGGTTAACACACTCGGCTGCTAACTGGAAGGTTGGAGGTTTAAGTCTATCCAGAGGTACTTCTGAAGAAAGGCACGGTGATCTACTTCTGAAAAATCAGCCCCTGAATACCTGTGGATCACAGTTTTACTTGGACACAAATGGGGCCACCATGAGCCAGAGTTTACTCCATGACTGCCAGTCAAAAACCTAAAGCCCATCAGAGACATACTTTCCGACAGAATCTTCAAATGGTCAGTGCTTACTTAAGCTTGCTCTCTTTTCCTGTCATTCATAACCTAACCTACATCTCAAATATCTTATACCAATACATCTAGATCCTACTTTCTTCTTCTTAATAGCAGATCTTGACAGGCAATTTCTATTTGCTTTCTTCCCCTCAAGGCCTCCATTTCACCTAGACCACATTTCCCAAGACTAAAATCCAAAATCTTAAAAGTGATTTAGTTTACATTAGGTTTGCTGGAAACTGTTCTCATTCAACACATTAGTGACCTAATGTTAGCCTTTTCCTGCAAATAAGAAGCCTGCAAATAGGATATCTTCATCTTCCTCACTTCTCTAGCACACAAGGGTGCAAAAACCACTCATGAACTATTTCATTTAAGCCTATTCTGAGTAGACTGTGCCTTAAGAAATGGTATATCAGCAGGTGAGAAGCACTTCTTCTCCTCCTGACTGGAGATCATCCTTAGAGTTCATCCTCAGATTCCACAGGCCCTACAGCCTTACAATGGACACCTTCATGAATGAGGCTAGGTATGGTGGGACTGAATGCAGTGATTTGCGTTAGTGACAAAACCTCTATCACACCCGAGTCAAACTGACAATCTAGAACAAACAGTTGCACCACCCTTTGCTTGACCAAAATACATTTTTTTTTTTTT
>NW_006921818.1:2879840-2886258 GCF_000298275.1 Orycteropus afer afer | reverse complement strand
CCAGCCACTCCTCGGAAGGAAGGTTGGGCAATCCTACTTCCGTAGTGATACTGCCTCGGAAACCCAAGGAGGGGTCGCTATGAGTCAGGTTTGACTCGCAACAACAACAACAACAACATGGCTTTCAAGCAGCTATAACCTGGGCCATCTTGTTTGGTCAGGCTCTCCACAGCCAATTCTTTAGAATCCAGAGGGTGGTGAGTCACTAACACTTGCCTGAAGGTGAGATCTAAGTTATCATTTCTGGCAGGTGGAATGAGACCATAGCATAGGAATGAAAGCATGGCATTTGGAGTCAGGAGCCCTCATCTGGAGTTCTGAGTCTATCACTACCTCTAAATGTGAAACCCGAAAGTAACTGTTGAGTATAAAATTAGGTCACATCAGTGGCATTAACCCAAATTGCACTGTCTCCTACCTGCATTAATAAAAGACCTCAGAATCCTAAAATTAAATCCTCTCCCCTGCAGAATGTCTCATATATGCCTTCTTCAGTAGGGCCCTATAGACTGACCCTCAGATACATGTAGATCTCGTGAACCTATTGGAACAGAATTTTCCGCCTTTATTGTCTGTATTCTGTAGGCAGTATGTTTTGTTTGTTACATGGAGTTTTCTGAACTCAGTGGGGTTTCATAACAGCAGGGATCTCTCATTACAGATGCTCATACTAAACACTTTAGAGTGTCTCTGGAAAAGCAAAATCAAATGCAATGCAAAGCTCCATTACAGTTTACAGTTTGTAGTTGATGCCCGCATGGCTATACCAGTGGGAGCAGATGGACAGATCATTCATCACTGAATGCCTGGCACCAAATAAAGAGGCCAGAAACATTCTGAAATCTCTATGGGGGCTTTTGAAAAGAAACTGCCTGTGTCTACCTAATTTTAGTCTATGATTCATGTCACTCTTTGCGGTCAGATCTGCTGGAGTCTGGCAGCTAACGCACACTTTAAGAAGAGCAGTTAAATGTGGTATCAGCAAATGAACCTCCTCTTATTATTTTAATTCAAGTAAGTCTTCAGACCCAGACTTAACTTCTAATCACACTGAGGTGACAGCCATACCTAGTCACACTATAGGGAGTTTGCCTCGGGTGCAGCCCTCAGGGAGTCTTGACTGTCCACCTCAAGGGCACCTGATTCTGGAGGATCAAACTCAGGTGCAAGTTGGTTTGTGCCTAGTGAGGAAGTTGACCTGAAATGAACTTGATTTGTCTGTATTCTTTTTGAGTTGAGGTTTTAAAGTCCAAAACCATTTATAGACTTAAGGAAGTTCACAAAGGTCTCCTTGGCACATCTGTCACCAACTCTGGCCACTAACCTTAAATTTTTCCTAGAGGTGGTGATTCTAAATCCTGGCTGCATAAAATAATCATCTGAAGGATTTCAAAAAATTCCTGGGCCTCAGCACCAGAGATTCAATTCAATTAATCAGAGGAGGGGCACCACACCTAAATTTTTATCTAGTGAGCCATGTGGTTCAATGTATAGCCAGCATTGAAGAGTTGCCACATGAGCTGGATTATCAATCTTGATTGTTCATTAGAATAACTTGGGATACTTTAACAATTACCTCACCTCTAGGGATTCTCATTTAACTAATGTGGGTATGTTGTTGGTTGTTTTTTTCCTCCATTTCTTTTAGCACCTGTGTTATGATTTTTTTGGAAGTAGTGTCTTCAATGGTATTAAGGCAGGGGCCAGAATTAAGGGGGCTCGGTGCTGGGGGCTTCTTTTTGCTTGGCTGTGGCTCTCTATTAATGCTGAGACCTGAGGTAGATGGGCAAGGGGTTTGGAGGCTGCTTTTCGCTTGGGTGTGGCTCTATATTAAGCCTGAGGTAGGCAGGTCTGGGGCTAGGAGGCTGGTTTTCCCTTGGGTGTGGCTCTATATTAAGGCCTGGGCCTGCAGTGAGCAGCTGGAGGGCATGGAGGCTGCTTTCGCTCGGGTGTGGCTCGTTATTAAGGCCAGGGACTGAGGTAGGCAGGCATGGTGCTTGGAGGCTGGTTTTTGCTTGGGCGTGGCTCTATGTTAAGACCAGGTTCTGAGGTAGGCAGGTGCAGAGGGTTTAGGAACAACTAAGGGAGACGAACTTGTTTGTCAGTTTGTCGTCCTGTGGTGGCTTATGTGTTGCTGTGAGGCTAGAAGCTATGCCACCATGTTGCAAAATGCCAACAAGGTTACTCATGGAGGAAAGGTTTCAGCAGAGCTTCTGGGCTTAGACTCAGAAGAAGGAAGAGGCCTTCCAGTTCTCAAAGAATTGGACAGTGAAAACCTTATGAATAGCAGTGAAACACTGATATATTACAGGAAAACTTTATGAACAGCCCTGCAACATTGTCCGAAACAGTGCCAGAAGATAAGCCCATCAGGTCAGAAGCCACTTAAAATTTGACTGAGGAAGAGCTGATTCCTCAGAGTGCAGATGACCTTAACGATATGGATAGAGTAAAACTTTTGGGACTTCCATTGGCTGATGTGGAATGACTCAAAATAAGCAGAAACAGATACAAATTTCCATTAATAATTGGAACATGGAATGTATGAAGTATGGATGTAGGAAAGTTGAAAGTTGTCAAAAAATGAAATGGAACACATAAAAATTGATATCCTAGACATTAGTAGCTGAAATGGACTGTTTTTTGGCTATTTTGAATCAGAAAACCATATGATCTTTTATGCTGGAAATGATAAATTGAAGAGGAATGGTATGGC
This sequence comes from Orycteropus afer afer, assembly GCF_000298275.1. Lineage (NCBI taxonomy): Eukaryota > Metazoa > Chordata > Mammalia > Tubulidentata > Orycteropodidae > Orycteropus > Orycteropus afer. Next base: position 2,883,542 of record NW_006921818.1, on the reverse strand, counting down.
ATTCATCATCACAAAGACTGTTTCAAAATCTGTCCTGAAGTACAATGCTGTCAGTGATAGGATAATATCCATATGCCTACAAGGAAGATCAGTTATTATTGTTGTCGTTGTTGTTATGTGCTGTTCAATCATTTCCGACTCATAACGACCCCTTCTTGGGTTTCTGAGGCACTATCTCTATGAAAGTGCATTGCCCAATCTTCCTTCCGAGGAGTGGCTGGTGGGTTTGGACAGCCAGCCTTCTGGTTAGCAGTTAAGAGCCTTAGGTACTACACCAAATTTATGCACCAACTGCCAAAGCCAAAGATGAGGATCCTGAAGATTTCTACCAACTTCTGCAGTCTGAAATTGACTGACCATGCAATCGAGATGTGTTGATTATCACTGGTAACTGGAATGCAAAAGTTGGAAACGAAGAGTCACCAGTAGTTGGAAAATATGGCCTTGAAGATAGAAATAATGCTGGAGATTGCATGATAGAAGTTTGCAAGACCAATGACTTATTCATTGCAAATACCTTTTTTCAGCAACATAAGCAATGACTATACATGTGGACTTCACCAGATGGAATATACAAGAATCAGATCGACTACTTCTGTGGCAGGAAGAGATGGAGAAGTTCACTATCTTCGGCCAAAACAAGGCCAGGAGCTGATTGTGGAACAGACCATCAACTGCTTACATGTACATTCAAGTTGAAGTTGAAGACAATTAAAACAAGTCCATGAGAGCCAAAGTATGACCTTGATAATATCTCTTCTGAATTCAGAGACCATTTAAAGAATATATTTGATGCATTGAACATCAATGACTGAAAACCAGAGGAATTGTGGGATGACATCAAGAACATCATTCATGAAGAAAACAAGAGGTCATTAAAAATATGAGAAAGGAAGAAAAGGCCAAAATGGGTGTCAGAAGAGACTCTGAAACTTACCCTTGAGTGGAGAGTAGCTAAAGCAAATGGAAGAAATGACAAGATGAAGGAGCTGAACAGAAGATTTCAAAGAGCAGCTCAAGCAGATAAAGCCAATTACTATAATTAAATGTGCAAAGACCTGGAGTTAGAGAACCAAAAAGGAAGAACATGCATGGCATTTCTCAAGCCGAAAGAACTGAGGAAAAATGTAAGCCTTGAGTTGCAATATAGAAAGATTCTATGGGCAAAATATTAAATGACGCAGGAAGCCTGAAAAGAAGATGGGAGGAATACCCAGAGTCACTGTACCAAAAAAATTGGTCAATGTTCATCCATTTCAGGAGGTCAAGAATCAATGGTATTGAAGGAAGAAGTCAAAGCTGCACTGAAGAAATTGGCAAAGAACAAGGCTCCAGGAATTGATGAAATACCCATTGAGGTGTTTCAACAAATGGATGCCCTGCTGGAGGCACTCGCTCAACTATGCCAAAAGACTTGGAAAACAGTTAACTGGCCAACTGACTGGAAGAGATCTATATTTATACCCATTTAAGAAAGGTGATCCCACAGAATGTGGAAATTATCAAACAATATCATTAATATCACATGCAAGTCAAATCTTACTGAAGATAATTCAAAAATGGTTGCTGCAGTATATTGACAGAGAGCTTCCAGAAATGCAAGCTGGATTCAGAAGAGGATGTGGAATGAAGATATCATTGCTGATGTCAAATGGATCTTAGCTGAAAGCAAAGAATACCAGAAAGATGTTTCTTTGTGTTTTATCGACTATGCAAAAGCATTTGATTGTGTGGATCATAACAAATTGTGGATAAAATTGAGAAGAATGGGAATTACAACACTTAATTGTACTCCTGAGGAACTGGTACATAGATCAGGAAGCTGTCGTTAGAACAGAACAAGGGGACACTGCATGGCTCAAAATCAAGAAGGGAGTGCATTAAGGATGTATCCTTTCACCATACTTATTTAATTTGTATGCTGAGCAAATAATCTGAGAAGCTGGATTATAAGAAGAACATGGTGTCAGGATTGGAGGAAGACTCATTAAAAATATGAGATGCACATATGACCCAACTATGCTTGCTGAAAGTGAGGATGACTTGAAGCACTTACTGATGAAGATGAAAGACTACGGTCTGCAGTATGGATTACATCTCAATATAAAGAAAACAAAAATCCTCATAAATCATCCAATGAACAGCTTCATGGTGGATGGAGAAAAGATTGAAGTTGTCAAGGATTTCATATTACTTGGCTCTACAATCAACAATGGAAGCAGCAGTCAAGACATCAGATGATGTATTGCACTGGGCAAATCTGCTGCAAAAGAATTCTTACAAGTGATGAGGAGCAAGGATGTCTCCTTGAAGAGTAAGGTGTGTCTGACCCAAGCCATGATATTTTTAGTTGCCTCTTATGCATGTGAGAGCTGGACAATGAATAGGAAGACCAAAAAAGAGTTGATGCTTTTGAGTTGTGGTGTTACAGAAGAATGATGACAGTACCATGGACTGCTAAAAGGACTAACAAATCTGTCCTGGAGGAAATGCAGCCAGAATGCTCCTTTGAAGCAAGAATGGCCAGACTTCATCTCATCTACTTTGGTCATGTTGTCAGAAGGTACTATTCCCTGGAGAAGGATATAATGCTTGGTAAGGTGGAAGGTCAATGAGGAAGGAGGAGACCCTCAATGAGACAGATAAACACAGACACAGTGGCTGCAATGATGGGCTCAGGTATAGCAAAGATCGTGAGGTTGGCACAGGACTGGGCAGTGTTTCAGTCTGCTATGCATAGGGTCACGATGAGTCAGAAATGACTCAACAGCACCTAACAATAACAACAACAACAGTGTTTTCAATAGTTTTTAGAAGTTCCCAGTTGATTGTGAGAAGCGACCATTCATTCCCTAGAGAAGGATGTCATGCTTAGTAAAGTGGAGGGTTGACGAAAAAGGGGAAGGCCCTTAACGAGATGGATTGACACAGGGGCTGCAATGATGGACTCAGGTGTAGCAAGGATCATGGAGTGGCACAGGACTGGGCAGTGTTTCATTCTGCTATACATAGGGTCCCTATGAGTCAGAGACAACTTGAAGGTGCCTAACAACAACAACAACAACAACAAAGTTGATTGTATTGCCTGGCCAGTGTTAGAAGAGCTGCCCTGGAATTTATAGACTGGGGAGGAAGTTATGTCTATGAGTGTTGGGAGTCCTCACAGCTACCTAGTTCGAGTGTATTCTAATCCCTTTTTGTAAACCCTGTCAAGTGAGTGCTTTGTCAGCTCAATCTAAAGACAGGAAGGTGTTCTGGGTGCTGACTGCTATCTGTTTAATGTCAGGCAGACATGTTCTGACAGATCCTGCAGTCTGACTGGGTTTCTGGATAAGACATCTTAAGTGGTTCTGCACTAGGGCAGGGCCTTAACTTCTTGTGGAAATGCTTATGGATTCAGGAGGGAAGCCTTTGCCTACTTCATATTCAGGATTACCTCTTGTCATTGGAGCTCAGTACATCGTGTACTCTAGAAACCCTGAGTGTCATGAATGGTTAACTTCTTGATCTGCTAACTGAAATGTTGGAGAGGTGAGTCCAGAGATGGCACGGAAAAAGGCCTAGTGATCTACTTCCAGAAAGATCAACCATTGAAACCCTAAAGAGCATAGCTCTCCTCTGATACACATGAGGTCACCATGAGTTGGAATCAACATTCATGGCAGCTGTTTTTTTTTTTTTTTTAATTATTATTATTTTTTT
>NW_006921818.1:2870168-2875579 GCF_000298275.1 Orycteropus afer afer | reverse complement strand
CTTTCTCATCCTCAATGCTGCCATATTGGTCACTCACATTTGGTACATTGCCCTTCTCTTCACCCAAATCAATACTTATCTCTGTCTATCTAACAGCTTTCCCTCCCCTCCCCTCCCACCCCTGGTAACCAACAAAGAAAATTTCCTTCTATAGATAAACCTTTCCTTGGCTTTTACAATAACAGACTAATACAATATTTGATCTTTTGTGATTGACTTATTTTACTCAGCATAATGTCCTCCAAGTTCATCCACATTATGCGGTGCAAAACACAATACATTTTGTAATGATTTGCTCCTCTTTTCTGGTCATAACACCCTGACTCATTGTTCTATACAAACCTAGCCTCTTTATTCTTGGCTCCAAAAGACCACAACCTCATGATTATCTTCAAGTTACTGCCCACACAATTATATCTCATGAGGGGTCAAAGACACCTCACCTGAAAATTCTGATCTCATCTTTTACATAAATAAGTCTGGTCAAAGAGACTCTCAGGGAAAGATGGACCCAGATGAGGTAGAAGGAAGTTTCCCTTTGTTTTTTCATGTTCTGTTCAAGAGATGAAATTTTTGCTTCTCTTCCTTCCACCTCCACCCCAATATCGATTTTCTTTCCCCAAGTCTTTACTTTGGTATTGCTGATTATGCCTAATTGTGGAATCAATATGGAATTTTACTTCTGTAAAAGAACCATCTCTCTCTCTCTTTTTTTTTGTAAATGATTTCCCCATGAACATTTTATTTATTTTAATATTTAATATACTGCCCCAAACTGGCCTTCTACATCTTTTTTAATATTTCTTTGAAAGATGTTCTCTACTTATCAAACAAGTGTAAGTTTCCTTAAATGAATATGTTAGGTTAAATTTAATATCAGTGTTAATTCCCAATAACTGTTCCAAGTCTGTAATGCTATTCTTCTCTAATAAATACCTATTGTGTTATTTATTTATTTTTATTGTGATCTGGGTGAAGGTTTACAGAGCAAATTTATTTTCCATACAGTGGAAAACAACAATCTCTTATGGGTCTTATTTTCCTTTTACTTCTACTGAAACTACTAAAAGTCTGTTGTTCAGTCTAAGTCTTTGATGAGGTTACACAGAGCCTTTGGGTGATGCTGCAGCCAAACCAACAGCCATTTGCCCTTCCTATGACATGCCTTTGTTTCTATGCTTAATCTCTGTTATGGATTGAATTGTTTCCTCTAAACACACATGTTGAAGTCCTAACCCCTGTATCAGTGAATGTAACCATGTTTTGGGAAAAGAGGGTTTTTCTTTGTATAAGTTATCAGTGAATCTAACGAATTCATACCAAAATAAGAGGGGGTGTTTCTAATCCTTTATGACTGGTGTCTTATAAAAGAGGAGGGCAGATATGGAAATTATCACACACAGGGGAAATACTTTATGTGAGGATCAGTCTACAAGCCAAGAAAGGCCAAGGATTGCTAGCAGCTACCAGATGCTAGGAGAGAAGGAAGAAACAGTTACTCTCTGAAAGCCCTCCCAGAGAATCACAGACAATACACTACTTTGGATTTCTAGCCTCCAGAACTATGAGAAAGTAAATTTCTGTTTTTGAAAGCCACTCATTTTGAGATATTTTGTTTCGGAAGCCTTAGGCAAACTAAGACAATCTTTTAACAATTCTCTCCGGTTGGTGTTTCTTGCTCTCATATAATCCTCATCTTCAGAGGTATCATTTCTACCAGCACTGACACCAGGGACCAAAGAGTGAACCAAGGAAGAGGAATTTGCTCAAGGTAATGCTAGGATGATAGTGAAGGGAATACCTGAGCTAACGCTTGTGCAGCAGGCCAGAAAGCAGACAGTCCAGATTGGACCAGGTCAGAAGTCTTGAATAGAGGCTTCTTTAAGTAGATGACCTTGAACATATTGACAGTGATTTTGGCTGGGGTCAGAGTTTTGAGATGAATCAGTTTTGGGACAATGGAAAGCAAAGAAAAGAATATTATTGTATGGAAAACCAATTGCCATGAAGGGAAGGAAAAGTCATTTTAGGTGACATAGCTCTCAGTAGTTTACTGTCTTAGTTCCTTGTTGTTGTTGTTATATGCCATCAAGTCAGACCCGAATCATAGCGACCCCTCCTTGGGTTTCCAAGGCAGTATCACTACGGAAGTTGATTGCCTCATCTTCCTTCATAACAGAGATACCACAAGTGTGTGTCTTCGAAAAACAATTTATTTTCTCATAGGCTAGGAGGCTCAAAGTGTGAATTCAGGGCACTAGGAGCTCTGGTAGCATAGTGCCTAAGGCACTTGACTGCTAACCAGAAGGCTGGCGGTTCAAACCCACCAGCCACTCCTCGGAAGGAAGGTTGGGCATTCCTACTTCCGTAGTGATACTGCCTCGGAAACCCAAGGAGGGGTCGCAATGAGTCGGGGCAGACTCGATGGCAAATAACAACAACAACAACAGCTCTTCGGGAAGGGTCTGTCTGTTGGCTCTAGGAGAAAATTGTCTCAGGTTCTGTAACCTCTCCTTGGAAGGAAGATTGGGCAATCTACTTCCGTAGAGTTACCGCCTCGGAAACCCAAGGAGGGCTATGTATAACATCACCCAAAGTCTATGTGTAACCTCATCAAAGACTTAGACTGAACAATAGCTACGAGTCAGAAACAACTCGTCGGCAGTGAGTTTTTTGGTTTTCTGTAACCTCAGTGTTCCTTAGTTCCTTGCTGATCTCCATGTGCATTTCTCTTCCCCCCGTTTGTCCTTGTTTACATCTCTCTGTGTATAAGTGGTTCTTTTTATGTCTCAAAAGTGGTTAGGTTTATGACATACTCTGCACTGATATGGTCTCATTAACATAATAAAGAAAACTCTCTGTTTTCTTGCTTGCAAAACAAATGGTATTACATCCACAAGTTTAAGGGTTAAGATTCCAACATATATTTTTGGGGAACATAATTCAATCCATAACACTAAGTTATAATAATAACAATATTTATAATAACCAAAATGATAAATATCTGTATCATGTGGCTGGAGAAATGTGTGTGCATATGGTTATGGGGGGAAGCAATGATGGGAAAGAGAGCTAAACCTTCATCTTTAAATGTGGGAAATCAATTCCTAACATAAGCATATTACTTACTTAAATGGATGCAAATATCACAAAGCTCAATCATAAGCAATGAAAGTAATTACCTACAAACAAATAAAAAATCAAACCCCTTGCCTGGGAATCAGTTCTGACTCATAGTGACCCTCTAGGGAGCTAGAAACAGGGGTGGGGCAGGATAAAGCCAAAGAGTTATTTTTGTTAAAAAAAAAGAAAAGCATGGAACAATTTGACTTTTGAAACTGCAAGTAACTTTGACAAAATTAAAAACTGAATTCAGAAAATAAAATGGTATTAAAAATAATGAGCTATTTTCATCTATCAGATTGAAAAAGAGGAAAAAATATCAAGTTTTTCTAAATGGATGTTTGTTGTTGTTGTTGTTAGGTGTTGTCAAATCAATTTTCAAGTCATAGTGATCCACCTGACAGAGTAGAGCTGTCCTGTAGGGTTTTCTATGCACTAATTTTTATAGAATCACGTAGGTTTTTCTCCTGTGGAGTTGCTGAGTGTGTTTGACCCACCAATTGTGCTCCTTGTTTGACAATACAGAATAAAAAATTTAGCTATGTATTCCAGAATTCTTGGTCCTAGAAATAACCATAAAGAGTAAGTATGACTATGTTTACATGTATGATCACAATTTTTCTGTGATAAGTATCTCTATCAGCTGCCATTATGTCGTGTTGTTTTGTTAGGGGGCTGTTGAGTTGACTCTGACTCATAGAGACCCTATGCACAACAGAATGAAACACTGCCTGGTCCTGTGCCAGCCTCACAATCCTTGATATATTGGAGCCTATGATTGCAGCCACTGTGTCAATCCATCTTGTTGAGTGTCTTCCTCTTTTTCTCTGACCCTCTCCTTTACCAATAATGATACCCCTTCTGACAACATGACCAATGTAGGTGAGACGAAATCTGGCCATTCTTGCTTCCAAGGAGCATTCTGGTTACCATTCTTCCAGGACAGATCTGTTAGTTCTTCTGGCAGGCCATGGTACTTTCAGCATTCTTCACTAACACCACAACTCAAAAGCATCAACTCTTCTTCAGTCTTCTTTACTCATTGTCATATGCATAGGAGGTGATTGAAAATACCATGGTTTGGGTTAGGCACACTTTAGTCTTCAAAGTGTCATATTTGTTCTTCAATACTTTAAAAAGTTCTTTTGCAGCAGATTTTCCAAGTGCAATATGACATCTGATTTGACTGCTCTTTTCATTGGTGTTAAAAGTAATACGAAATCTTTGACAACTTTAATCTTTTCTCCATTTATCATGATGCTGTGTATTGGTCCTGTTGTGAGTATATTCATTTTCTTTGTGTTGAGGTATAATCCATATTGCAGACTGTAGGCTCTAATTTTCATCAGTAAATGCTTCAAGTCATCTTCACTGTCAGCATATCACAAGTTGTTAATGAGTCTTCCTCCAGTCCTGATGCCATGTTCATCTTCATATACTCCAGCTTCTTGGATTATTTTCTCAGCATACAGATTGAATAAGTATGGTGAAAGGATAGAACCCTGACTTATGCCCTTCATGATTTTAAGCCATACAATATCCCCTTGTTATGTTTGAATGACAACCTCCTGTACAGGATCCTCATGAACTCAATTAAGTGTTCTGAAATTCCTACTGTCTCAATGTTATCTGTGGTGTGTTATGTTGTTGTTGTTGTTAGGTGCCATCATGTTGTCTCCAACTCATGATGACCCTATGCACAGCAGAAGGAAACACTGTCTGGTCATGTGTCAGCTCCACGATCCTTGCTATACTTGAGCGTATCGCCGCAGCCACTGTGTCAGTCCATCTCATTGAGGGCCTTCCCCTCTTTTGTCGACCCTCCATCTTACCAAGCATGACATCCTTCTTCAGGGAATGGTCCCTTCTGACAACAGGACCAAAGTAGGTGAGACAAAGTCTGGCCATTCTCACTTCCAAGAAGCATTCCAGCTGTACTTCCTCTAGGACAGATTTGTTAGTTCTTTTATCAGTCCATGGTACTTTCAGCATTCTTCATCAGCACCACAACTCAAAAGCATCAACTCTTCTTTGGCTTTCCTTATTCATTGTACAGCTCTTACATGCATATGAGAAGATTGAAAATACCATGGCTTGTGTCAGGTGCATTTCAGTCCTCAAAGAGACATCTTTACTCTTCAGCACTTGAAAGAGGTCCTTTGCAGCTGATTTGCCCAGTGCTGTATGCCATCTGAGGAGCTCTGGTAGCATAGTGCCTAAGGCACTTGACTGCTCACCAGAAGGCTGGCGGTTCAAACCCACCAGCCACTCCTCGGAAGGAAGGTTGG
>NW_006921818.1:2866324-2869303 GCF_000298275.1 Orycteropus afer afer | reverse complement strand
CCTTTCTTTGGAATGGGTACAAATATGGATCTCTTCCAGTCAGTTGGCCAGGTAGCTGTCTTCCAAATCTCTTGGCATAACCGAGTGAGTGCCTTTAGTGGGGCATCCACTTGTTGAAACATTCCGATGGGTAGTCCATCAATTTCTGGAGCCTTGTTCTTCAGCAATTCCTTCAGTGCAGCTTTGACTTCTTCCTTCAATATCATTGGTTCTTGAATATATGCTATCTCTTGAAATGGATGAAGACTGACCAGTTCTTTTTGTCACAATGACTCTGTGTATTCCTTCCATCTTCTTTTGATGCTTCCTGCATAATTCAATATGTTGCCCATAGAATCTTTCAATACTACAACTCGAGGCTTAAATTTTTTCCTCAGTTTTCAACTTGAGAAATGCCAAGCGTGTTCTTCTCTTTTGTTTTTTTAACTCCAGTTCTTTGCACATTTCATTATGGTAATAGGCTTTATCTGCTCAAGCTGCTCTTTGAAATCTTCTGTTCAGCTCTTTTATCTTGTCATTTCTTCCATTTGCTTTAGCTACTCTTTGCTCAAGGGCAAGTTTTAGGGTTGCTTCTTAATGTTCATGTTGGTCTTTTCTTCTTTTCTCATCTTTTTAATGACCTCTTACTTTCTTCATGGATGATTTTCTTGATGTCATCCCACAATTCTTCTGGTTTTTGGTCATTGGTGTTCAATGCATCAAATCTATTCTTTAGATGGTCTCTAAGTTCAGGAGGGATAGAGGGATATATTCATGGTCATATTTTGACTCTTGTGGACTTGTTTTAATTGTTTTCAACTTCAACTTGAACTTGCATATGAGCACAATCAGCTCCTGGACTTGTTTTGGCTAAAGATATTGAGCTTCTCCATTGCTACTTGCCACAGATGTAGTCAACCTGATTCCTGTGTACTCTATCTGGTGAAGTTCACATGTGTAGCCACGGTTTTGTGTTGCTGAAAAAAAGGTATTTGCAATGAATAAGCCATTGGCCTTGCAAAATTCTATCATATGATCTCTATCACCAAAGCCAAATTTTCCAGCTACTCGTGATTCTTCCTTGTTTCCAACCTTTGCATTCTAATCACCAGTGATAATCAGCACATCTAGATTGCATGTTCCATCAATATCAGACTGAAGAAGTTGGTAAAAATCTTCAGTTTCCTTATCTTTGGCTTTGGTGGTTGGTGCATAAATTTGAATAATAGTAGTATTAACTGGCTTTCCTTGTAGGCATATGGATATTATCCCATCACTGACAGCACTGTACTTCAGGACAGATCTTGAAACATCCTTTGTAATGACGAATGCCAAGCCATTCCTCTTCAAATTGTCATTCCCAGCATAGTAGATCATATGGTTGTCTGATTCAAAATGACCAAAACTGGTCCATTTCAGTGCACTAATGCCTAGGATATCAATCTTTATGCATTCCATTTCATTTTTCACAACTTCCAGTTTTCCTAGATTCATACATCATACATTCCATGTTCTGATTATTAATGGCTGTTTGCAGCTTTTTCTCCTCAGTTTGAGTCATGCCACATCAGCAAATGGAGGTCTCAAAAGCTTTACTTTATCTATATCAGTAAGGTTGGTTTTACTCTTATGATGCAGCTCTTTCCCAATCATATTTCGAGAGCCTTCTGACGTAAGGGGCTCGTCCTCCTGGACTGTATCAGACAATGTTTCTGGGCTATTCATAAAGTTGCACAGTAATGCATTAGACAGTGTTCTCTGCTATTCCTAAAGTTTTCCCTGGCTAATTCTTTGAGAAGTAGATGGCCTCTTCCTTCTCCCTAGTTGAAACCTGTGCACCATGTGCAACCCTGCTGGCATTTGAAACACCAATGGCACAGCCTCAAGTCTCACACCAACACACAAACCACTACAGTACAACAAACTGACAGACAAGTTTGTCTCACTTCACTGTTCGAAACCTCTCTGCCCTCCCCTTACCTGGATCGTGCTGTTCAGTCTGTCATCCCCAGGCTTTTCTTTTCCCTGCTTTCCTGACTCTCATGGGTGGGGCCTGTGTCTCTCCCTTTACCTGGACCCTGCCCCTCCTCAGTCTATTGTCCCCCAGCTTTTCTTTCCCCCCACTTCCCACCTCTAGTTTGTTCCACACAATTGAGTTATTTTTGCAGAGTCAATAAAACACAAGTAAACATCTTTCTGGTATTCATTACTTTCAGAGAAGATCCATCTGACATCAGCAATGATCTCCCTCATTCCATCTCCTCTTCTAAATCTAGCTTGTATTTCTGGAAGTTCCCTGCCAATATACTGCTGCAACAGTTTTTGAATTACCTTCAGCAAAATTTTACTTGTGTGTAATATTAATGATATTGTGCTATAATTTCCATATTCTGTGGGATCACCTTTCTTTGGAATGGCTACAAATATGGATCTTTTCTAGTCAGTAGGCCAGGGAGCTGTTTTCCAAATTTCTTGCCATAGATGAGGAAGTGCCTCTGGCATGCTTTCTGTTGAAAGAACTCAATGGATGTTCCATCAATTCCTAGAGCCTTGTTTTTCACCAATATAGCTTCAATTTCTGCCTTCAATACAATTATTGATTCTTCATCATATGTTATGCCTTAAAATAGATGAACATTGAACAATTTTTTTTTGGTACAGTCACTCTGACTCTGTGTATTCCTTCCATCTTCTTTTGATGTTTTGATGTTTTCCTGCATCATTCAGCCCCAGGGTTACAGGTGAGGAGAGACAACTCAGGGACACCCAAAGCTGCAGGCTGGAAGAGCACAAGAGCAATCAGCCGAAGGGATTAGGTGAGGAGAGGAAACTCAGGCTTGCCTAGAGCAGCAGGCCGGAAGAGCAGGAGAAAGGGGATAAAAGCCAGGAACCTGGACAGAAGAGCAGTCAGCCCCAGGGTTACAGGTGAGGAGAGACAACTCAGGGATGCCCAAAGCAGCAGGCGGGAAGAGCAGGAGAAAGGGGATTAAAAGCCAGGAA
>NW_006921818.1:2819832-2864039 GCF_000298275.1 Orycteropus afer afer | reverse complement strand
GAAGGATGTCATGCTTGGTAGGGTGGAGGGTCGACGAAAGAGGGGGAGGCCTTCAAGGAGATGGATTGACATGGTGCCTGTGATGATGGGCTCAAGTATAGCAGGGATTGTGGGGCTGGCGTGGGATTGGGCAGTGCTTCGTTCTGCTGTGCATGGGGTCGCTATGAGTCGGAAACGACTCGACGGCACTTAACAACAACAACAACAACACTTGGTAATATCCAAGTTGTCTGTGCCATTAGATTTGCTGACAGACCACAGCTCCATATGTCTCCCTTTTCAGTGTTTTCATAAAGGTTTTTCTACCAATTGGAATTTAGTCTACTTCTATATCCTTCCCTTCAAAGGTCACAGCTCCAGGATTAGCTTCTGTATCTGTCTTAATTAGTTCCCCTTTTCTTTGTTCAAGAGGGTCTTTGCAGTCTTTCTGTCTATTCTGCCATCTTACCAGAACCTCCTTTCTTTGGTTTTTTAAGCTTGAGAAATGCTGAGCATATTCTTCTCTTTTGGTTTTCTAACTCCAGGTCTTTGCATGTTGTTGTTTTTGTTATGTGCCGTCAAGTTGGACCCAACTCATAGCGACCCCTCCTTGGGTTTCTGTGGCAGTATCACTAGAGAAATAGATTGCCCCATCTTCCTTCTAAGGAGTGGCTGGTGGGTTTGAACCACCAGCCTTCTGGATAGCAGTCAAGTGCCTTAGGCATTTCATTATAATACGTTACTTTGTCTTCTCAAACTGCTCTGAAATCTTTTGTTCAGCTATTTTATCTTGTTACTACTGCCATTTGCTTTAGGTACTCTCTGTTCAAGAGCAAGTTTCAGAGTCTCTTCTGACATCCATTTTGGTCTTTTCTTCCTTTCCACTCTTGTAAATGACCTTTTGCTTTCTTCATCTATGCTATTCTTGACGTCACCCCACAATTCATCTGGTGTTCAATGCTTCAAATCTATTCTTCACATGGTTTCTATATTCAGGTGGGATATAAACAAGGTCATATTTTGGCTTTTGTGGTCTTGTTTTAATTGTCTTCAGCTTCAACTTGAACTTGCATATGAGCAATTGATGGTCTGTTCCACTGTCAGCTCTTGGTCCTGTTTTGGCTGAAGATATTGAGCTTCTCCATCTCCTCTTTCCATAGATGTAGTCAATCTTATTCCTGTGTATTCTACCTGGTGATGTCCATGTGTATAGCTGGCAACAATGTTGTTGAAAAAAGGTATTTGCAATGAATAAATCATTGGTCTTGCAAAATTTTATCATGTGATCTATGTCATTTCCATCACCAAGGGCATATTTACCAACTACTGACCATTCTTCTTTGTTTCCAGCTTTCACATTCCAATTACTGGTAATCAGCAATACGTCTTGATTGCATGTTTGGTCAATTTCAGACTGCAGAAATCAGTAAAAATGTTCAATTTCCTCATCTTTGCTTTAGTAGTTGGAGCATAAATTTGAATTATAATAGTATTAACAAGTCTTCCTTGTAGGCATATGGATATTATCCTATAACTCACAGCATTGTACTTTAGGATAGATCTTGAAACATTCTTTTTGACAATGAATGTGATGTATTCCTCTTCCATTTGTCATTTTCTATTGATGCAAAAGAGCCACAAATCAGTCAATTTCCTCTCACTAATGTGTAGGATAGGAGCTCTTGTGGTGCAGTGCCTAGGGCGTTTGACTGCTAACCAGAAGATTAGTGGTTCAAACCCACCAGCTGCTTCACAGAAGATGGGGAAACCTATTTCTATAAAGATTTACCTTCTTGGAAACCCAATGGGGGTTGCTATGAGTTGGAAACAACTTGATGGTAGAGAGTTTGGTTTGGTTTTATTTTACTCTAGAACCCGTTCTGAGTTGCTGTGGGAGATTTTCATTTCAAACCCCACAACAATTTAAAGCTGAATTCATTTCTTGCCAAAACATTTCCTCTTTCCATGCCCAATTTTAACAGTGTGGCACAGTGCTTTTCTGCATGACATTTGGAATCAGACAGGTAGAAATCCAGCTATGTCACTTATCTGCTGAGGGACCTTGGGCAAATTACTTAATCTTTGCTTTCTTACCTACAAAATAAAGATACCTACCTCAAATGGAGAATATTGTCCAACTTGCTTGCTTTGAACATGTCATCAGGAGGGGTTAATTGCTGGAAGAACTCATCATGTTTGGTGAAGTACGGGGCCAATGAGGGTGGGGGAGACTCTTGGTGAGATAGATTGGCACAGTAACGGCAATGATGGACTTGAACATGCTGGTGATTGTGAGGATGATGTAGGACTGAGTCACATTTCATTATGCTGTACATGAAGTTGCTATGAGTCAGTCAACTCTCCAGCAGCTAACAAAATCTCAGAGGGCCTGACACCCTTGTGTAGCCATTGGTGCTGTTTATAAAACTTTAGTGTTTCTTTCCTCCTAGGCAAACAGGGCTTTAGTATCCTTCCTGACACATTAAACTCAGGCTAACCATGTGCCTTTCTTTGGCCAATGATCTATGAGCAAATGTGACAAGTGCCAGTGCTCAGCAGAACTTTTAATAGCCATAATTTCTTCCCTTCTTTTACAGCAACAAGCAGTGTTCACAATTGTGACTTCTTTGTTACTCTGGAATGATAATGATGTAGAGCAGAGCCCTGCCAACTCTCGGTGAACATGTAATGCTAGTGAGAAATAAACCTTTGTTGTTTTAAGCCGCTGAGAGGCTGCATTGTTTTGTTATTGTAGCATAACCTAGACTACGTGAACTATTTTCATCCCTGCACTAAGAAGACATGTGGTTCTTGACTTCTTGGAGCTTATAGCTGAGGGGAGGAGACAGATACTGGACAAGTAAACATAAAGCTTTTCTGCTTGTGGCAACTTTTGTCTTGTCACATCCTCCCAATTTAGCATTTAATACTGTTAAATCAATACTAATAGATATTGACAGAAAACTTACCTTTCATCTAACCTAAATCCTTTTCATTGCTATTAAGAATCTTTCTTTTACTTCAGAGGTTCTCATACTTAACCATGTTTCAGAAACATGTGGAGGGCTTGTGAAATGCAGATTGCTAAGCCTTACTGCAGAGCTTCTGATTCAGGAGGTCTGGAGTGGGGCCTGGGAGTTTGTACTTTTTACAAGTTCCCAGGTGATGCTGATGCTGCTAGCACAGGGATGACACTCTGAGAAACAGTGGT
This sequence comes from Orycteropus afer afer, assembly GCF_000298275.1. Taxonomy (NCBI): domain Eukaryota; kingdom Metazoa; phylum Chordata; class Mammalia; order Tubulidentata; family Orycteropodidae; genus Orycteropus; species Orycteropus afer. The sequence continues at coordinate 2,860,849 of NW_006921818.1, read as the reverse complement.
TTATTGGTTCTTGTTCTTAATGAAATGGAGCACCACCATCTTTTTAAAAAATATACTACTAATAACAAACAAACAAACTCACTGCTGTTGAGTTGATTCGACGCATAGCGACCCCTCCTTGGGTTTCCAAGGTGGTATCGCTACTGAACTAGATTGCCCAATCATCCTTCCAAGGTGTGGCTGGTGGGTTTGAACTGCCAGCCTTTGGTTAGAAGTCAAATGCCTTAGGCACTATGCCACATATACTCGCTATATAATGGTAGGTCAGGCAGCACCATGGTACAGTTCAGCACTACTTTTATTAAGTAATATTTTAGATACCCTGTGCTGCCATAATAAGAAATACAAGTAGGTGGATTTAAAGAACAGGAATTTATTTTCTCATACTTCAGAAGTTTAATTTGAGGTCATGGATCTAGAGAGAGGTCCTCTGTGTCTATTTCAGATTTTAGCAAATGCTGACCAAAGGTAATGAGTAATAAAAAGGTTCAACATGGTATCTGGGCTTATAGATGCATCTGCCATGTGTCTGTCTTCACAAGTTGTCTTCTCCCTGTGTGTGTCTCTGTGTCTATTCTGCTCCTTTCATAAGACATCATTCAGGAGAGCTTAGGCTTAGAAGCCGTGTTACAATGACCTCATTAACATCAAAAAGAAAATCCCTATTCCCAAACAGTCATATTTAAAGGTATAGGGGTTGTTGTTGTTGTTGTTATGTGCTGTTGAGTCGGATCCGACTCATAAAGACCTCTCCTTGGGTTTCCAAGGCAGTGTCACTACGGATGTAGATTGCCCAACCTTCCTTCTGGTTGTTGTTGTTGTTGTTATGTGCCGTCGAGTCAGCCCTGACTCATAGCGACCCCTCCTTGGGTTTCCGAGGCAGTATCACTACGGAAGTAGGATTGCCCAACCTTCCTTCCGAGGAGTGGCTGGTGGGTTTGAACCGCCAGCCTTCTGGTTAGCAGTCAAGTGCCTTAGCCACTATGCTCCTTCTGGTTAGCAGTCAAGTATACAGGTTAGGGGATACAGTTGTCTGGGGGAATACATTTCAATCCATAACAAGTAGTGAGTGGGCCACACTGTCCTTGCCAAGAGCCAATCCTGGCAGGAAAAAATCCATGAGGTTCAACCCTCTATTGGGCATCAACCAGCTTTCTGCTAACCTGAAAGGAGCCACCTTTGCAGAATTGGGTCCTGAAAAAAATCAAGTATCTGGTGTAGGCTCAACCATGTTGATTTAGCCACATATAGGTTTACTGATTTTTTTTTAAGAAGTAACAGAAGTTACTGTAGGTGAATTTCATTTTATTTAAAGTGCATATAAAAACCAAGTATATGTTATATTTTCAGGTCTTTCCTTGCTACTCCTTCAGGAACACTAGTCATTGACACTCTTTCACTCTAAAAGCATGTTTTCTTCTAAAGTCTGTGCCTTCTTGGACAATAATAAAGATAATTAATGTTTACTATGGGAGCTCTGGTGGCATCGTGCCTAAGGCATTTGACTGCTAGCCAGAAGGCTGGCAGTTCAAACCTACCAGCCACTCTTCAGAAGGAAGACTGGGCAATCTACTTCTGTAGAGATACTGTTTGGGAAAGCATGCCATGTTAAACCTTTTTAATACTCATTATCTTATTAAATCCTAACTTCAACACTTGATGTAGGTATTGTTATTCTCATTTTTATAGTCAAGAAAATCAGTGCTCTAGGAGGTTCAATGAATTGCCTGATGTTGTCTGGCTAGTAAGCAACAGTTAGTTGTTGTTTTAGGTACCATCAAGTCAGTTTTGAATCATAGAGACTCTGAACAGCAGAAGGAAACACTGCCTGGTCCTGTGCCATACTCATAATCATAGTCTTCCTCCTTTTCATTGACCCACTACTTTACCAAGCATGATGTCCTTCTCCAGGGACTGTTCCCTTCTGACAACATGACCAAAGGACAAGAAACAAATTCTGGCCATTCTTGCTTCTAAAAAGCATTCTGGCTGTACTTCTTCCAAGACAGATTAGTTCATTCTTCTAGCAGTCCATGGTGCATTCAATATTCTTTGTCAACACCACATTTGAAGAGCATCAATTCTTCTGTGATCTTCCTTGCTCATTGTTCACCTCTCACATGTATCTGAGGCTATTGAAAATACCACAACTTGGGTCAGATGCACCTTAGTCTTCAGAGTGACATCTTTGCTCTTTAACAATTTAAAGAGGTCTTTTGCAGCAGATTTGCCCAATTCAATACATTGTTTGATTTCTTGACTGCTGCTTCTATGGGCATTGATTGCAGATTCAAATAAAATGAAATCCCTGACAACTTCAATCTTTTCTCCATTTATCATGATGTTGCTTATTGGTCCAGTTGTGAGGATTTTTGTTTTCTTTATGTTGAGGTGAATTCTACACTGAAGACTGTGTTTTTTGATTTTCATCTGTAAATAAGTGCTTCAAATTTTCTTCACTTTTAGCAAGCAAGATTGTGTCATCTGCATATTGTAGGTTGTTAACAAATTTTCCTCCAAGCTTGATGCCATATTCTTCTTCATATAGTCCAGTTTCTCAGATTATTTGCTCAGCAAACAGATTGAATAAGTATAGTGAAAGGATACAACACTGACACACATTTCCTGATATTTAACAACACAGTATCACGCTACTTCTGTTCGCATGAGCATCTCTTGGTCTATGTACAGGTTCTGCATGAGCACAATTAAGTGTTCTGAAATTCCCATTCTTTGCAGTGTTATGCATAATTTGTTATGATCCACACAGGTGAATGCCTTTGCATAATTAATAAACATAGGTAAACATCTTTCTGGTATTCTTTCCTTTCAGCCAAGATTGATCTGACATCAGCAGTGATATCCCTGGTCCTATGCCCTTTTCTGGGAGCTCTGGTAGCATAGTGGCTAAGGCACTTGACTGCTAACCAGAAGGCTGGCGGTTCAAACCCACCAGCCACTCCTTGGAAGGAAGATGGGGCAATCTACTTCCGTAGTGATACTGCCTCGGAAACCCAAGGAAAGGTCGCTATGAGTCTTGTCTGACTCGACAGCACATAACAACAACAACAACAACAACATGCCCTTTTCTAAATCTGGCTGGAATTTCTGGTAGTTCCCTTTGTAGTACTGCTTCAACAATTTTTGAATTGTCTTCAGCAAAATTTTACTTGCATGTGATATTAATGATATTATTCAGTAGTTTCCACATGTTATTGTATCACCTTTCTTTGGAATGAGCAAAAATATAGATCTCCTCCATTTAGTTGGCCACATAGCTGTCTTCTAAATTTTTTGACATAAATAAGTGAGCACCTCCAATGCTGTATCCATTGGTTGAATCATCTCAATGGGTATTTAATAAATTCCTGGAGCCTTTTTTTTTTTTACCAATTCCTTCAGTGAAGCTTGGACTTCTTCCTTCAGTACCTTTGGTTCTTGGTCATATTCTACCTCCTGAAATTGTTGAACTTTGATAAATTCTTTTTTGTACAGTAATCCTGTGTATTCCTTACATCTTCTTTAGATGCTTCCTGCATCATTCAGTATTTTGCCCATAGAATCTTTCAATATTGCAATGCAGGGCTTGAATTTTTTCTACAGTACTTCCATCTTGAGAAATGCTGAGCATGTTCTTCCCCTTTGATTTTCTAACTCCAAGTCTTTGCACATTTCATTGTAGTACTTTGTCCTCTTGAGCTGCCTTTTGAAATCTTCTGTTCAGCTCTTTTGCTTCATCATTTCTTTTGTTTTCTTTAGCTACTTTCTGTTCAATAGCAACTTTCAGTGTCTTGTGACATCCATTTTGGTCTTCTCTTCCTTTCCTGTCTTTTTAATGACCTTTTGCTTTTTTCATGTGTGATGTCCTTGATGTTATCTCACAACTTGTCTGGTCTTCAGTTACTGCTGTTCAGTGCATCAAATGTATTCTTGCGTATACAGAGTCTAAATTCAGGTGGGATATACTCAAGGTCATATTTTGGCTCTTCTGGACTTGTTTTAATTTCCTTCATCTTAACTGAAACTTTCATATGAGCAATTGATGTTCTTCTGTTCCAGTCAGCACAAGGTCTTGTTCTCACTAATGATATTGAGCTTCTCCATCATCTCTTTCATCAGATATAGTTGATTGATTCTTAATGTTTTCCACTTGGTGAGGTCTACATATGTAGTCACTGTTTATGTTGTTTAAAGAAGGTATTTGCAATGAATAAGTTGTTGGTCATGGAAAATTTTATCATGCAATCTCCAGTGCCATTTCTATCCCCAAAGCTGTATTTTCCAACTACTGATCCTTCTTTTCTCTTTCCAACTTTTGTATTCCAATCATGAGTACTTGCCTGTTTGGTTAATTTCAGACTACAGAAGATGGTACAAATCTTCAATTTCTTCATCTTTGGTTTTAGTGGTTGGTGCATAAGTTTGAATAATAGTAGTATTAAATGGTCTTCCTTGTATGTTTGTGGATATTATCCTATCACTGACAGCTTTGTACTTGAGGATAAATCTTTGATTTTTTTTTTTTTTTTTACAATGAATGCAATGACATTCCTCTTTAATATGGCGTTCCCAGCATAGTAGATCATGTTATTGTCAGATTCAAAATGGCCAATACTAGTCCATTTGAGCTCACCATGCTTATGTGTTCCATTTCATTTTGACAACTCTAATTTTCCTAGTTTTATACTTTGTACATTCCATGTTCCAATTAGTAATGAATGTTTGTAGTTGTTTCTTTTCATTTTGAGTTGTGCCACATCAGCAAATGGAGATCCCAAAATTTTACTCTATCCTTATCATTGAAGTTGACTCTACTTTGAGTGCCTTCCAACCTGAGGGGCTCATCTTATATCAGACAATGTTTTCCTGCTATTCACAAGGTTTTCAGTGGTCAGTTTTTTTCAGAAGTGGAGCTGGCCATATTCTTCTTCCTAGTTTGTCTTAGTCTAGACACTCTACTGAAACCTGTCTACCATGAGTGACCCTGCTGGTTTTTTAAATACTGGTGGTATGCCTTCCAGTATCACAGTAACCCAGTTTGACCACAATATGACAAATTGACAGACAAGTGGTATTGAGATTCACACTGTGGCCATCTGGTTCCATTCAGTTAATCACTGTGATTGATATACGACAAACCTAGGTTATTATAATTAAAGGAAGTCCTTTCCCTTCTTGTAGACATTTCAAAGTCCTCTGTGTCAAAATCAACCAGAACCAGATCATTAGACAACAGAATGAGCTGGAGCAGAGAGGGCTATAAGAGTAATTCTAGGTAAATTTGTCTTATATTAATTCTGGTTCTTGACTCTAAAACATAATGGGGAATTTTCATTTTGGGGATTTTTACTTGGCATTCTCAGACTCATGCTCTTATATTAAGTCCTCTCTGATTTTTTAAGTTAAGGTCAGAATCCTCATATTTGCCTAATTACTTTGAAATATACTTTAGCCTCAAATGTGGAAACCAAATCCACTACCATCAGTTCTATTTCCACTCATAGTGACCCTATATGACAGATTCAGAGGGTTTCCAAGGCTGTAAATCTACTGTTTCATCTTTTACCCATGGAGTGGGTGACTTTTTGATTAGGAGCCAAATGATTTAATCTCTGAGCCATCAAAGTTTCAAATATTAGGCCAGCCCAACCCTCTCAGTATACAATACCATAAGAACATCATGGATTAGGGAAATATTTTTTTCCTAATGGGAGTATATCTTTCTTCAAATAATATTTTACATGGAATTTCAATATATAAAAGGCATAATAGTGGTGTTATTGGAACTGGACCGCTCTTCATTGACTTTTCCCCTGCCTCTGGTGGTTCTGAGGAGATGGAGAAGAACAAGGTCCTGATGATCAAGCCTCTCCAGAGCACAATCTCCAGTCTTTCTTATGCTGAGACCACTGATTCCAAATCAAACGGATTTTCAATTAGTCTTCCTGCTCTCAGTACCAACTTTACCTCTTCTTTCAGAGCCACTGATGTCATCAATTGTTGAGCCTTGAGGAACTGAAGAGTTCTGTAGTAAATATGTATTTGTCTCTTATTTTCCCTACTGCCAGGGTTTAGTTTTCTTGAGTTCGCTAAGTTAGTTTCCACATGTTTATCTGCTTCTCAGCTTATATATGTGTGTATGTATAAATTTTTTTGTGTATGTACATATGTATGGGTCTTACTTTCCTAGGACTTCCATAAAAACAAAAGGCAATAAAATCACAAAGTAAGTAGCTTTAAAGAACAGAAACTAGTTCAGTTTTAAAGAACAGATAATAGTTTCTCATAGTTACAGGGACTACAAGTCTCAATTCGGTCAATGATCTCTTCTTGTCCACTCTCAGGGAAAATCTTTCCTTTTCTCTTCCAGCTTCTGGCCAGGCACCTCTTGACATTCATTGACTTGTGTGACTTTTTCTCCATATCTGTTGTCCTTTTGTATGACAACCCTCAAAAGGAATTAGGACCCACCCTACTCTGGTGTGACCACATTAACTTAACTGATAGTGTCTTCAAAGATCCTACTTCCAAATAAAGTCACATTCACAGGTACAAGGGTTAGGACTTGAACATACATTTTGGAGGACACAATTCAATCCATAACTGTATGTGTATGTAAAGTTGTTTCTCTCATTATTTTGGGGGCTTTAAAAAAAGACATTCATAGTAATTTAGTATAATTTTGAGAAGGGCAGAGTGAATTTTTTAAGCCATCATTAGCTCTTTAAATTTTACCATTCCTCCCATTCCTTCTATTTTCATCTTCTGCAACATATTTTGGCTATATGTAAGTAGTTTGTGGTCTATTCTTCTAAGTATATAAAATTTTAATTCATATTTTATCTCTATTTTCTACACTAATGTGCTCTGAATCAGTTTATTAATACATCTAATTTACTAAATTATCTTTACTTCTGAGATTATTTTACTTGAGTGATTACAGTTTAATTTTTAGTATTTGTAATTGGTTCTTTAAAACATCTTTATCTGTTCTTGATTCATGATTGCTTGTTTTTGTTGCATAGTTAACAAAGGGGGTAATTATTAGTTGGAATTGACTTGATGGCAGTCAGTTTTTTTTTTTTTTTTAAGGTGCATTAGCATTGATATGATCCAGTGATATCCTTTCTTTTTTAAGCCAGGGAGACAAAAACTTTAATGTAAAATATATAAAAGAGGTAATGGCTAAGTTGTTCTTATTGCATGGGACCTGGGGGGAGAGTCACAGAGGTCCCTTTACTTCCCCTCTTGTCATCCTTTTTCCTGCCTCTCCACATGTGGAAATGTAACTGGAGAATGCAGAATCCACAAAAAGTGTTTGCCAACTCATGATCTAGTCCAAAACACTTATTTGTACAAACTAAAGTCCATTGTAGAAAAGTACCTTGTTCAAAGTTCCCTGGTTGGTAGTTGAGACAGATTTAGAACACTCTTCACTTTAGTGCTGTTTGCCCTCAACCATGGTTGGTAGATAAAAATGAAATGTTAGATAAAACTATTAACTGGAAATGCAACATGTTCCTTCCTTTATGTCCTATACCACCCCCTGAGCCCCTAATGGCAGAGTCTGCCTATTCAGTTGCCAAACACACTGAGTTAGTCCTTTGGGGCACCCTGCCTCCTGATACATGTGGGAAGGCTTGGGCTTCATTCAAACTTCCAGAAAGCACTTCAGTGAGTGTCTACCAAAACCTAACCAGCTCTTCCTTACAGAACTCATTAAACCTGTGACCCATGCACAATATTCTAGTCCAGGAAGTCTTTGTTATGAGAAAAACTAAACAGAGGGCCTGTGTCTGAGGTGATTCAGATACTGGGTTGTTGTTATGTGCCGTTGAGTCGGCCCCGACTCATAGCGACCCCTCCTTGGGTTTCCGAGGCAGTATCACTATGGAAGTAGGATTGCCCAACCTTCCTTCTGAGGAGTGGCTGGTGGGTTTGAACCACCAGGCTTCTGGTTAGCAGTCAAGTGCTTTAGCCACTATGCTACCAGAGCTTCCAGATACTGGGTAAGGAGATGAAAATATATAGGAAGGAATAAGGTCATATTCTCCTAGGTCTAATTATCATATTTTTATGCAAAAAACATGTATATTATATGCTTTTTGCAAACCATACCTTCCTCTCCCACGTATTTCTGAATGTGCATTATGTTAACTTTTTTTTTTTTTTTTGCTCTAAAAGACTGTGGACTTCCCTATCAAGTTGAAAATACTAATATTTCAGCAACAGCAACAAAAAAGTAGAGACCCAAAATTCTAGGTAGATTTAGGAGATTTTGAATATATTCATAGAAAGACAATAATTGAATTTCATAAAAAAAGTTAACAATCTTCAGGATACAGAAGAAAATCACAATAGACAACAACTACAAAATGGTCATATACCATTAAGCTAGATTAATTTTAATTAAGGTAATTAAAAGTAATTAATTAAATTAAGGTAATTTGAAAGATATCATCTCATTGAATTGTCACACAACACTAAGAAGAAGGTATTATTAGAATTTTTCTTCAGATGAGTAAATTGTCACTGGGAGCAGACAAATAACTTACCCAAGTTTACAAAATACAAAGTGGTGGAGCCAGGTCCCAAATGTGGATACTTTTGTCTTCAATTTAATACTCTTTTATTCTTTTTAAAAGGTATAATACTGGACAGGACAGACTATTGATCTGAGCCAGTTCGGAAGTTTTTATCTATGGTGATGCCTCATTAATCTCATATTACTAGGGAATGAGCTATTCTATGTGAGTGAATATTTCATGTAGTGGAAGCTTTAAGCATTGAAGCTTGACATAGAATGTAACCATTTCAAAGGCAATCCTTCTGGCTTGGGCTAGATATTTTCCTTCTGTATATCACTTCCTGTGCCAGCTCCATTTTTGCTGTTCCCAGTGGTGTCTGCCATGGGCAGAATCATCCCTGCTCAGGCTCAGGATCAATGTGACTATAGTCTCTACCTCTGTGGAAATTGGAATGTGACATTGGGGCTCCTGTTGCTTGTTCAAATGTGGATGGATTTAAGGCCCTGGGAACTTTCATGATCATTGAACTGTAGCTTCCCAGGATCATACTATCAACTGCTGAATGGCAGACCTTTTTGGATTTTTTTTTGTGAGAATCTGCTGTTCAGTAACCCCATTACAATTTGTGGAGACTCGTTATCCTCTAGTGGAAATGGAGGTCTAACCCTGTCTCTTGATAGCCATTTTCCCTGTGACAGAGCCTGCTTCAACATTTTTCATCTGTCCCAACCTCTTAATTAAATACTGTGCCCTTGTTTAATGTCAAGAAGCAAAGTCTTCAGAGTCTTTGCAGTACATCTTGCCCACCCCTTTGGACAAATCCTGTTACACTTTGGTGGTAGCTCAGGCCATGCTTGGGTTTGCTAGTCTGGTCAGTTTTCCTTAGCTCCCATGCTATGGTCATTCTCACTTGATTGCAGCATGTTCCACCTATTAGGTGAGAAATTCCAGCATAATCACTGGCATGGGTCAGACTATGATGTCTGACATAATTTTTAATTAATTTAAAATTTTTATCCAAGAATAGTTTTACCAAAATCAAACAGAATTTAAGGACTATTAAAATAATAGTAATAATAAAATATAGGCATCTTCCACTACATCCCTATTTAAACTCTTTTTAATTGAATATTATTTCTTGATTTATTTTATTTTTAAAATTTTTGATTGATTTCTTATTATGAAGATGAGTGTTTAGTGTTCTTATACATACATCCCTACATTCTTGCTTTCCCTCTTGTTCTCCAAATATAACTGTATCAAGATATTTTTGTTAGTGTGAAATGTTGGCCTAATTTTGAATCTAATACTTTTTTGTGATTGTTTTTCCTTTCTTATTCAAAATGTTTTGCTTCCTAGGATTAAAAATAGCCTCATTTTTTCCACCTGCTTATGTTTCTATGTTGCTATCACTAATTATGGATCTTAGCTGAAAGCAAAGAATACCAGAAAGATGTTTACTTATGTTTTATTAAAGCATTCGATTGTGTGGATCATAACAAATTATGGATAACATTGAGAAGAATGGGAATTCCAGAACACTTGATTTTACTCATGAGGAACCTATACATAGATAAGGAGGCTGTCGTTCAAACAGAACAAGGGGATACACAGTCAAAATCAAGAAGGGAGTGCATCAAGGTTGTATCCTTTCACCATACCATTTCAACTTGTATGCTGAGCAAGTAATCCGGGAAGCTGGATTATATGAAGAAAAACATGGCATCAGGATTAGAGGAAGACTCATGAGCAACCTGTGAGTTGCAGATGACACAACTTTGTTTGCTGAAAGTGAGGATGACTTGAAGCACTTACTGATGAAGATTAAAGGTTACAGTCTGCAGTATGGATTACTCCTCAATATAAAGAGAACAAAAATCCTCACAACTGGTCTAATAAACAGCTTCACGATAAATGGAGAAAAGATTGAGGTTGTCAAGGACTTCATATTACTTGGTTCTACAATCGACACCAATGGAAGCAGTAGTCAAGACATCAGATGATGTATTGCATTAGGCATATCTGCTGCAAAAGACCTCATTCAAGTGCTGAGGAGCAAAGATGTCTCCTTGAAGACTAAGGTGTGCCTCACCCAAGCCATGGTATATTCAGTCTCATCTTATGCATGTGAGAGCTTGACAATGAATAAGGAAGACCGAAGAAGAGTTGATACTTTTTTTTTTTTAAGTTTTTATTGTGATTTGGGTGAAAGTTTACAGAGCAAATTCACTTTCTATACAGCAGCTCATGTACACTTTGTCTCACGACATTGACTGCAATTGCACACAATGCAACAACTCCCCTCCCACTTCCTCCCTGTAGTTACCTCTTCCCAGTGTCCTTTCCTCCCATGCACTTCTGCCTCCTGAGCTGTGTCTCCCTGTGCATATACAGCCCTTCTATTCTCCCATGATTGATTTCTCCAAGGAGTGTATCTACCTAATGTAAATATTCAGAACATATGCTTGTCTTTTGTTTGGCTAAAAGCTACCAGAGTGGGTTCAATTCCATAAGTGAAGGACAGCTAGGGGCCATAGTCTCAGTGGTTCCATCAAGCTCTATCAGATCAGCAAAACTGTTTCCCCCATTTGTTTTTCTTTTTTCTTTGTTTTTAATGATTTTGAGTTTTATTCCACATTGTTCTCCAATTCTATCCAGGATCTCCTACATAGATCCCCCTCTGAGTGGTTTACAGTGGTAGTCAGGCACCATGTAGTTCTTCTGATCTCATAGTCGTATAGGCTGAGTACTAGTACACATGTAGTACACATGATGTACTAGTTGCTTGGACTAATTGTTCCCATGAGTCTTTGGTTTTCTTTGTTCTTCTCTGCCTTGGACAAAGAGAGACCCATCATTGCATCTAGATGGCCGCTTGCTAACTTTTAAGATTCCAGTCACTACTTGCCAAAGTAGGATGTGGAACAATGTTTTTGTGTAGTATGACATGCCAATTGAGCTTGATGTCCCCTGTGACTCTGGTCCCAATCCTACAAGTCCAACTACTTGCTCCCTCTAGGTAGCTGGCTGTGCCCAAGAAGTGACTACAACCTTGACCCTTGTCAGCTCTACTATATACCTGGGAATTCTTACAGAACATACAAATACACTTTAGAAACATTGTCTTTTGATTCATTTGGAGAAGTCTTTGGAAGCACATAAAAATTTAATTTTTAGAAGGTCCCATTCATCGAGTTTCTCTTCTGCTGTTTGTGCATTTTGGGTTATGCTTGATATTCTATTTATGCCATAAATGAAGGCCTCTAAATTTGCCCCTAGATTTTCCTTGAGGAACTTTATAGTTTTAAGTTTTACATTTAAGTCTTTGATCCATCTTGAGTTAGTTTTTGTGCATGGTGTGAGGTATGGATCTTATTTCATTTTCCAGCAAACGGATATCCAGTTTTGCCAGCACCATTTGTTAAACAGACAATCTCTCCCTTTCTTAATGGATTTTGGCCCTTTGTCTAAGATCAGCTGACCATAGGTCAATGGATCTATTTCTGGATTCTCGATTCTATTCCACTGGTCTATGTGTCTGTTGCTGTACCAATACTAGGAAGTTTTGACTACTGTGGCTGTATAGTAGGTTTTAAGATGAAAGAGTGTGAGACCTCCTAATTTGTTCTTCTTCAGTAATGCTTTGCTTATGCGAGGTCTCTTTCCTTTCCATATAGAGTTAGTGATTGGGTTTTCCATATCCTTAAAGAATGTTAATGGGATCTGGATTGGGATTGCATTGAATGTATAGATTGCTTTGAGTAGAATTGATATTTTCACAATGTTCAATCTTCCTATCCATGAGTATGGTATGTTCTTCCATTTATATAGATCTCTTATGGTTTCTTGAAGTAATCTTTTATAGTTTTCTTTGTACAGGTCTTTTGTGTCCCTGGTAAGATTTATTCCAAGTATTTTATTTTTTGGTAGCTATGTAAATTATATTGATTTCCTTGTTTCTTTTTCAGCAATCTCTTTGCTGGTGTAGAGGAATTCAGCTGATTTTTGGATGTTGATCTTGTATCTTCACATTTAATTGATAATTAGGCTGAATGGGAGGTGTTTAGGAGGCACTTGACTGCTAACCAGAAGGCTGGTGGTTCAAACCCACCAGCCACTCCTCTGAAGGAAGATGGGGCAATCTACTTCCGTAGTGATACTGCCTCAGAAACCCAAGGCGGGGTCACTATGAGTCGGGCCCGACTTGACAGGACATAACAGTAACAACAACACAGCTGGAAGAGTTGCTGTGAATCCAAGTAGACTTGATGGCAATGTGGTTTCTTTCTTTCTTTTTTTAGAGCAGGGAAAGATTTTCAAGGGCACACAATAAAATCTTTTCCTTGTAGAAGTGCAGTAGTTCACACTTAGCAAGGTGAAATGGCTTAAAGCATAATATGGAAGTAGTTTCAAATGCCACAGAAAACCCTAGTGGCACAGTGGTTAAGCAATTGGCTGCAAAGTGGAAAGTCCTCAGCTTGAACGCATCAGCTGTTTCACTGGAGAAAGGTGGCAATCTGCTCCTGTAAAGATTTAGAGCCTTGGAAACTCTGTGGGGCAGCTGTATTCTGTCCTGTAGGGTCTATATGAGTCTGAATCAACTTGATGGCAATGTTTTTTTTTTTTTTTTTTTTGTTGTTGTTTAAGATGAAAAAAACTTCTCAAGGTCACACAGCTAGTGATTGGCCAATGTAATGCTGGGACCCAGATCCCTGGGGAGTGTGCACTTAAAAAAAGTTAAGATTTATAATCTCAAGAGGCATGCATGACAAAAATAACCACTGGTTCAGATAATGGGAGATGACATCAAAGATGAGGCCACCTCTTTTGAAGGAAGGAAACAGATTACATTAGAATACCAGAGCATCTTCAGCTTGAGCCAACCCAAGACTGGAACAGAAAGGGCTTTAATATCTGCACCCTCTTACGTGCAATGTAATTACATTTTCACTTCAATTTAACTGATAAAAGGGCTTGAATTTATACTGCACACAGTCTTTACGTGTTTTCTGCTGATCACTGCTTAACAAGGTATTTCACAGGAGACATTTGTTAGCTTTAATACCCTTAAATTACTTATGGTAATTACCTGCATCACTTTCAACTCCATGGAGGTTATTAAAATGCTCTCATGACAACTGTAAAGAAATATAAAAATTGGTAAAGAAGAAATTATGCCCTCTCCCTGAAGACATTTGCCTAGGATGTATTTGCATTGCTTTTATAAATGGGAAAGTATTTAGTTCAGGAACAATATCCTAAGCACTGAGGCTTTGTGCACCTAAAAGCAGATATATCTCATTTTTAAAATTATTTTCTCACCCCACAGGTTTATCCCAGTGCTATCCTCATAGAGGTAACTGAAACATATTTTAGTTGGGATTTAATAAGCATTTGTTGAGTCTCAAGCATATGTCAAACACTCTACTAGGTAATGTTACATACAGCATTTCATTGGCTATTCAGAAAACCCTTTTGAGCTATGTGACATAACCATTCTACAGGTAAGGAAACTTAAGTTTATTGAATTAAAATGAAAATTATAGTTTTTCACATAAGAGGTAAGTATAATAGATGGGATTCAAACTCAATCTCAATTTCTACTTGCTTTCTGACATTCCACAACTGCCACCTACTAATTAGATGATTGTACCTGTAAAAAAAGGTGCTCTGGTGGCATCATGCCTAAGGCATTTGACTGCTAATTAGAAGGCTGGCAGTTTAAACCCACCAGCCACTCCACAAAAGGAAGACGGGGCAATCTACTTCCATAAAGGAGACCTGGTGGTGCTATGGTTAAGCTCTTTGCTGCTAACTCCATGGAAGAAAGATGTGGCCATCTGCTTCTGTAAAGATTATAGCCTAGGAAACCTTTTGAGACAGTTCTACTCTGTCACATTGGGTCATTATGAGTCAGAATTGACTCAATGACACCTAACATTGCAGTGATGGATTACCTGATAAGCAAGATAAACACAGGCTTACTTTTGCTTCCCTACTAATCTGTAGTGAACAATTTCATATTTTTTTTTCACCACATGAAAGAAATTGCTTCTAGATATGATTGGCATCTGTCTCTTTCTACAGCACCTTCCTACAGAATTAAAGCCTCTTCAAGTGTACAATCCCTGACAGGGACTGAGTACATAGTAAGCAAGGAAAGTATGGGTTTACTTGTACTCAGTAATCTGCAGTGAACACATCCACATGTTTTTCACTACATCATGTGGTGAAACCCATGTGAAATTATTCACTACAGATTAGTAAGTAAACACAAGTAAGCCTGAGCTTATGTTGCTTATTGGGTAATCTGCCCTTGCCTTACAACAACAATCTGTAAAAAAGAGGGGAAAATGGTGGTCCAAGAACAGATTTCTCTCCTTCTACACAGGAGACCCAGGTCTGATTCTTGTCTAATGCAGTTTGTGCGCATCCACCACCTGTACGTCAGTAGGGGCTTGCATAATCTGCAACTGATCGTGCAAATGGTGCAGGACTGGGCAGCTTTTCATTCAGTTGTGTATGGGATTGCTATTAGTTGAGGTGACTTCATGGCAGCTAATGATACAAATAACAAGCTGTAAACAAGGAATCCCCTGGGGTGGCTGCTAATCAAAAGGTTGCAGGCTTTTGAGACCACCCAAAAGTGCCTCAGAAAAGAAACAGCTGCAAACATCCATTAATAATTGGAACATTGAAACTATGAAACTCTAGGAAAATTGGAAGTTGTCAAAAATGGAATAGAACGCTTGAAGATAGATATCCTAGGCATTAGTGAGTTGAAATGAACTGGCATTGGCCATTTTGAATTGAACAATAATATGGTCTACGATGCTGGGAATGATGAATTGAAGAGGAATGACATTGCATTCATCATCAAAAAGAGCATCTGTCTTGAAGTACAATGCTGTCAGTGATAGGATAATATCCCTACACCTGAGGAATACCACTTAATATGACTATTATTCAAATTTACACATCAAACACTAATGTTAAAGATGAAGAAATTGAAGATGTTTACCAACTTTAGCAGTTTGAAATGGCTCAAACATGCAATCAAGATACATTGGTTAATTACTGGTGATTGGCATGTATAGTTGGAAACAAAGAAGTATTAGAATTGGAAAAATATGGCCTTGATGATTGAAATGACACTGGAGAATGAGTGATAGAATTTAGCAAGACAAATGAATTATTCATCACAAATACCCTTTTTTCAACAACATAAATGACAACCATACAAAGGGACTTTGCTGGCTGGAGTACACAGGAATCAAATAGACTGTGGAGAGAGGCAACTGAGAAGCTCAGTACTGTCTGTCAGTCAAAACAGGGCCAGGGGCCAGCTGTGGAACAGATCATCAATTACTTATATGCAAGTTCAAGTTGAAGCTAAAAAAATTAAAACAACTCCACAAGAGCCAATGCATGACTTTGAGTATATTCCATCTGAATTTAGAGATCATCTCAAGAATAGATTTTTCTCATTGAACACATGACCAAAGACAAAATTAGTTGCGGGATGACATCAAGGACATTACACACAAAGAAAGCAAAAGGTCATGAAAAAGAAAAGAAAGAAGAGGCCAAGATGGATGTCAGAAGAGACTGAAATTTGCTCTTGCATGTAGAGAACCTCAGGTGAAAAGAAGAAATGATGAAGTAAAAGAGCTGAACAGAAGATTTCAGAGGGCAGCTCAAGAAGACAAAGTAAAATATTATAGTGAAATGCACAAAGACCTAGAGTTAGAAAACAGAGAAGAACATGTTCAGAATTTCTCAAGCTGAAAGAACTGAGGAAAAAATTCAAGCTTTGAGTTGCAGTACTGAAGGATTCTAAGAGCAAAATATTGAATAATGTTGGAAGCATCAAAAGAAGATGAAGGCATACACAGAGTCACCGTACAAAAAGAATTGGTCAACATTCAACCATTTCAGGAGATAGCATATGATCAAGAACCAATGATATTGAAGGAAGCAGTACAAGCTGCACTAAAGGCATTGGGAAAAACAAGGTTCCAGGAACTGATGGAATACCAATTTAGATGTTTCAACAAACTGACACAACATTGGAAGTGCTCATATATCTATGCCAAGAGTTTTGGAACACAGCTACCTGGCCAACTGACTGGAAGAGATTCATATTTGGGCCCATTCTTAAGACAGGTGATATACAACAGAAATCAGAAATTATTGAACAATATTATTAATATCACATAGAACTAAAATTTTGCAGAAGATTATTAAAAAAGATTAAAGCAGTACATCAACAAGTAACTGACAGAAATTCAAGCTGGATTCAGAAGAGGACATGGAACAAGGGATGTCATTGCTGTGTCAGATGGATCTTGACTGAAAGCAAAGAATACCAGAAAGATGCTTACCTGTGTTTTATTGACTATGAGAAGGCATTCAACTATGTGGATCATAACAAATTACAGATAACATTGCAAAGAATGGGAGTTCCAGAACACATAATTGTGCTCATGTGGAACCTGTACATAGACCAAGAGGCAGTCATTCTAAAAGAACAAGGGTATACTGTGTTAGACTGGGTTCTCTAGAGAAACAAAACCAGTAAAGCTTATATATATAGAGAAAGAGAAATTTATCTTAGCAAAATGGCTCACACACTTACAGAAGCTGGCAAGTCCCAAGTTATTGAATCAAATATCAAGCTGGACGATTTTATCGACTCACACAGCTGCAGGGGCTGATGAGCTCAAGGTTGGCAGGCAGAATACTGGCTGTTGACTCCAACAAATGATGAATCCAAGATCTCCAGGCCAAATGGTGGATTGTTTGCTTACGGACAGTTGGAGGAAGCACAACAGAATCCTGATCCACAGAAGAGTGTCTCTTTTCCCAGGATGTCCATAAATATATTAGAAGCAGGCCACACCCCTAGGGAAACTCCCTTTCAATAGATTGGCTGCTCAAAACATATACATCTGATCCCATCATGGGAACAACCCACACCACAATTGCTTAAACTACACAGAATTGTGGTCCAGCCAAGTTGACACACAGCTCCAACTATTACATATACTACATGGTTTAAAATCAGGAAAGGTATGTGTCAGGGTTGTATCCTTTCACCGTATTTATTCAATCTGTATGCTAAGCAAATAATTTGAGAAGGTGAACTATATCAATAAGAACATAGCATCAGGATTGGAGGAAGACTCATATTAACAATGTGTGATATGAAGATGACACAACTTTGCTTACTGAAAGCTAAGAGGACTTGAAACAGTGATGAAGATCAATAACTACAGCTGTGATCAAAGATCACACCTTGACATAAAGAAAATAAAAATAAAAATTCTCTTAACTGGACCAGTAAACAACATCATGATATATGGAGAAAATATTTGTTTGAAGTTGTCAAGAATTTCATTTTACTTGGACCCACAATCAATGCCCATGGAAACAGCAGTCAAGAAGTTAAATAACATACTGTATTTGGCAAATGTGCTGTGAAAGACCTCTTTAAAATATTAAAAAGCAAAGCTGTCACTTTGAGGACTTTGGTGTGCCTGATCCAAGGTATGGTATTTTCAGTAGCTTCATATGCATACATAATTTGGATAGTGAATAAGGAAGACTGAAGAATAATTGATGCAATTGAATTGTGTTGGCGAAGAATATTGAATATGTCGTGGACTTCCAGAATAATGATCAAATCTGTCTTGGAAGAAATACAGTCTAAGTGCTCCTTAAGAGCAAGGATGGTGAGACTTTGTCTCATGTACTTTGAATATATTATGGGGAAGGGTGTCATACTTGGTAAGGCGGAGAGGGTCAATGAAAAAGAAGAAAACTCTCAATGAGACAGATTGACACAGTGACTGCAACGGGCTCAAACACTGCCATGGTTGTGAGGATGGCAGAGGATCAGCAGTGTTTCATTCTGTGGCACATACGGTCACTATGAGTCAGAACCAACTCAGTGATACCTACACCACCACCAACTACATGTTTTGGTCACTGTTCATGGTCCCTGTTCTAAAGGAGCACCATTCTAACAGGGCAGATAAGCATATAAACACACATGTGCTGTGTGTTATGTCAGGCTTGTTCTGTCCAGTTAGGCACCACTGGCCACATGTGACTATTGAGCACCTGAAATGTGGCTGGTCTGAATTGAGATATGCTCTAAATGTAAAACACACTGTTTTTGGAAACTTAGTATTAAAAAAAGAATCTAAAATATATCAGTAGTGCTTTAAAAATATTGATTTCATGTTGGATTAATGACATTTTGATATGAACAAAAAAATCTTACTACCATTGAGTGGATTCCGACTCATAGGGAACCTCATTGGGTTTCTGAGGCAGTAAATCTTTAAGGAAGCAGATTGCCCCGTCTTCTTTCCATGGAGTTTGAACCACCAACCTTCTGGTTAGTAGTCGAATGCCTTAGGCACTGTGCCACCAGAACTCCTTATTTTGGATATAGTGGGTTAAATAAAGTACATTATTAAAATTAGGTTCACCTGATTCTTTTTACTTTTTAAAATGCAGTTACTGGAAAATTTCAAAGTAGACATTATATGGCTAATATTATTGTATTTCTACTGGGTACTACTCCATTACAGATTTGGGAGCTCAGGGGACCCTTAGAGTCAGGGAATGCTTCAAAAGGTGATAGGAAAATAGGAGTTTTTCAGGTAAAGGAAAAGACAAAGAAGTTAATTCACTATTGCTTTAGTCATTAGGATAGCCAGCAAGTTGAAATGAAAGGAAATTAATAGAAATATTACTTTTTTGTTACTTCCGAAGACAGGAAGCTTAATAATGTGTCCAGCCAGAGACTGGGAGCTCATCTCCTCCTGCAATTATATGATTGAATGGAAGTCCATATCCTACTGCAGGACTTTTTGCAGAATCACCATGACTCTCCTGCTGACCCTTGAAGCAGGGACCTTGCTTCTACCTGCAGGCTGTAGTGTGAAAGAGGGAAATAAAATTCATTCTCAGCACCTGTAAAGGGATGAGAATTGTTCAAGGATTGTTCACGATACTCCATTTTCTCTGCTAAAAGAAGACTTAATAAAAATTAAATGAAAAGAGGTGAAAGTTGCTGATTCCTGAGATTTTTGGGGAAAGAAGGGATGCAATCTCTGACTCATTTTTCCCCTTAGACAAAAGCTAGTATTTTTGGTCCCAGACTTATTTGAGAGTTCTGAGGTGTGGCATATTTATAGTAAATGGTGGGATAGCTACCTGAAACAAGTAACCACAGGGGCTGTGGGATCATGGATGGAGAGAAGGCTTTTCTCTCAGCTGAGCAGCATCTGCCTTTATTGTTGTCTGTGAGTCTATTGATCCCTCTTTTGCTTTGGGAGAACACAGAGTCCTTGTGGGAGGGCCCATCTCACAAAAGAGGGAAAGGTGAGACTTGGGCTAGGGACTTACCTAACTTCCCAACTATGTGCCCTGGATGCCTCTTTCAGAAGGATATTTCTCCTTCTGGACAGGATAACTTGAGATTTTACCAGCAGACTCTGAGCTGGCTCTGGACATAATGCGAAGTTTATTCAGTAAACATCAATCAAATTATTTCTCTATGGCAAGCATTGGCTGGGTGGAATTTAGAGTGGGAGGAAAGTTAGGAAAACACCATAACCATGGCATAAGTGCTTTTGTGCCCATTTTATGGTTGAGAAAACTTAGATTAAATGAATTGCTCCTTCAGCTGATTGTAAAACCTATCCTGAACTGGAGGTTCATAGTTTTGTCTTCTTGAAAGCCACAATGACTCCCTAACTCCTTTTGCTGGTTCTTTTTATTCCCACTCACTTGAGGTGCCAGGATAAACATACTGGAAGCCCAAGAGGGTAGGGGTGGGAAGAGGCAGGCAAATGTAGGCTTTAAACCCCCAGTGTGTGTGTGTTTTGTAGGATGATGTGTAGAAGTCAGATCTTGAGTAAGCTTCTTAGTGAGTCTGTTCGATGTCTTTCTCACATAAGGCACAGATTGCTGCTCTTTTGGGTGAAGTAAAGGAAGACAGCTGACAATTAAATTTTGTCATTTCAGCTTCTTTCCTCTATGACTTGGTGTTATTTGGTGTTTCTATGATATGAAGTAAATCTTCCTCTGATTTATCATATACTGTCGTCAGGTGCCATCTAGTCAGTTTTGACTCACATTGACCTTATGCACAACAGAATGAAACACTGTCCAGTCTTATGCCATCCTCACAATCCTTGCTATGCTTGAGCCTATGTCATAGCAACTGTGTCAATTTATCTTGTTGAGGATATTCCCCTTTTTTGCTGACCCTCCACTTTATTAAGCATGATCTCCTTCCCCAGGGACTGCTCTCTCCTGATAACATGATCAAAGTACAAGAGATAACTTCTGGCTGTTCTTGCTTTGAAGGAGTATTTTGGCTAATCTTCTTCCAAGTCAGATTTGTTCGTTTTCTGGCAGCCCATGGTATATTCAATATTCTTCACCAAGACCACAATTAAAACATTTCAAGTCTTCACCGGTCTTCCTTATTCATTGTTCAGCTCTCACAAGCATATGAAGCTATGGAACATACCATGCTAAGGCACACCTTAGTCTTCAAAGTGACATAGTTGCTCTTAAATACTTTAAAGAAGTCTTTCGCAGCAGATTTGCCCAGTGCAATATGTCATTTGATTTCTTGATTGCCACTTCCATAGGAATTGATTGTGGATCCAAGTAAAATGAAATCCTTGACAACTTCAATCTTTTCTCCATTTATCATGATGTTGTTTATTGGTCAAGTTGTGAGTGTTTTGTTCCCTGTATGTTGAGGTATAATCCATACTAAAGACTGTAGTTTTTGATCTTCATCAGTAAGTGCTTAAGTCATCTTTACTTTCAGCAAGCAAGGTTGTGCCATCTGCATATCACAGGATGTTAATGAGTCTTCCTCCAATCCTGATGCTGCATTTTTATGCACATAGTCCAGTTTATCAGATTATTTGCTCAGCGTACAGATTGAATAAGTGTACAGCCCTGCTACACACCATTCCTGATTTTAAATCATGTAGTATCCCATTGTTCTGGTAGAATGACCGCCTCTTGGTCAATGTGCAGGATCCTTGTGAGCACAATTAAGCGTTCTGCAATTCCCATTCTTTGCAATGTTATCCATAACTTTTTATGATCCACACAGCTGAATGCCTTTACATAGTCAATAAAACACAGGTAAACATACCCTGACTTATTTTATACTCTTGTAGTCATATAACTCACCATAATTACTAACCCTAAAGCCAAACAGAGCACCCAGCAAGTACACATTTCTTCTGAGTTCCAGCTGCCAAATGTCTAAACACAACCCAGAAGGGCCACTTTAAACTTTCTGGAAGCAAATTGTGAAAATACCATATACATGTAAGTGGAATATGTGTACATCTTTTTGGCCAATAAACGTTTATCAAGCATGTGAAGTGTTTTTGTTCAATCCATCTGGCAAACCTCTCTCTCCTTTCCACTCCTTCAGACATATGAGGATTAAACATCTGGAGAGTTAAACTCTGTGTCAAAATGAGCAAGCAAGAAAGGAGCGTTCAAACAGCCATGATATTGTTAGCTGCTGTAGAATTGGACCCTGATTCATGATGACTCAGTGCACCATGGGACAAAACACTGCCTGGCCCTATGCTATCCCCATGATTGGTTGCAGATGAGACAGTTGTGATTCGTAGGGTCTTCAATGGCTGATTTTCAAAGGCAGATCACCAGACCTTTCCTCTGAATCCATCATACCAAATAAAAAAACAAACCTGTTGCTGTCAAATCAATTCCAACTCATGGTGACCCCAGTAGGTTTAGAGTAGGACTGTTCTACTCTGGGTTTACTTGGCTGTAATCTTTATCAAGCAGATCACCGGGCCTTTCTTTTGTGGTGCCATTGGGTGGGTTTGAACCACCAATCTTTAGGTTAGTTGTTGAGCATAACCTGTTTGCACCACTCAGGGACTTCCAATCAATTATATTATGAGAGAAAAAAGGACAGCTGAGGAGGCCTTTAGAAATCTTGTTCTACAGAAGTGGAAGTAGGCCAAGAGGAGGGAAGTGACAGAGTAACCTTATGGGTATTGGGCAGGGCCAGGCCAGTAGCATTGGAGATGCTCACTTGTCTATGCCAAGAAATTTGGAAGATAGCTAACTGCCAACTGACTGGAAGAGATATATATTTGTGCCCATTCCAAAGACAGGTGTCCAACAGAAAGTAGAAATTAACCAACAATATTAACATCATATGTGAATAAAATTGTGCTGAAGATAATTAAAAAATGGTTGAAGCAGTACTCTGAAAGGGAACTGCTAGAAATTCAGGTCAGATTTTCAGAAAAGGACATAAAAGGGGCCTATCATGGGTGGATGGCTCTTGGCTGAAAGCAGAGAATACCAGAAAGATGTTTACCTGTGCTTTATTGACTATGCTAAAGCATTAGACTTTGTAGATCATAACATTTTGGATGACATTACAAAGAATGGGAATTATGGAACACTTAATTGTGCTCATGTGGAACCTGTACCAAGAGGCAGTTCAAACAGAACAAGGGGATGCTGTGGGGTTTAAAATTAGAAAAGGTATGCCTCAGGGTTGTATCCTTTCACCATACATATTCAATATGTATACTGAGCCAGTAATCCTTGAAGCTGGACTATCTGAGGAAGAATGTGGCATCAGGATCGGAGGAAGACTCATTAATTAACCTGCGAAATGCAGATGACAGAACCTTGTTTGCTGAAAGTGAAGAGGACTTGAAGCACTTACTGATGAAGTATGGATTGCACCTCAACATTAAAACAAAACAAAACAATACAAAACAAAACCCAAACTCACTGCTGGTGAGTTGGTTCCAATCCGTAGCAACCCCTCCTTGGGTTTCTGAGGTGGTATCTCTATGGAAGTAGATTGCTAAGTTTTCCTTCCGAGGAGTGGCTGGTAGGTTTGAGCCACCAATCTTCTGGTTAGCAGTCAAATGCCTTAGGCATAAAAATCCTCACCGCTGGACCAATAAGCAGCATAATGATAAACAGAGAAAAGATTGAGTTGTCAAGAATTTTATTTCACTTGTATAATATTGGGCAAATCTGCTGTAAAATAATTTCTGTAAAGTGTTAAAAAGCAAAGATGTCATTTTGGAGACAACAATGCACCTGATCCAAGCCATGGTATCTTCAATCACCTTACATGGGTGTGAAAGCTGGATAATGAACAAGGAAGACTGTGGAAGAACTGATACCCTTGAGTCACAGTGTAAGTGAAGAATATTAATTATACAATGGACTACCAGAAGCACAATAAATGTGTCTTGGAAGAAGTACAGCCAGAATGCTCTTTAGAAGTGAGGGTGACAAGACTTTGCCTCATGTACTTTGGATTTGTTATCAGAGGGACTAGTTCCTGGAGAAGGACACCATTCTTAGTTAAGTGGAGGGTCAGTGAATTAGCGGAAGACCCTCAATGAGATGGATTGACACAGTGACTGCAACAATGGGTTCAAACGTAGCAATTGTTGGGAGGATAGTACAGGATCATGGAGTGTTTCATTTTGTTGTTGCTGTGAATCGAAACTGACTTGACAGTACCCAATAACAAGGGCCAGGCTGGGAACTCAGGATTCTTGATGACTGGTTCTGTCTTCCCTCAGGGACAGAGGCACTCCCTCAAGAGGTTACATCAGTTAGGAAGCAGAGAACACTAAAGTCTGTGGTTTCTTTCATCAAAGGGTCCTTCTCCAAGACACAGTCCTGTGATGTTGGAAGGAGCTCACAAGGCTCTGGGCGAGGGTTTGGCATTCAGTTATGCATTTCACCATGGAGAGATCTGTTACCTAAGACAAGGCTCTGAGTTTCCGTGTACCTCCCTCTCCCTGTTAGGGAACGAGGGCCTGCTGGACTTGCTGGATTAATCAGGTAAGGTGTGGAAAGATGTCAAGAAATCCTCCTGAGAATCCAAATCAATATCAAGCATGAAAACAAAGCTGGCTTTGAAGCTCCTGAATTCACAAAGAAAAGCTGCTTTGCTGCTAAGACAAGTTAGAATAACACAAAAATGGTGAAAACTAAGTTCAGGTTTTTGTTTTCCCTCAGAAAATTTTTAGCATTAAAGGATTTTTCCCATAGTGCATATGGGCATATTTGGTTCTTTAAGAGGAGGAAAAAATATTATAAATCAATGCATTTATCACCTGCTTATCAATAGTTAATCTACAAAGCTTCCTCTCACCTCCTCTAGGCATCCAGGATTGATACTCTTCTGACTTCCCACTGCTGCCAAAATCAGCTCACTCTTCCTAAGCATCATTTCTCATTCTAGAACTTTTTATTTTTCACCTACACTTACCTGTGCCATGTCTACCTCTTTTGCACAACTTAACCCTTTTCCTTCAAGTCCCTGCTCACAAATAGTTGAAGCTTGTTAAGTAACTAAAACACCAAACCAAACCAGTTGGGGTCAACTCCAACTCATGGCTACCCCATGTATGTCAGAGAACTGTGCTCCAGGGATTTCAATGGCTGATATTTTAGAAGTAAGTAGATCATCAGATCTTTCTTCTGAGGTCCCACTAGATGGACTCAAACCTCCAACTTACTAAACCATTTCTGCCACCCAAGGACTCCTGGTTTAGTAACTATGGCCTATTAAAGTTTGTATCTTTGAATATAAATGCTTTGCTCTATGACAGAGGCTGATGCTCTGTGGTTTGCAGCAAGTCATTTAATATCTCAGAGCCTCCATTGTCTTGTCAGTGGATAAGTGGTGGTTGCCCTACCAACCCTAGGGGATTATTGCAAGATTCAAAACCCAAGCAAATTAATGAATGTAAAATATTTGTCAAACTGTAGTATGCTTCATAAAATATATAGCAATATTATGAAATGTCTTAGTTTAAAGAAGTAACATATTCAAAGCTCATGTCAGGTTAAGGGAAAGAAAACTGTTGGTAGATATCCCCCAGATCCCCCGTTCCACCTATATTGACCCTCTATTGCTCTGCCTGTGTCTAAGTCTTGCCCCAATCCTTTGTTTAATCTCTCCCTTGGCTTGTTTACTTCTGCTGGAGAAGAGAGGAGGGAGTGCCTGTGGTGACCTAGCCCCTTCAAGTGTCCTAACATGGAGATGGCATACCAGTGAAGCCAGTGTTAACCAAGCCAACTGGGAACTAGTGGCAGCCATTGGAGAAGAACCTGAACACTTTGTCTTGTACTCCTCTCAGGGCCCCTTATGAGGGTTGGACTGGACTAAATCTAGAAACCTAGATGCTGAGTGGGATTTCCCTTGTTGGCCAGAGTCGGTGTCTAGGGCCCCCAACATAAGGATGAAGAGGCACCAAATACTAGGGAGGAGCCAAAATCCACCCTCTCCCAACCAGGCCTTCTTGAGAGGTGGCTGCTGTCCCAAGCACTCCTCACATCCCACTCCACCTTCTGGTTCATCCCTATGAAGAAAGACCACAGAAGAGAGTTATCGATGTTGTGAGCCTTGTGGAGATTAAACACTCCTGGGGAGAGTCTCTTCCCTATGCTCCCTGTCAGGGAGAGGAGAAGGTATACTTCTCTCTCGGGCTAAATGGGCTGGAGGGAGCACCAGGATTTGATGTGCCTACAAGAAGGGGCAGTCAACTTTTCATTCCCTGAGGAATGTTTACTGCTCATCTGTCCCAGGGCATGTATGCAGAGGACAAGAGTATGCCTCATGGAAGCAAACAGAATTCAAATGATTTGGGGGGCAAAAAAGAAGGCTTCTTGTGGGCAAAAGAAACCCCATACAAGGTGACTGCTCCTTCACCTAACAGAGCTTCCTGCTGAGCCTCTGGAGTCCAGAAAAATGTCCTGGAGGTGACCTCTGAGGGGTGGATCTCCCTCCCCCACAGGGAACTGTGCTCAGGGAGTCTTCAGAGAACTGTGCATGGGGCCCCCATAGGAGAACCAGAATTTGGCTACCTGCCATGTGGAGGCCTGTCCGTGTCTACCAGGAATGCAGCTGTAACCAACATCAAGAAGAATCTGAGAATGGTGGCTGGGTAGAGAAACCTTTGTCCCTGACCTTATCTTCCTCCCACTTCCTGCAAAGTGAAGGGAAAGGAGGCCCCAGAGCTAGACCAGCCCTCCTGTCTTTGCTTTGCTCCAAAAGTCAACGTCCCTGCTAAGTCCTTCACTTAGTGGAAGGATGGAGTGCAAGAAGAGTTGAAAACTGGGCTGAATGAGTTTTAATAACTCAAAGTATCCTCAAAGTTATGGCTTCTGTTCAAACTGTCATTAAGAGTTCTGCTCTCCAGCAGAGAGGGAGAAAGTAGTTATTGAAAAAGGTAAAATCATTTGTCTTGCATTTCCCATTGAGCTGAGGTGCCCCAGAACAACCAGTTACACAAGGGAAAGGGGGAATAAAAGAAAATGATAAGACCTTTCTTCTTCTTCTTCTTCTTTTAATTGTTATAAAATATATATATATAACATGACATTTGCTAACTCAACACTTTTTACATTGATAATTCAGTAACACTAATTACCTTAATCATGTTGTGGAACCATCACCAGTGTCCATTGCCATGTTTTCCACCACCATAAGATTCTCAATACTGCCTAAACAATGACTCCCCTTTCCTCCCTCCCTCTTGGCCCTGATAACCATAAATGACCATCTTGAGTTTTCATTTCATTGTCCACACAACTCTGTGCCCTGCTTCTTTTCCAGTTACAGTCCTGGATCTCAGTCCCAAAGACCTAACTCATGCCATCTTTTAGTGTGACAAACAGTCCATCAGAGATGTGGTCAATCCTTCCAGCATGGAACTATTAGACTTCCTGCAATGGCTTTTTCCAGCTGCTGCAAGTGGACCCCAAAGAACAGGCCCTGAGATATCAGGAGTCCTCAGTAATGTCTACTGGTGGATGTCCTGGGGTCCTGCTCAGAAGGGCATGGACCAGACTGGGTGTGAGGTCAGCAGAAGCCTCCAGACTTCCACTTGCCACTTACCTCTCTTGCTCTAATCTAAGTTCTTTTGTGTCACTTCGGATTGCCCTACTCAGGAATCCTTCCCTATGGTCCTCATACCTCTAAGCAGCCAGATTGTGCAGCACCCTTGCTTGGCGCCTTTGCTTATGGTCAGTTAATGGGTTGCAACCTCAGGAAACAGCACCTTGACAAAGTTGGCCTTCAGGGTGTTAGGTGAATAACAACCACTAGGTGGCAGCAAAGGACTAGCCTAGTCAGAGGTTACTGGTTAGTGGCGTTGGAAGGCCCTTGGGGGGAAGGGAGATGGCATTTCCTTAGCAGAGGAACCATTGAAAAGGAAAGAAAGTGAGCTCAGATTTTAGAGAACTGGGAGATCAGTACTAAGAGGTGCAGAAGGATTCCAGGAGGGTGTTGAGGTGAGACTTGAATAGAAAGAATAGTTATCAGATACTGAATGCTACTATGAGCTAGACAAGAACACTTAACTTGCGTTATATGACCTATTTCTCAGAATAACATTATAATTATCCATATTCCACTTGTGTGGAAACAGAGGCTCAGATTAATTAAATTACTTACACAAATTCACACAGTTGCTAAGTGCCATCATGTAGGTAGGAATACAACACCCAAGTCTGACTGACTTTATAGCCTGAGTTGTGAAACTGTGCTGAACTGAGCAAGGGTAAGAACAGACCAGTGGTTCTGAGGGTCGGTCATCTTGGACCCCTAGGGTTGTTGTTGGTGGTTGTTGTTGCTAGGATTGGTATCACCTGGCAACTTGTTAGAAATGCAAATTCTCAGGCCCTACCCAGACCTAGTGAATCAGAAACTCTGGGAAGGGTCTCAGCAAGCTGTTTTTAACAATTCTGATGCACTCAAGGTTGGGAACCACTGGAACAGACAGAAATTTAGGTTGCCTAAATGCTGGGCTGTGGCCAGGGCTTCCAATGTGTTCATTGCATTTTGACCCCCTGCTGAGAAGTTGCACTTCCACCTGAGATATTTGAATCAGAGTCTACCCTTTAACAAGATCCACATAAGAATCACCTGGGGATCTATCAGCATCACCGGGAGATCTTGTTATAACGTAGGTTCTGATTCAGTGTAAAGGAGCTCTGGTGGCACACTGGTGAAGACATTTTGCTGCCAACCAAAAGGTCCGTGATTCAACCTACCAGCCTCTCAGCAGGAGAATGACATGACAGTCTAGTTGCAAAAAGATTTACAGCCTTGGAAACACTAGGGACAGATCTATGCTGCTTTATAGGGTTGCTCTGGTAGCATAGTGCCTAAGGCACTTGACTGCTAACCAGAAGGCTGGCGGCTCAAAACCTCCGGCCACTCCTCCGAAGGAAGTTTGGGCAATCTACTTCCGTAGTGATATTGCCTCGGAAACCCAAGGAGGGGTCACTAGAAGTTGGGTCTGACACCAACAACGTTGACTCGATGACAGTGGTTTTTTTTTTTTGGTTTAGTACATCTGAATGTACATTCTCAGCAGGGGATAGAACTCAAATGAATGGGTTGAAGCGCTGGCTGAGGCTTTGCCTCTAGGCATCACCTTTCACAATGTGATATATGGGATGTAGTCACTGCTTTGACCCTAATGTTGCTGTTATGTGCCATGGAGTCGGACTGATTCATAGCGACCCCTCCTTGGGTTTCGGAGGTGGTATCACTCACTGTAGAAGTAGATTGCCCAACCTTCCTTCTGAGGAGTGGATTGCCCAACCTTCCTTCTGAGGAGTGGCTGGGGGGTTTGAACCACCAGCCTTCTGGTTACTAGTCAAGTGCCTTAGACACTAACGCTACCAGAGCTCCTTATGTTAGGCAAAAACAAAACAAAACAAAAAAAACAACCCCAAACCCAAACCAAACCAGTAGCCCTTGAGTGGATTCCGATTCATGGTGACTCCATGTGTGCAGAGCAGAGCTATGCTCCACAGGGTTTTCAAAAATGTGACCTTCTGGAAGGAGATTGCCAGGCCTTTCTTCCCAGCTGGCTCTGATGGGTGCAAACTGCCAACATTTCTGTTGGTAGTTGAGTGTTTAACTGTGCCACCCAGCAACTAACTTTAGGTAAAGATGTGATTTCAAGATTGACCCAAGTTCTGCCCCTGATCTGTGAGAATATCTTTGTTCCTTTCTACTCTGAGGGGGGAAAAAAAAAAAGTCTTGCTGACACTTAGAACTTCTCTCTCATTAATATGACAAACAGGCTACTTCTATCAAGGGCAGCCAGGTGAGACTGGTCTGGAATTTAGAATCTCCTTATAAATAAAGTCTCAGCTTTAAGCATTAATGAAAGACATGGGATCTTTATGGCCCCATTCATTTCTGATCTTGCCAATTCAGTAGCCAGGGAGTGACTTCTATCTTTGCCCCTGCCACTAATTATGGAACTCTGCCCTGATGTGCAGCATCATGAAAATCATTATTCATCCAAAAATATCATATCATAAGTAAGGCCAGGAGAAAAGATCTCAAATTGTTAATATTTGTATTACTAGTTAGGAATTTCTGGGCAATTTTAGCTTATTGTTTTGTGCCTTTTGAATCTTCTTTTCCTTTTTTACTTTGAAGTATGCAGAAATTTTTCAGTAAGAGAAAAAAAGTAATAAATGCTGTTTGATAAACAACTCTTTTATTCTGGGAGATGAACGTGGTGGAATGAAAGTCATGAGCCTGAAATTCCTGAAAGAGATGATTTGACAAGGGAAGAGCTGTTTGAAGCTTTTATCTAGACATTTAAAGAAAAATACTCATTAATTTTTACCTTATTTGTTTGAAATTTGTGATTCTATCCATTAGAGATAGAAGCCCTTTTTACTGAGGCTACAAAAGGATACTAAGAAAAAGACAATGTTTAGGAAAACAGATTATTCCCATGGAATTTGAATTACCTTTGACATTCTCATTTACATACCAGCAGTTGAAATGCTTATTACACATTTTTCTTATATATTTATTAGCCAGATTATAGATGGTGATTCTCTGCCTTAGTACCTACCTCTGGTCTTAAGATCAGAGTGTGGGGTACATCAGTATAGCGATAAAGCTCTAATTGTTTGTGAATGCTTATTCAGGCAATTACGGAAAAGATTGGTCCAGAAATCCCCCCCAGGCTGAATTCTAGAAACATCCAATGGGTTATGTCAAAGGAAAAATTGCATAGATCAATGTTAAAACAGATAAGGATGACTTTATTCAAAAATAATTATTGTGGGAAGGGAACAAAGGAATATTGCAAGGGGAAAGGAAAGAGCATTATAATGGGAGAGGGATCATAACAATGGGGAAAGAGAGACCAAAATAGTCTCAGCTCCTACCATGCTGAAACAGAGGTTAGAAGGGTTTTAAAGCCCTGAAGTGAACTAGTGGGAAAATATGGAAATACTGAAGGTCCATAAAACCAGTTGCTGTTGAGTTTATTCTGACTTACAGCAACCCCATGTCAAAGTAGAACTACACTCCATAGTGTTTACAATGGCTGATTTTTTGGAAGTAGATCACTAGGCCTTTCTTCCAAGGTGCCTCTGGATGGACTTGAACTGCCATCCTTTTAGTTAGCAGCCAAGAGCAATAGCCATTTATATTACCCACTGCAGTGCAGTGAATTACTTAATATGGACATTCTAGCCATAGTCTTTGCAACTTCCATGAAATGATTGGGTAGGACTATGCAAATGTAAGGTACTTATGGCCTACCAAGGGGATTGGATAGCTTGCTAATAATGTAAATAAGGGGCATGGCACCCTTGTGGGTATGTGACCATGAAAATAAGGTACATGGAAACCTAATGAGAGGACTGATCAATTTTGCCATCCACTAGGCTTAAAATGAATCATCCCAGAAGTGGAAAAGAGGGCTCTCACTTCCATCATGAAAGAAGAGCAAGGAGTGAAGTGCATATTTTGGACCTGAGATCCCTGTTTTGAACTGCCCTGATCCAGAAGGCAGAGAACTGTGACACTGAAGACAGTGAGAGATGGCAAGAAGCATGACAAAGAAATGGTGGCAGCAGAGGCAGCAGAACCAAGAAACTGGTGGTAGACAGAGCAGCTCACTCCCTGGCCCATGGAGTGAGAAACCTGAGTGCCTTTGGGCAGAAAGCTTGCTAGCAGAGTGGGGTGCCTTGGAATACTTATCAGCAGAGTGAAAAAAGCTTTGTAACACTTGCCTGAGCAGGGCAGAGGCCACAGGGCTTCAGGACCAACAGACCGAGGCCAAAGAGAGCCATGACTATAGGCATTGCTGAGAAGAGTCTGTCCTAAAAACTGCATCCTGAGTCATTTTTTTAAATCTTGAATTGTAATCTGTTACTTCTCTAATAAACCTCAGTATTATTATTATTATGAGTATTATTATACTCATAATAATTATGAGTATTATATTCTGAATTCTGTCTGACCATTGCAATGAATTATCAAACCTGCCAGAGAAGTAGTGAATGCCATGGGAGGGACAATTGGTGTCAAAACTTTGGAGGATGGAGGCATGTCTGACCTTGTCCTCATAGGAATCAGCCATGGGCTGTTGATGTTTTTCTTAATCCTTCTCCCCCAGTGTGAAGTTAAAGGAGGTCAAACACTTCCACCATTACATTTTTACACCCAGGGACCCCCATCATTACATAATAAATAAGCACTGAATGAATGTGCAAAAGCTATTAAACTTTTATGGCACCTTTGAAACTTAAGTTATATTACTTTTCTAATAATTCAAGCAAAAAACCTTTGTTTTCAACAATAGCATATAAGAACTCCAGTAACCAAGGTGTCAGTAGATATAACATTGAAAATGATTCTGAGGAAAAGTTTTCCTGATATTAAAACCCCATGGATTCTTTACATCTAAATAAGAACCTTGCTGTTGTTGTTATGTGCCGTCAAGTCGGACCCGACTCACAGTGACCCCTCCTTGGGTTTCTGAGGCAGTATCACTATGGAAGTAGATTGCCCAATCTTCCTTCTGAGGAGTGGCTGGTGGGTTTGAACCGCCAGCCTTCTGGTTAGCAGTCAAGTGCCTTAGGCACTAAGACAGTAGTTTTCCAACTTGTTTATTTCTTTAGCAGAAGAGCTCTTTCTTTGATGGAAATCTGAAGCAGAGACCCAATATATAAACACAATAAAAGTAAAGGTGCTCACCCTCAAGCTGAGGTAAAGGGCTCTGAGTCTGGCCTGTTCAGATCATTCCCTCCATTTCTTCCTTTCAGGAATCCCAACATACATCCCTGAAAAACCTAGGACAGAGCATTTCATCTGAGGCTGCACATTAGAATCACCTGTGTATCATTATAAATTCCAAGACTCCTAGCTCACATTTTAGACTGATAAGATAAAAATCTCGGGCTGGAGTCCAGGCATCAGTAATTGTTAACCCTCCCCCAAACCAAAACCAAAACCAAACTCACTGCTGTCAAGTCTATTTCACTCATAGTGACCCCTCCTTGGGTTTCTGAGGTGGTATCTCTATGGAAGTAGATTGCTGAATTTTCCTACTGAGGAGTGGCTGGTGGGTTTGAACCACCAGCCTTCTGGTTAGCAATCAAATGCCTTAGGCCTACACCACCATTAAGAACCACTGCTGTAGTGGCACAGTGATTAAAACACTAACCAAAATATCAGTGGTTTGAACCCATCACCTGCTCCTCTGGAAAAAGTTGTGGCAATCTGGTCCTGTGAAAATTACAGTCTCGGAAACCGTTTTGGGCAGTTCTACCCTATCCTATGGGAGCTCTGGTAGCATAGTGGCTAAGACACTTGCCTGCTAACCAGACGGCTGGCGGTTCAAACCCACCAGCCACTCCTCGGAAGGAAGGTTGGGCAATCCTACTTCCGTAGTGATACTGCCTCGGAAACCCAAGGAGGGGTCGCTATGAGCCAGGTTTGACTCGACGGCACATAACAACAACAACAACAACCCTATCCTATTGTGTCTCTATGAGTCAGAATCAACTTGACAACAATGGGTTTGGCTTTTGATTTTGGTTTTCCAACTCCATCTGGGACATGGAAGAGGGACTGAACTTTGGTTTATATTATATTTTATTTTAGGGCCAGGTCTTGTGATTTTGATCTTGTGTGCTGGAATTATGTTCTACTAAGAGGTGATCCTTGGGAAAGAGACAGTTGTCTGGAAATTTGGGTGACTAAGGGCGGGGGAGTTCAGCTGCCATTGCAACCTCCTTTCCTTTGGTTTTGTATCCCCTGTCTCTTTCTGCCTAGTAAACCCTATGGGGCAGTTCTAATCTGTCCATTCACTATGAATTGGAATTGACTGACTGGAAATGAGTTTGGTTTTTTTGGTTCTCTTTCCACCATCCCTGAGCTTCTAATGTTCACCAAGAGTCAAAACAACCAAACCAAACCAGTTGCTGGTTAGTCAACTCTGACTCATGGGAACCCCATGTGTGTCAGAGTAGAACTGTGCCCCATAGGGTTTCCAATAGCCAGCTGGTGTTTTGAATGTAGACCATCAAGTCTTTCTTCCAAGGCACCTCTAGGTGAATTTGAATCTTCAAATTTGTGGTTAGCAGTTGAGTGCACTAACTGTCTACACCCCCAGGGACTCCTTCTCCATGAGCAGTCCCTGTTGTTGTTAGGTGTCATTGAGTTTATTCTGACTCATAGGGACCCTATGTACAACAGAATGAAACATTGCCTGGTCCTGCACCATCCTTTCAACCCTTGTTATGCTTGAGCCCATTGTTGTAGACATTGTGTCAATCCTTTTCATTAATGGTTTTCCCCTTTTTTTCTGACCCTCCACTTTACCAAGCATGATATCCTTCTTTAGGGACTGGTCCCTTCTGACAACATGATCAAAGTATGTGAGACAAAGTCTGGCCATTCTTGTTTCTAAGGCACATTCCAGAGACACTTCTTCCAGGATAGATTTGTTTATTCCAGCAGTCCATTGGTATTTTAGTATTTTTTTGGCAACACCACAATTCAAAGGCATCAATTCTTCTCCTGTCTTTCTTATTCATTGTTCAGCTTTCACATGCATATGAGGCTATTGAAAATACTATGGCTTGGGTTAGGCACACCTTAGTCTTCAAAGTAACATCTTTGCCCTTCAACCCTTTAAAGAAATCTTTTCCAGCAAATCTGTCCAGTGCAATAGAATGTCTGATTTCTGGACTGCTGCTTCCATGGGCATTGATTATGGATCAAGTAAAATGAAATTCTTTGACAAATTTGATCTTTTCTCCATTTATCATGATGTTGCTTATTGGCCCAGTTGTGAAGATTTTTGTTTTCTTTATGTTGGGGTATAATTTATACTGAAGACTGTAGTTTTTGATCTTCATGAGGAAGTGCTTCAAATCATCTTCACTTTCAGTAAGCAAGATTGTGTCATCTGCATATTGCAGGTTGTTAATGAGTTTGCCTCCAAATTTGATGCCACGTTCTTCTTCACATAGACCAGCTTCTTAGATGATTTGCTCAGTATTGAGATTGAATAACTATGGTGAAAGGATACAACCCTAAGTTAAATGTGATTTTTTTAAAAATAATATTTTATTGTGTTTTTAGTGAAGGCTTACAGAGCAGTTTAGGTTCCCATTTAATAATTTCAACAATTGTTCAATGACATTGGTTACATTTTTCACAGTACATATTCATTCTCATTATTTCCATTCTAGTTGTTCCATTTCCATTATCTAGTTTCCCTGCCTTCTTACATTCTCATCTTTGTTTTAAAGTAATTGTTGACTTTTGTAAACTGTGGTGGAATTTGCCATAAGCAACTGAATAGCTCTTGATTGTTAAAGTTATCCACCTGATATATTTCTGTTGAAGCAGCAAGAAGCAATCTTCTGGGAAGTTCACACTCTCTCAGGTGTGTAGAATTCTGATTTGGGATTCGTTGGTTTTGCTACTCTGCCAGGCTCAAAATGAGGCAGGAAATTGTCTCTCTGACTACTGGCTGAGAAAGACATGCTGCCAAGAGAAACACAATGCTGAGAGATGTGAGAGACACATGGTGCTGAGATAGAGACATGCTACTGAGAGACTGAGAGAGACTGTTGGCTGAGAGATGGCCAGCTGAGAGAGACTGAGCATGTTCCTGAACTTGAATTGTAGCTTGTTGCTTCCCTAATAAACCCCATAGTTTGTGAGTTCTGTGTGGCCACTATAGTGAATTATTGAACCCAGCAGAGAGGTGGTGGATGCCATGGGAGGAATGGTTGGTGTCAAGGTTAGTAAGAGGATTGGAGGGTGGTGGCATGTCTGGCCTCATAAAAATAGGTCTTGGGCTGCTGATGGTGATTCTGTCCTCCTCTTGTGTAGTTAGAGGAGGTCAGAAGATGCAGCCTCCTTGCCCCTTTGGCAGTCTCATATAGATTTTTTCTTTTTAAGCACAGTACTTATGAGTGATATAGATTATTTTGTGATCTGATTTATTATTTAGCTACATGGTGACCTAAGAAGTTAGTTTCAGTTCAATGTTTGAAGAGTATTGCAGGGCAGTAGTCTCTGGGAGTCCTCTAGTCTCAACCAGTCCAGCAGGCCTGTTTTTTTTCTTTTAGTAATTTGAGATTCTGTTCCTGAGTAGGCATGAATTTTTAGGGTACACTACCCAATCTGCTTCACTATGAAAAGGGGACAAATAACTTCTATTCTCTATTGCTGTGAGGATAAAAGAGAGGGGAGTTGTTGGCAGAGGGTAAACTGTTATTCAAAAGCAAGGATTTTCTGTAGTTATTTTGGGTTCAGGAGCTGCCATTGTATGTGTATATGTTTATTCTGGTCCCATTGGTGG
Organism: Orycteropus afer afer; assembly: GCF_000298275.1. Taxonomy (NCBI): domain Eukaryota; kingdom Metazoa; phylum Chordata; class Mammalia; order Tubulidentata; family Orycteropodidae; genus Orycteropus; species Orycteropus afer. The sequence goes on along the minus strand of NW_006921818.1, from coordinate 2,824,587 downwards.
TTTACCTCCCTTCCCCAGAACTTAGGGGCAGCTCCGCCTGAGAGCATATGCATGATTTTGTGTTTTAGTATAGTGCTGAGTCAGAAAGACCAAGCCTCAAATCTTAGCTCTCATACTTCGTAGTTTGGGGTCTTTGGACAAATTTATTTAGCTCTCTTTGGATAGAGCCCATGTGCTAAAGGGGCAAGGAGGCCACATCTTCCAACCTCCTCTAACCTCACAAGAGGAAGACAGAATCACCATCAATAGCCCAAGGCCTATTCCTATGACTCCAGACATGCTGCCTCCCTCCAGCCCTTCCACCAACCCTGACACCAACCATTCCTCCCGCAGCACTCACCACCTTTCTGCTGATTTCAATAATTCACTGCATTAGCCACACAGAACTCACAGATTATGGGGTTTATTAGGGAAGCACCAGGCTACAATTCAAGTTCAGGAAAAACACTCAGTCTCTCTCAGCCCGCCATCTCTCAGCCAAGTCTCTCAGTCTCTCTACCAGCAGTGCTTGTCTCTCAGTGTCTCTCCTAGCAATGCATGTCTCTTGCATCTCTTTCCCAGCAATGCGTGTCCCTCAGTGTCTCTTTCTCAGCAGTGCATGTCTCTCAGTGTCTCTCAGCAGCGCGTGTTTCTCAGGAGTGCATTTCTCTCAGAAGCATGTCTTTCTCAGCCAGCAGTCAGAGAGTTCTGCCTCTAGGAGGCCTCCTTTTGAGCCTGGCAGAGTGGCCAAACTAGCCAATCATAACATTAGAATTCTAAGCATGTGAGAGATAGTGAACTTCCCAGAACATTACTTTGTGTTGCTCCCAACAGAAATACCCCAGGTGGATGATTTTAACAATCAGAAGCTACTCAGTTTCTCACAGCAAATTCCACCATGGAGTTTACAAAGGCTTATGGCTAGAAAAGCCATACCAGGTAATTTACTGCACCACACCATGAGAGGATAAAGCCTATGAGACCAGAGATAGTACCTCTCTTGTTTATCACTGTATCTATGGGCACATAGTGGTTACTCAATAAATGTTTGTTGAATTAATAACTAAAATCTAGCTCACAGAGTTGCCATGGAGACAGATTTAGTCTACACTTTTAAGATACTCAATGCCGTGCATGTAGCAAGTGATCAGAACATGCTAATTGATGTTATTATCTGGTCCTCTGCTGCCCTAGATTCTCAAGTGCATAGGATTTTAGTTCCATCTTGCTTTACGTTTTCCCTTCAGATTGGGGCTCATAGGCTTCCTGGACTCAAGACCGGATGAAGGTCAATGTGAGGAAGTGGAATGTATGGAATCTAGACCTCTGCTCCAAGGCTCCTCACAAAGAAGAAAGAGCAGACATAGGAACACAGGGATGCTCATCTCTGGACCATGGAAATGGATTACCATCCATTCATCCATCCATTCATCCTTAGAGCCAACATTACCATCTCTCTATAGCTCTGCCTGATTCTCTCATCCGTGTTTTGTGGCATTCTACGTGTTTCTCTGCTGAAGCTCTTAACACATTACATTACTGATTCTCCTGTATATCTCCCCTACTACTCCATGAGCTTGTTGGGAGCAGAGATTGTATTTCATTTATCTTTATATCTTCAGTCCCTAACACAGTGCCTAGCACCTACTAGTTGTTGAATTAACGTTTTCTAAATTCAATCAAACCAGTGAAAACTGTCTCTAAGAACGCTTATTATAGAGACTGACTCACTGCCATTGAGTCAGATCCGACTCATAATGATCCCTCCTTGGGTTTCTGAAGCAGTATCATTACAGAAGTAGATTGCCCAATCTTCTTTCCGCAGAGTGGATGGTGGGTTTGAGCTGCCAGTCTTCTGGTTAGCAGTCAAATGTTTTAGGCACTATGCCACCAGAGCTCCTATAGAGACTGAAGCATTAACAAATAGAAGAGAAGAATCACTTATTTGGCTGTATAAGATTCAGTCATTTGCCTTCCATTTACGATGTGTGTTAGATCATTCTGTCTATGTTGGATTTGATTATAAGAGTAAAAAGCCTTCAGATATTACTATTTATATAGCAAGTATAACAATATTTCTCATAGTTTAAAATGAAATGAAAGAATACTGTATACAGAAAAAGGATTATCTTATTTAAATAGAAAGGTGATAACCATACACATCCCTCTTAAAGTGGATGTCAGTGGATATGTTTCTCCCCTTCCCATTACTCCTTTTCTAAAGAATGCTTGACTGTTCTAACTTTAGGTCTCTCTCCACCTCTCTATTTGCTCTGACCCTGGGGAAGTGGAGTACTTATTTGATTGGTAAATCAGGGAAGAATAACCAGTCATGAGTAGCTCAGCTCTTTCTATCTTCCTTCTTGCTCCTGGAGGTAATTCTTTGCATAAAGAGTATTCTTCACTGTTTCTCTGTGATTTAGGTTGTAGAGGGACATTGTTTGTGCAGGGAGGCCTGCCTTGACCTCACAGCACCTCTGACATCAGGGGAAAGTCAGCCTGATATTGAGTCTAGTTAGCAAGTCTCCTTGCTCTCATACTAAACTATGCCCTCCAACTTAGCCTCATCAGTATCAAAGTTGGTATTTTGGCCACCACCATTACATTATTTCTCAATTTATTCAAAACCCTGGTGGAGAGGAGTGGTACATTTTATTGACAATAGTACCTCAGAGATTGCCTAGGGCAGATGCTCTCTGGAATTTGGCTACATTTTATATGTGCTTCTAAACAAGGATTTCACTTAACTTCTATCAAGCAAAAATATAAGACCTAGGACTTTCACACATGAAAGACTCAGCAACAGGCCCTATGTTGCCATCCTTAAGTGCCAGGCACAGGGCAGGTACGGAGGAATATTAAAAGGTTATGTTTCTGGAACACTTTCCCAGTAACAACTCATCCAAAGTCCCTGGGCTGGTAAAGAGTTGAACCAGTATGTGAAAATCAATTCCGGTGTATACAGTAGGAATTCAATAGATAGGTCCAAGCATTGATGAGTGGATAAATAAACTGGTGAGTGAACATAAGAAGTCCAGGAGAGAATGAGGGGAAAACAAGAATAAGAAAGAAAAGAGGGCAGAAAGAGAAAATTTGGGTATATTTGGAGGGTAATTGTTACCACCATTTCTCATAGGAGGCTCTTAGAAGCACATTGTTTTGGTTGTTAGGTGCTGTCGAGTCGTGTCGGACTCATAGCGACCCTATGCACAGCAGAACAAAATACTGTCCTGTTCTGCACCAGCTCTGTGATCCTTGCTATACTTGAGCCCATCGCTGCAGCCACTGTGTCAGTCCATCTCGCTGAGGGCCTTCCCCTGTTTCATCGACCCTCCTCCACCTTACCAAGCATGACATCCTTCTCCAGGGAATGGTCCCTTCTGACAACAAGACCAAAGTAGGTGAGACGAAGTCTGGCCATTCTCACTTCCAAGGAGCCTGCATATGACAAGGGCTACATGTGACAGCTTAAACAATTGCATTGTCTCTCCCAAAACTCTGAACATGAAACAGTATGACCAAAGTGGGAGGAACAATCAGAATCTGTGTATTCCAGTAGCACATATCCAGCGGTAGGCAAATAGTTGAATGAGTTTTGTCCCTATACTTTTTGGAGTTACCCTGTTGTCTTCGTTTTGTAGGCTTGCTGTAACAGGAAAAGCACAAGTGAGTGGCTTTAAAGAACAGAGATTTATTTCTCACAGTCTGGAACTCTGGTGGCATAGTGCCTAAGGCATTTGACTGTTAACCAGAAGGCTGGCAGTTCAAACCCACCAAACACTCCTCTGAAGGAAGACTGGGCAATCTACTTCCATAGAGATACCACCTGGGAGGGGTCACTATGAGTCAAAATTGACTCAACAGCAGTGCATTTGATTTTGGTTTTGGAGGCTAAAAGTCTAAATCAGGATTCTGGCCATGTTGATCCCTTCTGTGAGCTTCTCTCCTACTTTTTGGTATCTGCCAGTGATCCTTGGTGTCCCTTGGGGTCTGTCTTCCACTGGAGGTGTCTCTGTGTCTATCCTGGTCTTTTTATAACCTAGAAATGATTAGGTTTAGGATCTATCCTGCAATGGTATGACCTCATTAACACAACAAAAGAAAAGTGTATTTCCAAACAAGAGCACATCCAAAAGTACAAGGGCAGCTCTACTCTGTCACACAAGGTTTCCGTGAGTTGGAATGATCTGACTTTTTTTTTTTTTTTTTGGTTATGCAGCAATAGAGAAAATAGAGAACTAATATAGAGATACTGGGAATCTCAATAAACATAAAGAGAAAGGAGTATATTCTCCCTTTAATATTCTCCATTCTTCAACAAGGCTCTGGTGGTGCAATGGTTAAAGCATTTGACCACTAACCCTAAAGGTTAGGGGTTCAAACCCACCAGATTCTCCATGGGAGAAAGATGAGGAAGTCTGCTTCCATAAAAAATTTACAACCTTGGAAATTTTGGGGGTCAATTCTAGTTTGTCTTGTAGGGTTGTTTTGAGTCAGAGTTGACTCAATGGCAGTGGGTTTTTCTTTTTTGGTATTCTTTAACAATGATTCCTTTTGCCTCTGATGCCCATTTATGATGATGACCAATGTTGCAAATGGACACAGATAAAAAGTTAAGGAAAGGTTTATATATTGGAGGACATTTTCTTTGTTGGTTACCAGGGGTGGGAGGGGACGGGAGGGAATGCTGTTAGATAGATAGAGATAAATATTGATTTGGGTGAAGAGAAGGGCAATGTACCAAATGTGAGTGACAAATATGGCAGCATTGAGGAT
>NW_006921818.1:2812909-2818806 GCF_000298275.1 Orycteropus afer afer | reverse complement strand
AAAAAAAAAAAAAAAAAAAAAAAAATGGACACAGATAATCCCCAGCTGTAGCTTATTCTACAATTCACTTTTTGCCTATTGTCAGTTGGAGAAACAATCATATTATTCTTGCACTGATTGACAATTAATTGGCCAGGGACATATTCTAGTAATACCCTTCTAGGGCTCCAAAAACCAGAAAAAATTTAGGGAGCACAATTTTTCACCTCCCCATGTGAGTATCATGTTGCTCTTGGTTGCATACTGTGGTTGCCTGTACATCCTCTGGAACCACACTGCAAAGGGCAAAGAAGGGCAGGCTGAGGTAGGGGTCTAGTAAGCTGTAGAAGCCACCACAAACTGGAGCCATCTCTACCAATACTATAGTAATTCTGCTGTGAGAGATAATCTCTTGGTTAGGGGCAAGGTTAGGACATACTTTTTGCCAACTCAAGAAGAAAAGCAAACTCACATGGTTTGGAAAGAATGAAGTTGCTCAAATTCTATGCTCAAATTCTAAGAATTAGACCTGGTCCCTTAGCACCCATCCCACTAATGGAGGTCTTGAAGCTGGAAGGCAGGGGTGGTGGGTTGCAAGACTAAGGATGCATGTGTGTGTGTCTGTAAGTATTTGCTGTGGCTCATCACAGAGCAAAGGAGGAATTTGGCTAATAGAATCATCTAGATTTCTGAAGCATAATCAGTTAGTAAGTATTTATTGAGGGTTTGCTACCTGTGAAGCCCAGTGTTATGATTGTGAAGAAAGATTCCAATCTTAACTCTTGCTGTTTAAATAGTTTCTGAAATGCCTGGGTCAACTTTTCTGCCTAATTAAATCTAAGTTAGATTGCAAGACTGAATCTGATGACTTGGCTTCTATACAACCTCAGGACACTAATTCTTTCTTCTAGTGATCACTGTTAGAGAGCTGGAGCTGGTGATAGAAAGAAAATTAAGCTGCATGTCAATGGAAAAAATTCATTCCTTCATCTGCCTATACAACAAGTATTTATTGAAGATCTTATTACAGATGCCACACCTGCGCATTTTGAGATCTGCAGAGACCACTCAGTCTGGGCCAATAGGTTGATCTTAATCTTGAAGTTGTTTATTTGAATAAATTCTTGATAATAACAAGTCTCAGTTACTTGCATCATTCTAAAAATGGTGTTGATCTAAAAAATTCTAGTTAGTTGAACCAGTTACTTAGATTATATGAAATTTTATGTTATATGCACACTTTAATTATATGCATTTAATTTAGTGCCACATATATTTGTGTATGTACATGTATCTCTATACAATGAGCAAGCATTCTGGTTAATCATTACTGTGTGCATGCCTCAGCTCACATACATGTGTATACACACACAATTTGACCCATATACATAAAAATGTCTGTGAAGAGAAGGGACTCTGTGAAACTTCATGTGCTGTCACTGCTAGGACAATGACCACAGAGGAGCCACTAGCAGGACATTTTGGAAAGGTGGCCTGTTATGCATTAAATTGTATCCCTGCCCCCAGGAAGACATATTGAAGTTCTAGGAAGACTGGCCTATCTATTTCCATAGAGATACCACCTCAGAAAACCAAGGAGGGGTCACTATGAGTCGAATCAGCTCGATGGCAGTGAGTTTTTAGAGTACATATCTGTGAGACTATACAATCTGTGAATGTGACCTTGTTTGGAAATAGGGTTTTCTTTTGTTATGTTATGTTAATGAAAGCTTACTGGAGTAGGGGGTTCCTAAATTTAATCCCTTCTGAGTGCTATCTTATAAAACGGGAGAGACACACAGGGGGAAGACAGATGCCATGTATGATGGAGACAAAGCATCCACAAGCCCACGAGCAGCAGTGATTGTCAGCAGCTACTAGAAGCTGAATGAGACCAGGAAGGACCTTCCCCTAGAGCTGGCATAGAGAGAGTTTTTTAGCCTCCAAACCTGTGAGACAAATAAATTCTGTTCTTTAAAGCCACTCACATGTGTGTGTGTGTGTGCGTGCGTGTGTTTATTATTGCAGCACTAGAAAACGAAGTCAGGGCCTATTATGCATTGAATTGTATTCCTCTAAAAGATAGGCTGAAGTTATAACCTTTGGTTAGGATATTTATGAATGTGCCTTGACTGGAAATAAGGTATTTGAAGATTTAATTAGTTAATTTAACAGGAGGTCAGGAGTAGGCTGGGTCCTGAGGAGAAGAGACCCAGACACAGGCACATGGAAGAAGATGGCCACGTGAAGTGGAGACAGTGATCAGAATGATGCCTCTATAAGCCAAACAACACATGGACTACCAAGAACCACCAGAAGCCAGAAAAAGGCAAAGAAGTTCTTCTAGAGCTTTCAGAGAGAGCATGGTCCTGCTGCCAACTTGGTTTCAGATTTCTAGCCTCCAGAACTGTAAGCCTATATATTCTTTTTACTTCTTCTAGCATTTATGCACATCAAATTACCACCCTCTCAAACTTATTTAGAGGATTAAGTGAAACAACATACTTAAAGCACATATAAATAAGACATCTTCCAACAAAATGTTCACTCCTTTCCTTCTTGATTGTGAAGCCACTTCTAGAATCTTAAAGATTTTGTGTACTGAAAGGAAAAAGACATGGATAGATAGATCATGCAGAGTGGCCCCCAAATTCAGATTTTCCTCCCAGACTGATAAAACTTGAGAAACCTTTCTCTTTTTCACCATTTGCAGAGCTATATAACTTTCCATGGAGAATAAGAAACATCTGGGGAGAATTGAGTTTCATAGCTCTCTGATCTTAAAGTTTGATGTTAAAGTTTCTACAGAAACAGGCATGTCTTCTTGGTAGGAGGCTGAGGCACCTGCAGATGGCAAGTGAAGCACATGAACGTTGACACATGCAAGGAAATTGTAAAAGGAAATTTCAGGCAGCATATTTATCACAACATGCAGTGCCTCATGCAGTCTTGTTTGTTTGCTGTTGGCGAGATGTGGCATGGCTGATTATGGGATATGAGTGATCTGGAAGACAAACTTTAAGGGAGGAACAAAGACATAGCTAAGCCTTACAAAGTGTGTAGGAGCCTCTGGGTAGCATAAACAGATAAGTGCTTGACTACTAACCAAAAGGGAGCTCTGGTGGTGTAGTGCCTAAGACATTTGACTGCTAACCAGAAAGCTGGCAGTTCAAACCCACCAGCCACTCCTTGGAAGGAAGATTGGGCAGTCTACTTCCGTAGTGATACTGCCTCAGAAACCCAAGGAGGGGTTACTATGAGTTGGATCTGACTTGAAGGCAGTGAGTTTGGTTTGGTTTACTGACCAAAACGGTGTTGGTTCAAGACCACCCATAGTCACCTCAGAGGAAAGGCCTGGCACTCTGCTTCCATAAACTCAACCACTGAAAACATTATGCAGTAGTTCTACTTTGACATGTATGGGGTCATAATGAGTCAGAATTGATTTAGTGACAAGTAGTTTTCAAAGCATGTAGTGTGTGCTACTTTTATATATACTAACTCATCTAATTCTCACAAATACCCTATGAAGAAGGTACTATTACAGCAGGTGAAAGAGCGACCTGGAGAATTCAACAAAGGTAATGAGTCGCTGAGCCATGGTGCAAACACAGGCAGCCTGCCTCTGAGTCAGTGCTCCAAACCACACGATGCTCCAATCCCCATTGGAACTGGACAAAAAAGTGAGACATTTTCCAATTTAATTCCAGACTAATGACCTAAATGTGATAAACTGAATTATAAACAATTTACAAGAGAATAAATAACAATATCTGTATGTTTTTGTGCAAGGAAGAACTTCCTAAATAAGATACCAAAAGCACTGGATAAATTAAACTACATTAAAACTAAGAATGTCTATTCAAGAAAACACACCACTGAGAATGTGAACAGACAAAGCATGGGGTGAAAAAGATATTTTCAACAATCAATTATCACTACAAAAGGCTATTGCCTAGAATACATAAATGACTTTCGAATCAATAAGAAAAATACAAAAAAACTTAAAAGAAAAAAAATCAGCAAAATATTTAAACACACTCTTCATAAAACAGAACCGTAACATATGCACACCCAAGTTCATTGCCACATTATTATTATTCCCTCTGGCAAACAGAGGGAAACAACCTAGGTGCTCATCATTGGATGACTAGATAAACAAACTGTGATACATACATACAATGGAATACTGTGCAATGATAAAAAATAGTGATGAATCTGTGAAGTATCTCACAACATGGATAAACCTAGAGGGCATTATGTTGAGTCAATTACAAAAGGTCAAATGCTAGATGAGACCACTACTATAAAAAGTCAAGAAATGGTTTGCACACAGAAAGAAACATTCTTTGACAGTTACCAGGGATGAGAGAGTGTGGGAGGAAAAATCAATAAGTAGATAGCAGATACATGCTAACTTGGGTGAAGGGAAAGACAATACACAATATGGGAGAAGTCAGTACAACATAACCAAGGAAAAGGAAGACACTGAAAGGTACACAAGATTAAAAGGCAACACTGGTAAATACTATTAACACATAAGATTCTGCAACAACAGTAAGAGGAGTGGAAACATAGGTAGTATATAAGCTGAAAAGGCGTGGGAGGGTGTATGGGAGCATACCCAAGTGTGTGTAGAGGGTTGGCAGTGAATATTCCTACATATATATTTGAACATATTGCAAATATACCCATATATATAGTAGACCACACAGGGGACACAGTCATGAAAACCTCTTAGCCATAGCTAAACACCTCTCTGGGGATGTCTAAGTCAATTGGCATAACATAGACCATAGAGACAGTATTCTATGTTTTACTTCATTGACTAGTAATGGGGCTCTTAAAACCTTGTGTGAGGCCATCTAAGTTACAAATATTGGTCTCTTTTCATCCAGAGCAAAGAAGAGGGAAGAAAACCAAAGACTCAAAGAAACAATTAATCCAAAGGACTAATGGACCACATTATCACAGCTCCATTAGCTTGAGACCAGAAGAGCAAGATGGTTATTGGCTACTATCATTGAATGCTCTGACTGGAATCACACTAGAAGTTACCAAGATAGAGTGGGAGAAAAAGGTAGAACAAAATTCAAATTTATAAAAAAGACCAGATTTATCGGTTCAATAGAGATTGGTAGAACTGCCAAGATGATAGCCCTTAGACACCCTTGTAACTAGAACTGAAGCCACTTCCAGAGATCACCTTAAAGCCACATTAAAGATAAGCCTAAAAAGTGAACAATGACACCTGGGAGGGACATGCTCCTCAGAACAATCCACTATAGGAGACCAAAAGGGAAGCATTTGCCTAAAAGCAAAATTTAGAAGACAGGAAGGGGCAGAAAAACTGAGGAAATGGAAATGGATAACCCAAGATGGAAATAGGGAGAATGCTGACACATTGTGGGGACTACAACCAATGTCATGGAACAATATGCATATATAGGACTTTGTCTTCTGAAGTTGCCCTTTGAAATCCTCTTTTCAGATCTTTTACTTAATCATTTCTTCCATTAAGTTTAGCTACTCTCCTGTCCAGAGGAGTCAGCCACAGGGATCCAAGTGAGAAGAGGGAACCCAGGGCAAACCCCACAAGCAGCAAGGTGGGAAAGCAGGGAGAGGACAGAAAAGGCAAAGAGGACTGGAACAGATTGAGTCAGCTGCAGGGATCCAGGTAAGGGTGGTTGGAGAGGTCTCCAACAGCTAAGGGAGACAAACTTGTCTGTAAGTTTGTCCTACTGTGGTGACATGTTGCTGTGAGTCTTGAGGCTGTGCCACTGGTGTTTCAAACCCAGTGGGGTGCACCTGGTGCACAGGTATCAGCCCGGCTTGCAGACTGAGACAGACTAGGAAGAAGGCAGAGGCCATCCACTTCTCAAATAATTGGCCAGGGGAAACCTTATAAATAGCAGAGA
>NW_006921818.1:2802658-2810084 GCF_000298275.1 Orycteropus afer afer | reverse complement strand
TCTCACCTGCTTTGGTCATGTTGTGAGAGGGGACCATTCCCTGGAGAAGGATGTCATGGTTGATAAGGTGGAGGATTGCTGAAAGAGGGGAAGGCCTTCAATGAGATGGATTGACACGGTGGCTGCGACAATGGGCTCAAGTATAACAAAGATCATGGAGCTGGTGCGGGAACAGGCGATGTTTTGTTCTGCTGTGCTTGGGGTCACTATGAGTTGGAAACGACTCAATGGCACCTAACAACAACTATCCTGTTCAAGAGCAAGTTTCAGAGTCTCTTTTGACATCCATTTTCATCCTTTCTTTCCTGTCTTTTAAATGATCTTTTGCATACATAATATCATGTATGATATTCTTGATAACATCCCACAACTTGTCCAGTCTTTGGTCATTGGTACTTGTGGTGGTTATGTTTTTGTGTCAGCTTGGCTTGGCCTGGTTGAGTGGCTGGGCAGCTGGTTGTAGTTATTCCCCATGATGAGACTGGTTGTCAAGTCCATGGTGGGATCTACCACAAGCAGCTGAGTAGCTGCCTTTGTGATATGGTCTGCTTCCTGTATATAAGAAGAAGCCTTAGGAATGGTCTCTAGCCTATGGCACACTTGGATCCTGCATGTAGCTGAGTCATTTTTCCAAAGCTTGCCATGCTCTGCTGACCTTGGGACTTACAGTGGACTTAAGTTAATGGCCTGCCATGTGGTTTGGTAACATTGGGACTGTGCCTTTTTACTTGTCAACCTTGGGGCCTCTCAGCCTCAGCAGCCAGCAGCTGTCTGAGTGAAGAAATGCCTCTAGCTCCAGTGGGCCAGGAGCAGGAGGCAGAGCTGGAGCCCAAGGTTGAGGGGCTTTCACCCAGCCCCTAGAGCCTGGCACTTTGAACTTGGACTTAAAGCTTCCAGATTATAAGAATAAACTCTTGTTTGTTAAGGCCATCCCATTTGTGGTATTTTCTGTTAGAGCGGCACTAGGTAACCAGAATAGTACTCAAAACATCCAATCAATATTCTTCAGATATTCTCTAAATTCAGGTGGTATATCATATTTTGGCTCTCATGATTTTGTTTTAATTTTCTTCAGCTTCATCTTAAACTTGCATATCATCAATTTGTGATCTTTTCCACAGTCAACCCCTGGCCTTGTTCTGACTGATGATGTTGAGCTTCTTCATTGTATTTTTTCACAGATATATTTGAATTGATTCCTGTGTATTCTGTCTGGCAAGGTCCATGTGAATAGTCACTGTTTATATTGTTGAAAAAAGGTATTTCTAATGAATAAGCAGTTTGTCTTGCAAAATTCTATTGTGTGATCTCTGATGTCATTTGTATCACCAAGGCCATATTTTACAACTATCAAAGCTTCTTGTTTCCAACTTTTTCAATCTAATTACTAGTAATTATCCATGCATTTTGGTTCATATTTGGTCAATTTCAGAGCACAGAAGTTGGTAAAAATCTTCAATTTCTTCATTTTTGGCTTTAGTAGTTGGTGTGTAAATTTGAATAACAGCAGTGTTAATTGGTCTTCCTTATAGGCATATGGATGTTATCCTATCACTGACAGCACTGTACTTCAGGATGTTCTTTTTGACAATGAATCCAATACCATTCCTCTTCAGTTTGTTTTTCCTGGAGTAGTATACCATATGATTGTCCAGTTGTAAATGGCCGATACTAATCCATTTCAGCACACTAATTGCTAGGATATTGATCTTTATACATTCCATTTCATTTTTGACAACATCAAATTTTCTTAGATTCATACTTTGTACATTCCACATTCTGATAAGTAATGGATGTTGGCAGTTGTTTCTTCTCATTTTGAGTCATGCCCTACCAGGAAATGAAGGCCCTGAAAGCTTTACTCCATCCACGTCATTAAGGTTGCCTCTACTTTGAGGAGGCAGCTCTTCCCTAGTGGTATTTTGAATGTCTTCCAACCTGAGAGGGAGCTCTGGTGGCATAGTGCCTAAGGTATTTGACTGCTAACCAGAAGGCTGCGGTTCAAACCCACCAGCCACTCCTCGGAAGGAAGGTTGGGCGATCTACTTCCACAGTGATACTGCCTCAGAAACCCAAGGAGGGGTCGCTGTGAGTCGGACCCAACTCAATGGCAGTGAGTTTGGTTTGGTTTCCAACCTGAGAGGATCATCTCCCGGCACTATATCAGACAATGTTTCACAGCCATCCATGAGGCATTTCAGTGGCCTTTTTTTTTTTTTTCTCACAGAAATGGACTACTTCTTCCTTCTTCCTAGTCTATTTTACTCTGGAAGCTCTGTTGAAACCCATCCACCATTGGTGTCTCTGCTGGTATTTGAAATACCAGTGCCATAGCTTCCAATATCACAACAATATGCAAGCTACCATAGTATGACAAACAGAGAGGAGTGGTGGTATAATGAAATATGTAAAGACTTGTAATTAGAAAATCAAAAGAGATGAATACGCTTGGCATTTCTCAAACTGAAAGAACAGAAGAAAAAAAAATAAGCCTTGAGTAGCAATAATAAAAGATTCTAAGGAACTCTGGTGGCATAGTGCCTAAGGCATTTGACTGCTAACCAGAGGCTGGTGGTTCAAACCCACAAGCCACTTCTCAAAAGGAAGATTGAGCAATCTACTTACATAGAGATACAGCCTCAGAAACCCAAGGGGTCACTATGAGTTGGAACTGACTTGATGGCAGTGAGTTTGGTTTTTGGTATGGACAAATATTGAACAATGCAGGAAGTATCAAAGGAAGATGGAAGGAATACACAGAGTCACTGTGTGAAAAAGAATTGGTCAGCATTCAACCCTTTCAGGAAATAACATATGATAAAGAACCAATGATTGAAGGAAGAAATCCAAGCTGCACTAAAGGAATTAGTGAAAAACAAATCTCCAGGAATTGATGGAATACCACTGAGATGTTTCAACAAATGGATACAGGACTGGAGGTGCTCAGTTGTTTATGCTAAGAAATATGGAAGACAGCTACCTGGCCAACTGACTGGAAGAAATCCATATTTAAGCCCATTCCAAATAAAGGTAATCCAAAAGAATATGGAAATTATTGAAGAATATCATTAATATCACACTATCTTAGATTGGGTTCTCTATAGGGGCAAAACCAATGATGCTTATAAATGTATACACAGAGAAATTTATCTTAAGGAAATGGCTCGTGTAGTTGTAGAGGCTGGCATACTCAAGTCTGTGGGTCAAACATGAAGCTGGAGGCTTCTCCTGACTTATGCAGCTGCAAGGGCTGACAAACCCAAAATAGGCAGGCAATACAGCAGAAAAATAGGCTACTGGCTTTGGGAGCTGATGAATCCAAGATCAGCAGGTAAGATACAAGGCTACAGACTCACAGATTATGAAGGTAACAATCTCAAGATTGGCAAGCAACACAGCAGGCTTCTGGTTTCACAGGCTGATGAATCCTAGGTTGGCAGGTATGATGGCAGGCTGTGGACTCACAGGCTGTGAAGGCAACAGTCTTAAGATCAGCAGGCAATACAGCAGGTCACTGGTTCAAGTCCAGGAACTGGATATGATGATTAGCCAGACATAGGATCTAGATCCACAGAAAGCCAGAGCGTTCCCATATATATTAGAATGAGGCTATACTCTGAAGGAAATTCCCTTTCAACTCACTGACTGATCATAGCAGATCTCATCATGGAAGTGATTATCTTATATCAGATCTCATCATGTGGAATTACTACATCATAACTGCTAAACCACTTTAGCAGAATAATGGCCAAGCCAAGTTGACAGGCAACATTAACTATCACATACACACACAAGGTAAATTTTTCTGAAAATCATTAAAAAAACAGTTGCAGCAGCAATATATCAACAGGAAACTTCCAGAAATTCAAGCTGTATTCAGAAGAGGATGTGGAATGAGGGATATCATTGCTGGTGTCAGATGGATCTTGGCTGAAAGCAAAGAGTACCAGAAAAATGTTTACCTGTGTTTATTGTCTATGCAAAGGCGTTTGACTGTGTGGATCATAACAAATTATGGCTAACATTGTGAATAATGGGAATTCCAGAACACTTAATTATGCTCATAAAAAACCTGTACATAGACTGAGAGGAAGTCATTTGAACAGAACAAGGGGATACTGTGTGACTTAAGATAAGGAAAGGTGTGACTCAGGGCTATATCCTTATTCAATTGTGTGCTGAGCAAATAATTTGAGAAGCTGAATTATATGAAGAAGATTGGATTAGAATGGTAGGCAGATCCATTAACAACCTGCAATATGTACGTAACACAACCTTCCTTGATGAAAGTGAAGAAGACTTGAAACAGTAATGAGATCAAAAACTACCTTCTGTATGGATTACATCTCAACATAAAGAAAATAAAAATCACGTAAATGGATAAAAGATTGAAGTTGTTCAGGACGTAATTTTACTTGGATCCACAATCAATGCCCATGGAAGCAACAGTCAAAGGACATATTACATTGGACAAATTTGTTGCAAAACACTTCTGTAAGGTACTAAAAAGCAAAGATGTCACTTTGAAGACTAAGGTGCACCTGCCCCAAACCATTGTCTTCTCAATAGTCTCCTATGCATGTGAAAACTGGACAATGAATAAAAAAGACCACAGAAGAATCAATGCATTTGAATTGTGATTTTGTTGAAGAATATTAAATGCATCATGGACTGCCAGAAGATTGAATAAATCCATCTTGGAAGAAGTATAGCCAAAATACTCCTTGCAAACAAGAATGGTCGTATTATCAGGAAAGACCAGTCTCTGGAGTAGGGTATTGTGCTTGGTAAGTTAGAGTGGGTCAGTGAAAAAGGGAAAGATCCTCAATGAGCTGAATTGACACAGTGGTTGCAACAATGGACTTAAGCATAACAGCAATTATGGACAATGGTGCAGGACTGGGCGGTGTTTTGTTTTATTATACATGGGGCTGCGATGAGTCAAAACTCACTTGACGGCACCTACCAACAACAACAACTTGACCCAGTGATTCAGGGCACCCTTTTTTGGGTATATACTAGAGATATGTGTGCACAAGTGCACTAGGACACATGTACAAACAATAAACAATATGTTTAACTACTTTGTTCATAATTACCCCAAATTTGGGACAAAGTAAGTGCCTATTATGAGAGGAGTGGATAAATATTCATCACTGTTGCAGGAGCTCTGGTGGCAAAGTGCCTAAGGCATTTGACTGCTAACCAGAAACATGTTGGTTCAAATCTACCAGCCACTCCTCAGAAGGAAGATTGGGCAATCTAGTTTTGTAGTGATACCCCTTTGGAAATCCAAGGAGGGGTCACTATGAGTTGAATAGACTCAAAGACAATGAGTTTAGTTTGGTGTTTTTGGTTGCAGGCAGGACTTCAGAAGCATAGAAAGGATCATGATTGGGATATGTACATAACTGAAGATTAGAAAGGGCTACAAGATTGGTTCTGGTGCTTGACCATGGGGCTATTTGGTCTGGATATGACTCATGACCATGCAGCTGGAGTCATAACCACAGGGTGGCTACAAGACACTACCAAACCCCAACCTTAATTTAAATTGGAAAAGGATACACCCAGGGAAGTTCCCTATTTCTTTGTGTGAGCATAAATCTGCTTTCAACCACACTCTTCCAGAGGGCAAACTACCACTCTAGATTTGTGCTGGAACTTGTCTATGCACAGCCACATTATTAATTTAATGGTCAGAAAGAACTCAAATGGTGTCTAGACTTATGTCAAGACTCAAAATAGGGTTAGGGCTCCCACTGTAGACTGTAGCCTTCAACAAACCAAGTGCTTCAGAATTGAAGCTCTAATACAATGGGATGATGAGCAATTATTTAACATTATTCAAACTATGACACAAGGTCTTAGTGATAATCCCATATGATCCATAAATTGATAACATTGCTTTGAAATTTCTTTCACAATAAGTCCAAATGACTAATGGACCATGGGAACCTCATCCTACAAAATCCTGAAACTAGAAGAACTAGTTGGTACCCATTACCAATGCCAATCACTTGGAAAGGGATCAAAATTGGAGAATCTGTATACAACAAAGGAAAAAATGTGGAAAAAAGATTAAAAAACATAAAAAAGACCAGGATTACTGGTCAGATAGAGTCTCCAAGTCTAAGGCCCTGAGTCACCTTCTGGGTCTGGAATTGGAGTCACTCCCGTGACTTAATTCTCAGCCAAATAACAGACAGGCCTGAGTGGAACAACAACACCAGGCAGATGCACTCCTTAGAGCAATCAACCATGGGAGCTCAGAAAGTAAGCATGTCCATAGGCAGAAAGCTAGGGAGGAAGGAATGCATAGGAAAGGACACAGGCAAAGGATAATCATGGGAAGGATATGAAAGGGAGCTGTTACATTTTGGGGGTTGTAATTAATGTCATGAAACAAAATGTGTATGAACTGTTGAATGTAAAATGAATGTGCTTTAAAATTTTTCACCCAAATTACAATAAAAAATTTAAAAAAAAAATTCTTTAATAAATTCCAAAGATCTAAGCAATTTTTCCAGGGAGCTCTGGTAACATAGTGCCTAAGGCACTTGACTGCTAACCAGAAGGCTGGCGGTTCAAACCCACCATCCACTCCTCGGAAGGAAGATGGGGCAATCTTCCGTAGTGATGTTGTTGTTGTTGTTGTTATATGCCATCGAGTCGGACCCGACTCATAGCCACCCCTCCTTGTGTTGACAAGGCACCTGGGACACCCAAGGAGGGGTCACTATGAATAGGGTCTGACTCCACGGCACATAACAACAAAAACAACAACAAAGCAATTTCTCCTGCCTGTAATCTCAGTAAAAAATATTTCACTTACAGATTTCTACTTTTTCAGGTCATGAAAAGGCCTTTCTTGTTGTTTTCTAAGAAAATGTAAAATTGCAATTTTTCCTTCAACTCCAAATATTTGTTTTACTAATGTCACATAGGCTCCCACTGCTCTTCTTTGTTCCTTGCTACAGACACAATACAGTTTATCTCAGTGCTGAATCACTGTATATTTTAAAGGGTGTTTCCTTTTCATTAGGAAGATTTTTAAACATATAGAAACGTGGAAAGAGTAGAATAATGAACTTCCAGGAACCCATCATTAAAACTTCAACAATTACCAGTATTTTGTCATTCTGGCTCAAAGATATTTTAAGTGGTGATTAAGCTCAGTATATAAATGAAGACAAGAGGAAGACGTTTGCCCCAGTTGGAGCATGAGGGCAAAAAAAAGTCAGCCAAAGCAAAGAGCAGGAGAAAGGGGATTAAAAGACAGGAAGCCAGACAGAGGAACAGTCAGCCACAGGGACCCAGGTGGGGGGGATATGAGAGGTCTCCAACAGCAGGACAAACTTGTCTGTCGGTTTGTCCTACTGTGGTGACATGTAGATGTGAGTTTTGAGGCTGAGCCTCTGGTGTT
>NW_006921818.1:2791008-2799563 GCF_000298275.1 Orycteropus afer afer | reverse complement strand
CAATGATGGGCTCAAGTATAGCATGGATTGTGGGGCTGGCGCGGGATCGGGCAGTGTTTCGTTCTGCTGTGCATGGGGTCGCTATGAGTCAGAAACGACTCTACGGCACTTAACAACAACAACAACAACAACAAAGCTGCTGTCTGGTTGGGAGGGACTGAAGGCCACTGTTAGCGCAAAGCTTACTCCAACTTCAGAGATGTTAAATAGGGAAAAGTGTGCATGTTAGAATTGATGAAATGCAGCAGCAGCTAGGCCAGGCTGCATTGTAATTATGAACACGTATTTAGTACTTAAACTAGTACCAGTTGCCATGAAGTTGACGTTGATTCATGCCCCCCTCCTCCCATGTGTCTTTGAGAAGAATTATGCTTCATAGGGTTTTAAGTGGATGATTTCTTGAAGTAGATTGTCAGACCTTTCTTCTGAGATGTCTTTGGGTAAGCTTGAACGTGCCACTTTTTGGTTAGTGGCTGAGGCTCTTAAGTTAGCATTTAAAGTATTAGGATTTAAGGGTTTAGAATTTTCCTCACTCAGTGATTTCTGAGTTTTTCTTTCTTTCTTTTCTTTTTTCTTTTTGATGTATGTGTGTGTGTGTTTGGGAGCTCTGGTGGCACAGTGCCTAAGGCATTCGACTACTAAACAGAAGGCTGCTAGTTCAAACACATCAGCCACTCCTCGGTAGGAAGACTGGGCAATCTAGTTCCATAGAGATACTGCCTCAGAAACTCAATGAGAGGTTGCTATGGGTTGAATTTGACTCGACAACAGTGAGTTTGATTTGGTTTGGTTTATGTGTGTGTGTGTGAAAGTTTACATAGCCAATTCATTTTCCATGCAGCAGTACACATTTTGCTTCAAGACATTGACTACAATTCCCCACAATGTAACAACTCTCTTCTCACTTCCTCCCTATAGTTATCTCTTCCCTGTATCTTTCTTTCCTATGCATTCCTGCCCCTGACCTATTTCCCTGTGCAAACACTGCCCTTCTGTTTTTCCATGATTGATTGCTCTATGGAGCCTCTCTACCTGATGTAAATGTTCACCCTGCATGCCTATTTATTGTTTGGCTGGAAGCCATGGGAATGAGTTCTATTCCAGACCTGAAGGGTAGCTAAGGGCCATAGTTTTGGGGGTCTCACCAGGTTCTATAAGACGAGTAAACATGGTCTTTTTAAAATTTTTTTTATGATTTTGAGTTTTGTTCCACATGGTTCTCCCACTCTATGCAGGATCTCTGCACTGATCCCTTTCTGAGTGGTTGGCAGTGGTACCTGGGCACCGTCTAGTTGTTCTGGTCTCATGGTCATATGTTGTTGTTGTTGTGTGCCATAGAGTAGGACCCAACTCATAGTGACCCCTCTTTGGGTTTCCGAGGGGGTATCACTGTGGAAATAGATTGGCCAACCTTCCTTCTGAGGAGTGGCTGGTGGGTTTGAACCGCCAGCCTTCTGGTTAGCAGTCAAGTGCCTTGGGCACTATGCTACCAGAGGTTAACATGGCCCACTAGTCTCTTGGACTGATTGTTTCTATGTATCTTGGTTTTCTTCATTCTTCTTTGCTCTGGATGAAGAGAGGCCCATTGTTGCTTGTAGATGGCTGCTTGTAAACTTTTAAGACCCAGTCACTACTCACCAATGTAGGATGTTGTGATAGTTGGAGCTGTGTGTCAACTTGGCTGGATCACAATTCTGTGTGGTTTAAGCAGTTGTGAGGTGGTTATTCCCATGATGGGATCAGATGATTATGTTTTGGGCAGCCAATCCATTGAAAGGGAGTTTCCCTAGAGGTGTGGCCTGCTTCCAGTGTATTTATGGACATCCTAGGAAAACAGACATTCTTCTGTGGATTGGGATTCTGTTGTGCTGCCTACAACTGTCCATGAGTAAACAATTCACCATTTGGCCTGGAGATCTTGGATTCGTCCTATGTTGGAGTCAACAGCCAGAATACTGCCTGTCAACCTTGAGCTCCTCAGCCCCTGCAGCTGCAAGAGTCCGGAATAGCCTCCAGCTTGACGTTTGCTCCAAGAACTTTGGGTTTGCCAGCTTCTATACATGTGTGAGCCATTTTCCTAAGATAAAGTTTTCTCTCTTTCTCTCTATAAGCTTTACTGGTTTTGTTTCTCTAGAGAACCTAGTGTAACACAGATGTAGAACAATGTTTTTGTGTAGTATGTTGTACTAACTGAGCTTGACATTTCTTGTGACCATCGTCCTGAGCCCACAGGTCCAACAACCCACTCCATCAGGGTGGTTCTCTATGGCTAAGAAGTTACCTTAATTTTTCCCCCTGTTAGTTCTAAGTATATTGGCATTATTATAAGAAAAACAAAACAAAACAAAAAACATAACTCACTGCCATTGAGTCAATTTGACTCATAGCAACCCCTCCTTGAGTTTCTGAGATGGTATCTCTACAGAAGTAGATTGCCCAATCTTCCTTCTGAGGAGAGGCTGGTGAGTTTGAACCATCAGCCTTTTGGTTAGCAGTCAAATGCCTTAGGCACTATGCTACCAGAGCTCCCAGGCATTATTAGAGTGCATATAAATACGTATGTAAAAATATCATCTGGTGACCTTATATATAGTCATGAGTATATTCCTTTTTGCCTGTCTACCCATTTATTTACCCATAGATCATTTTTTTTTTTTAAATCACTGATAAAGCAGTATTGTATAATTAAAAGGGTTTATCTTTGTTTTCTCGACCTCTTGTGCACCTGTCTGTATCATCCTTTTCCTTAGTGTTATTGTGTTGGTGTGTTATAGTGAATTACATAGTACAGCTTTTCTAGCCATAATCTTTGTAACTCCCACTTTACCATGAGCAATTAAGTATGCTTGTTAGAGTCATCCACCTGGGGCGGCACAAAGTAATCTTCTGGGAAGTTCGCTCTCTCTCAGGTGTGTAGAATTCTGATGTTGGTATTGGCTGGTTTTGCCACTCTGTCAGGCTTCAAATGAGCCCTCCTAAAGGCAGAAGGAATATCTCTCTGACTTCTGGCTGAGAGAGACTGAGCACATTCCTGCTTCCTTCAAAAACCTCATAATCTCTGAGTTCTGTGTGACCACTACAGAGAGGTGGTGGGTGTCATGAGAGGGACAGTTGGTGTCAAGGTTACTAAGAAGCCTGGAGAGTAGTGGCATCTCTGGCCTCATAAAAACAGGCTTTGGGCTACTGATGGTTCTTCTGTCTTCCTCTTGTAGAGCTGGAGGAGTTCAGAAGATGCTGCCTCCTCCTTGTCCCTTTAAAGTTGGTTACTCACTTTCGGTATATTACCTTTCCATTCACTCAAATCAGTACTTTTTGAATTTTTCTGTCCCCCACCCCCACCCCACCTTAGGCATTTCAGTCTCTTTCTATCACCAAAACACAAAGAAGAATCTCTGCACATTTCCTGAAGAACCTACTTCTCCTCAACCAGACTATATAGACTTTTAGGGCTGGCCAGGCCTTCAGTGAACCACTGATCACTTTGGTGTAGCCTGGTTAGAGTGAGCCCTGGGCTGAGGAGGTCAGCATCCTTGCCTGCTTCTCTCTAGCCAAAGATGTACCACCTCCATGTGCCTGAGGTTGTGAGAATGATCCACATGCGGCCTCTTCTGGGCTTTTGAGCTATGTCTAGGAACTAGTCCTTCTGTGAACTATAAGTGATGTTCATTGCAGATTTAGCTTCAGAACTGGCTTTAATCCTTTATATTCTCTCTTGCCTTGATGATACTGTCACTTGTACTCTATTATTTGTCTTTCTTCACACACGGCCTCTTTCTTAGATGGCTTTTCTGCCTCCTGCCAAAATGTCTTTGTTGGTTAATATACTGGTCACAGATTTCCTGGGTCTGTCCTTGTAAATTCTCCTGTCACATACCCTGAACTGGGGTTGGAAAGCTGGGCATTCTGGGCCAAGTAGCAGAGGCCTTGAGAGGATGGTTTGGTTAAGAGATGCCATTTCTTGGCTCTTGCCCAACAGTGTTACCATGTGTGGGACACAATGACCGTGCACAAGATTCAGTCTGGGCATAGTCTCATAAAAGAGATGAGTCAGGAATGTTGAACCACAATGTCAGAGGGAGATGTGATCCAGTTTAATGGGAGAGAACTTATGGGGATGGCTGGCTCTCTGAGTTCTGATCTCAGCTCAGCAGTTACTAAACTGTAGCCGACACTGCTGTGCCCACACATATTCTGTGGACCTCACCATGTTAGTGCATTCTGACCATGAGACAAGTGGGCTGATCATTTTATTTCCTTAGGCTATAGGTTTCTCATCTGTTAGGTGATACAAAAGCTTACAAATATATTGTGATATGACAGTTTCTCTTGCATTTTTGTATTCCATCTCATTTGGACCACAGAGCAGACCTGTGAGTAGATGTATTAGTTTTCCAGGGCTGATACAACAAAATATCACAAAATGGGTGGCTTATCATGAGACAAAATATGTATGAACTGCTGTATGGAAAATGAATTTGCTCTGTAAATTTTCACCCAAATCACAACAAAAATTTAAAAAATAAAATAAAAAAGAGTGGCCTATAAAAATGTGGCATCAGGATTGGAGGAAGAATCATTAAAAACCTGAGATATGCTGATGATAAAACTTTGCTTGCTGAAAGTGAGGATGACTTGAGGCACTTACTGATGAAGATTGAGGAACATAGTCTGCAGTATGGATTACATCTCAATATAAAGAAGACAAAAATCCTTACAACTGGATCAAAAAGCAGCATCATGGTAAATGGAGAAAAGAGCGATGTTGTCAAAGAATTCACATTGCTTGGTTCTACAGTTGAGACCAATGGAAGCAGCAGTCAGGACATTAGACAACGTGTAGCACTGGATAGGTCAGCTGCGAAGGAACTTTTCAAGTGCTGAGGAGCAAGAATGTCTCCTTGAGGACTAAGGTGCTCCTGACACAGGCCATGATACTTCCAATCACCTCATATGCATGTGAGAGATGGACAATGAATAAGGAAGACCAAAGAAGAGTTGACGCTTTTGAGTTATGGTGCTGGCGAAGAATGCTGAAGATACCATGGACTGCCAAAAGAACTAACAGATCTGTCCTGTAAGAAGTGCAGCCGAGATGCTCCTTGGGTGTGAGGATGGCCAGACTTCTTCTCACCTATTTTGGTCATGTTGTCAGAGGGGACGATGAAAGAGTGGAAGGCCTTCGACAAGATGGATTGACATGGTGGCTGTGATAATGGGTTCAAGTATAGCAAGGATCATGGAGCTGGCGTGGGTTTGGGCGGTGTTTCGTTCTGCTGTGCATGTGGTTGCTATGAGTTGGAAGTGACTCGATGACACCTAACAACAACAATATAAGAACAGAAATTTATTGTCTTCTAATTGTGGAGCCTAAAAATCTGAATCAACATGTTGGTTAGGCCATGACCCCTTCAAAGTCACTAGGGAGAAAATTCTTTCTTGTTTATTCTAGCTTGTGGTAGCCCTAGGCATTCTTTGGCTTATAGGTACATCTTCACATGGTCATCTTCCTGTTGTGTTTGAGTCTCTTATCCTCTTTCATGGGATACCACTCACCTTGGATTAGGAACCACCTTATTTCGAGATAATCTCATGTTAACTGATAGTATCTTTAATTGTTGTTGTGTGTTGCCTAGTCTATTCTGACCCATAGCAACCCTATATGACACAGTATAACTGCCCCATAGGGTTTTCTAAGCCTTAATCTTTATGGGAGCAGATCACTAGGTTTTTTCTCCCATGGAGCCGTTGGTGAGTTTGAACTGTCAACCATTCAGTTAGTAGCCAAGCACCTAACTATTGAGCAACCACTGCCTCTTGGATCAACAGAACCCTGGTTCTAATAGCAGTGTTATTAGTAGGGTAACACTGGAAAATTTCCAATCTTTGATGTCTTAGCACACAGGCAGAGAGACTCATAGCTCTCGGACTGGAAGACCTTTTCTAGGAAGCCCAATGATTGAATTAGAATACTTCAGGTACTTAGAGATTATCTTAGTTTCCTTAGTTTAGCTGAAACACATACACCACAAGTGGGTGTCTTTAAAGATCAGAAACTTATTTTCTCACAATTCGAGAGGCTAAAAATCCAAATCAAGATTTTGGCTGTGATGATTCCTTCCTTGTTGGTAGCTCCAGGTGTTGCTTTGTTTCTTGGTGATCACTATATGCCATATCCTTTTTATAACTCAAAAGGGATTAGACAAAGGCACAAGGCAACAATTAGTCCAAAGGATTAATGGGCCACAGGAACCCTAGCCTCCATGGCACTGAGATCAGAAGAATTAGATGGTACCTGGCTACAACTGCTGTCTGCTCTGAAAGGGATCACAGTAGGAAGTCCCAGATAGAGTGGGAGAAAACTATGGAACAAAACATAAAGTCATTAAAAAGACCCGGTTTACTGGTCTTTTTAGAGACTGATGGAACCAGTGAGAAACACTTTAAGCTTGGAACTGGACTCACTTCCATGACTCAAGTTTCAGCCAAATGATAGACAGGCCTATAAAGTGAATAGTAACACCAGGGAAGTATACACTCATTAGAACAATTAACCAAATGAGATCAAAAGACCCAGATTTGCTCAGAAATAAAGATCAGAAAGCAGGAAGGGATAGGAAAGAAGGACAAATGGAAATGGTAAACACAGGGGGTGGGGAGTGGGAAGAGTGCTATTACATTGTGGGGATTGTAATGAGTGTCACAAAACAAAATGTGTATGAATTGTTGAATGGAAAGCCAATTTGCTCTGTAAACTTTAACTCATATCACAATAAAAATAAATAATAATAAATCAGAAAAACGTGACTAGATTGAGAACCCACCATACATAGATGTGATCTAATTAATGTAGCAATGAAAACCTTATTTCCAAACTGGAGCTCAGGTAGCATAGTGCCTAAGGCATTTGACTGCTAACCAGAAGGCTGGAGGTTCAAACTCACCAGTCACTTCTCAGAAGGAAGACTGGGCAACCTACTTCCTTAGAGATACCACCTTGGAAACCCAAGGAAGGGTCACAAGTCGGGATTTACTCGATGGCAGTGAGTTTGTTTTTTGGGTTTTTGGTATAATATCCACAGATATAGGGTTAAGGATTCCAAAACATATATTTGGGGGGATGCAAATCTAATCCATTACAGATGCTGAGGAAATGGAACAAAGGGGGTAAGTTGTAAGGGAGAGAAAGAATCAGTAAAGTCACAATGTAGGGTAATGCTCTTGTGGGCAAGACTGGAATTGTTCTGTTTAACAAAAGGCAGATGTAGCACCCTGAATACTGGGAGTGGGGAGCAGGGTATAGAGAAGGAGCATATGGAGTAATGGACATAAAGACAGTATTGGCCACCAAAGTTTATTCTTCACAGTTTTGCCTCAGATCAGCCTTGTCTTGATTTGCTTAGTCCAAACTTTTGAGCAATGTTCACATCCATTTGCAGGTTGTGACACCTCAAATTTTTTATTCTGTTCCTTTTCAGAAACAAGGTGGAATGGTAATAAAAACAATGGTCCAGAAGTCAAAAGATACGACTTAAGCTCTGAGCTTTTGTTTTCTCATCTGTATAATGGGTAAATGCAGAATTATTGGTAGGAACAAATAAGATCTTGTGTCTGGACTATTTTAATATTTTGTAAACTGTAACACTCCTAGATAAACATAAAGTTGAATTATCTCAGAAAATACCTCTCTTCATGCTCGCAATCACTTTCAATTTTTAAGAATTAACCAAAGAGTTTACATGTTCTTGAGGTAACCAAAAATCTCTTTAAACATTTTGCAAAACCCAAGTGAGGAATTATTTCAGTAGCCCTGGAGGATGCATTAATTTTTTTTCTCTTGGATTCACTTGGAGGAAGCTGTCCAAAGTGTCATCTATGGAGAGGTTCAGAGAGAGGGTGACACGCAGGAGGGGGCAGATGAAGTTGAGTTGACGACCCTTCAAACGTGAAAAAAGCTGTGTTGCCTGAGACCTTTTGCTGGGTGAGTTCTCAGCCAGCAACAAAAAGCCTTTCCCAATTTGTGGGATTCAGAATGCCAAGCATTGTTGCCCAGGAACCCTCTGCAAATGTCAAACCCATTATCCAGCTGAGGAAGGCAGGGTTTTAATTGAAATTTTCCTCCAACCTCCTTCCCTCCATAACTATGACAAGACAGTTTGTGCTTTTGTGGCCTTTTTACAAGGCCTAACATGGAAAAAGCAAATTACCTCCAAAGAAATTTGTTTGAACAAGAATAACTGTAAACTTTTGAAGTGTTTGTTTTTCTATGTCCCAGTATCCTCTTGCTGACAGGATTTTTTACTCACAGCATAATGGTTGTATCTGTAATAACAAGTCTTCATGCAGGTAAAAGACAAAAGAAAAATAAGAGCAAGAAAAGTAGAGAAAGAATTGGGCTAACACTTTGAGGGGCATATCTCACTTCGTTCAAACCTACCAACTACTTCTCGGAAGGAAGATTTGGCAATTTACTTCCATACTGATACTGCCCGGAAACCCAAGGAGAGGTCACTATGAGTCAGATCTGACTTGACAGCAATGAGTTTTTTTTTTTTTTT
>NW_006921818.1:2768544-2790908 GCF_000298275.1 Orycteropus afer afer | reverse complement strand
AACTCTATAAGGATTCTCTAACTCTTTCATTTAAAATATGACACTCTCACTCTGCTAAACCCTTCTTTAAACCTGAATTCACTTTCCTTCTCTGTATGGCTAAGCTTCTCAAAAATGTGACCTGTACTCATTGCTTCTACCTCTTTATCTCTTGTAACTTCCCAATCACTCATGCTACCTTCTGTTTTGACCAAATGACCTTGCCCTTGTGTCTCATAAATGCCCTCTCATTTGTAATCCATTTCCTCTTTCCAAACCTACTTTAGCTATTTTATTTCAGGACACCACCATCTCTTGGCTGGGTTACTTCAACAGCTTCCTAATTTGGCCCCTTTCTAATCCTTTCTTGTCACTGTTGCCAAAGGAATCCTCAGTGGCACTTCAGGGCCCTCAGCACATTCCAAATCTCCTAGTCTGGTTTACTAAGCTATTAGAATAAAGCCACTGCCCAACCTGCTGCTTCATTGCCTGACTGTCCCTTCTTATATTCTGCTCTCTGGCCATATTGATTTATTGTAATTTCCCTAACTAGCTGCGCTATTTCTCTTTTCAGGATCTTTGCTTGGGTTGCTTCTTCTATCAGATATGCTACCCTCTTTCTGTTAGGATGATTCCTACTCACCTTCTCAGTGTTGGTGTAGACTTCCCTGTCTCCTGGGTACCCTCCCTACCCCTGGGATTCTAGACCATGCACTCTTCTCACCTGTTGCCATCGAATCTATCCCTACTCATGGCAACTTCATGTGTTTCAGTTAGAACTGGGCTATGCAGGGTTTTCAATGGCTGTACTTTTATGGAAGCAGATTACCAAACTTTTCTTCTGTAGTACTGCTGAGTGGATTTAAATCACCAACCTTTTTCTTAGTAGTTGAAAACAAACTGTTTAGCACCGTGTATTTAACCTATTATTTCACACTGTGTTTGCCTGTCCACTTGCCCCTCTGAAGATAACTCTAAACTTCAGGATTCAGGTGCAAGGGATTTATTCAGTAAGAGCTTCCAGGAGAGCCTGGTAAGGAATGGGGCAAACAGTGAAGGGAACCAAGCAACAGTGTGTCCTCAGGAATCTTCGTGGGTGGGTACCCCAGCCTGATCCTGCAGGGGAGCTCTGGACCCAAGTTGTACTCCAGAGTTGTTCTGAGGGATGCCAGGGAGCTGAGCTTTGGTATCCCCACACCTATCAGTCTCTGGTCAAGGGGTGCCCCGGAGGAAGTGAATTCCCAGGATTGTAGCTTTCTTCCTCTGTGTATGAGTGTGTGGCAATAAAGCAGCTCAGTGGCTCAAGGACAGTCTTCCATGCTGAGTATTAGTGGCAAAGGCATCTTGAAGGGAGTGATGGATAAAAAAGGCAAAAAATATTCCCAGGAGTTCTTGGTGGAGAATTGATGTATTCCTTGTGCAGCATGTCCCAATGCTCATGATGCCCACAACACCTGCTATGTAGAATGTGTGCAGTGATTTTTTTATTTTGATGAGTGGATGAGCATTCTTCATTCCTCATCTCACTAATCTCTTTGGCACATTTTACATTATTCATGTATCTCTACTTGAAAACATCTCTTCCATTGGCTTTTAAATTTAAACTTAAAAATCATAGTAAATATATAAATAATGATGTTCCCTCATGGTGCAATGGTTGAAGTGCTAGGCTGCTAACCAAAAGATTAGTGATTCAGCCTAATAGTTGTTCTACTGGAGAAAGATATGGAAGTCTGCTTCCATAAAGATTTATAGAAACCCTACTCTGTCCTATAGGATTGGAATTGACTCAATGGCAATGTGTGTGTGTGGCAATGTGTGTGTGTGTGTGTTTTTTGGGGGTTGTTGAAAATTAATAAAACATTTGCCATAGTAACATTTCTAACATGCACAATTTGGTGACGTTAGTTATGTTCATCATGCTGTGCATCACCAAATTTTTCTATCTCCCTTAAAATAACATCAGTGTTCCTTAAGCAAGGACTATCTCTTCTTCTTTCTTCTTTACCCCATGGCATTCCATAGACTTCTTCTATTTTTTTTTTTTCATTGTGATGTGGATGCAAATTTATAAAGATTTGTTTTATACACAACAGTACATGCATATTTGGTTTCATGGCCCTGATTACAATCCCCAACCATAAAAAGCTCTCCTCCCATTTCCTTCCTGTGACTATCCCCTCCCTGTGCCCTTCTAATCAATGCATTCCTGTCAGTCCAGCTTTCCCTCCATGCAAATGCTGCCCTTCTGATGCCTCATGGTTGATTGATCTAGTGGGTGGATCTCCTTAGGGTAGGTGGGTACTTCTCCCTGGGGTCGATGTTCTGCTTGTAGGTCTTTCTTCTGTTTGGCTGAGAGCTAATCCACAGAAATTAGTCCAGGTCTGGGCCTGAAGGATATCCATAGACTTCTGAGGTCTCACTTCCGGTAGTGGTCCTCTGCCTTCTGTCTTTTTTCTTGGCTTATCATCCTCTGTTTGCCATAAGCACTGGTGTTCCTGGGGATTTTGTCCTCAGTCCTCCTCTCAGTTCACTCTCTGTGAGTACTTTTACCTACACTGATGATTATATGTGTAACCTATATGCAAATGAAGGAGCCCTGGGGGCATAGTGGTTAAAGTGCTGGTCTGCTAACAAAAAGGTTAGCAGTCCAAATCCATCAGAATCTTCATGAGAAAAAGGTAATGGAAGTCTGCTTCTGTAAAGATTACAGCCTTGGAAACCCCGTGGGGCAGTTCTACTCTTTCTATCCTATCTCTATGTGTCACTATTGACTCAAAGGTAATAGGTTTGGTTTATGTTTTTTATATATAAATGATACCCCAATTCATATTACTTTCATTCACTTATTGACTCATTTAACAAACATTTTGGAGTGCCTATTAGGGGCCCTGGTTGCACAGTGGTTATAGCACTCAGCTGACATCCAAAAGGTCAGCAGTTTGAACCCACCAGGTACTCCATAGAAGAAAGATGCGGCAGTCTGCTCCGATAAAGATTTACAGCCTTGGAAACACTATGGTGCAGTTCTACTCTGTCCTGTTGTTGTTGTTATGTGCCCTCAAGTTGGACCCGACTCATAGTGACCCCTCCTTGGGTTTCTGAGGTGGTTTATCACTATGGAAGTAGATTGTCCAACCTTCCTTCTGAGGATAGGTATGTGCTGGAATCAACTTGATGGCAGTGGATATTTTTAGTATGTGCCAACACTATTTTAGCTTCTTTGGATGTATCATTGAACAATTCATACTGAGGTCTCTCCATTAGTATGGTAGCAGGGAGGGATGGGGGTAGACAGTACAAAATAAATGTAACACATTAAGAAAATTGTATAATGTATTGAAGATTTTTTGGAAAAAAGAAAAAGCAAAGCACATTAGAAGTGCTGAGGACACCACAGGCATGGTAAGTATGCAGTTTTAAATTGGTTAGTCACAGTAGTCCTTATTCAGCAGATGACATTGAAGCAATGCTTTGAAGGATCTAAAGAAGTGAGCCGTAAAGGAGTGAGCTATTTATGAGAAAAGCATTTATACAGACAAAAGTAGCAGTGCAAATGCCCTGAGGTGCATGCTTGTCATGTTCAAGGAATAGTAAGGATATTATTGTGACTAGAGTAGAGTGATCCCAGAGAAGAGAAGTAGGAGAAGAGGTCAAATGGAGTAGGAGGGCCTGGGCAAATCACGTGGGCCCAGTGGGGTGTGGAATGGGCATTGCTTTCAGTGAGCCAGAATACCATCACAAGGTGTTGAGCAGAGGAGTGACCCCTCTGATTTATCGTCCGGACTCCCTCTCCTGGTCCAGACCTGTATATTCAACTACTTGGATGTCCTATGAGCACCACAAATTAAGTATATAAAACACTGAACTTCTTGTCTTCCATATAGGATTCTCCTTTTGTGTTATTAATTTTAATCTTTTTAGCTCCACCTTTCACTGAATCGCCCTAGCCAGATTGATTTCTTCACTCTTCACATCAAGTCAGTTTGATGATGATCTCTTAACATTTTGTCCTTTCCATTCCCGTACTCACAACATTAGTTCTTTTCTCATCAGCTTTTGCCTAAACTCCTAATAGCAGTTCCTAACTGCTGCTCTGTCTCTTACCTGGCCCTCTCTAATAATCTCTCCTCTATACATCTTCCAGAGAGGTCTGATTAAAATGAAGCTCTGATCACATTGTTTCCCTGCACACAATCTTCAGACTCTCCCTTTTGCCAACAGCAGTGATTGGTGCTCACCGCTAGGTGCCTTGAACATCTTCCTCTCAACTCTCTTCAGGGGACAATGTGCTCATATCGCCTCCTGAGACTTCCTTGCAGCACATGGCTGGGTACTGGCCAGTGAGTTGTATTCAGAAATAACTGAGTGGAGATGATGGGAAATCCTTTAAAGGCAACAAACTTGACTAGTCAGACTTTTGCCCTTTCTCCTTATTTCTTTCTCCTTCTTCCTGCCTGGAACTAGATTATAAAACAGCAGCCATCTTGCTAACCATTAAAACAAAAGCAAAATACTAAGGATGGTGTTTCAACCATCTCTTTGTTGTTGGTGTTAAATGCCACTGAGTTGGTTCTGACTCATAATGATGCCGTGTACAACAGAACAAATCAGTGCCTTTCTCGCACCATTCTCACAATCGTTGCTGTGCTTGAGGCCATTGTTGCAGCCACTGTGTCAATCCATCTCTTTCACAGTTTTCTTTTTCTTTTTTGACCCTCTACTTTTTCAAGTATGATGTCTTTCTCCAGGGACTGGCCCCTCATGATAACATGTTCAAATTATATGAAATGAAGTCTCACTGAGATGCACTATCTTTGCATCTAAGAAGCACTGTTGCTCTATGTCTTCCAAGATAGATTCATTCTTCTAGCAGTCCATGGTATATTCAATATTCTTCGCTAACACCATGATTCAAGGGTATCAATCTTTTGGTCTTCCTTATTTATTGTCCAGCTTTTGCATACATATGAGGTGATTGAAAATGCCATGGCTTGGGTCAGGTATACCTTACCCCTCGAAGTGACATCTTTGTTTTTAACACTTTAAAGAGGTCTTTTGCAGCAGATTTCCCTAGTATACTATACCATTTGATTTCTTGACTTCTGCTCTCACAGTGTTATTTGTGGATCTAAGTAAAATTAATCCTTGACAACCTCAATCTTTTCTCAGTTTATCATGATGTGGTTTATCGATCCACTTGTGAGGATTTTTGTTTCCTTTATGTTAAAGTGCATTCCATACTGAAGGCTGTATTCTTTGATCTTCATCAGTAAGTGCTTCGAGTCTTTTTTTGCTTTCAGCTAGTGAGGTTGTATCATCTGTATACCACTGGTTGTTAATGAGTTTTGCTCTGATCCTGATGCCATGTTCTTCTTCACATAATCCTGCTTTCAGAGTATTTGCTCAGCTTACAAACTGAATCAGTATGGTGAAAGGATACAAATTTGATGCACGTTTCCTGATTTTAAAACACGTAGTATCCTCTTCTTTTCTTCGAAAGTCTACCTCTTGTTTTATGGACAGGTCCTGCATGAGCAAAATTAAATGTTCAGGAATTCTCATTCTTTGCAATGTTATCCATAATTTGTTATGATCTACACAGTCAAATCTCTTTGGGTAGGCAAACACCTCTAAGGTATTCTTTGCTTTCAGCCAAGATCTATCTGATATCAGAAATGATACCCCTGGTTCCAACTTCTCTTCCAAATCTGTACTGAATTCCTGGTAGTTTCCTGTCAATGTACTGCTGCAACTGCTTTTGAATGATCTTTAGCAAAATTTTACTTGCGTGTGATATTAATGATATTGTTCTATAATTTCCACATTCTGTTGGATCACCTTCCTTTGGAATAAATACAAGTATGAATCTCTTCCAGTTGGTTGGCCAGGTACTTGTTTTTAAAATTTCTTGGCATAACAAGTGAATGCATCCAGTGTTGCATCTCTTTGTTGAAACATCTCATTTGGTATTCCATCAATTCCTGAAGCCTTGTTTTTTTGCCAATGCCTTCAGTAAAGCCTGGACTTCTTCTTTCAATACCATCAGATCATATACTACCTCTTGAAATGATTGAATGTCAACCAATTCTTTTTAATACAGTGACTCTGTGTATTCCGTACATCTTCTTTGATGCATCCTATGTCATTTAATTTTGTCCATAAAATCCCTTGATATTGCAACTCAAGTCTTGAATGCCTACGATATCTCTCTTCACATGTTCTAATTCATTTTTGACAACTTCCAATTTTCTTAGATTCATACTTTGTACATTCCACATTCTGATTATTTATGAACATTTGCAGCTGTTTCTTTTCCTTTTGACTTGTGCTACATCAACTAATGGAGGTCTCAAAAGTTTTATCACATCCATACCATTAAGGTCAACTTGACTTTGAGGAGGGAGCTCCTCTCCAGTTGTATTTTGAGTGTCTTCCAGCCTGAGACCACCTGACAGTGTTTTGCTGCTATTCATGAGGTTTTCACTGGTGAATTGTTTTTAGAGTAGATCATCTGGTCCTTCTTCCTAGTCTGTCTTAGTCTGGAAGCTCCACTGAAACCTGTCCACCATGGATGACCCTGCTGGTACTTGAAATACTGCTGATGTAGCATCCAGCATCACAGTAACATGCAAGCCACCAGAGTATGACAAACTGATAAGTGAGTGGTGGAGTTGTCTATTGTGTAAAAATCACCCAAAACTTAGTGACTTAAAGCAATCACCACTTATTTGCTTACAATTCTGCCATCTAGACTGGACTAATCTGGGACATTCTTCTGCAGGTCTTTCCCTGGTGTTACCTACATGGATGTAGTCACTTGGGGGTTAGATGGCTTCAATCACACACCCAGGGCCTCAGCAGGAATGACTGCAAAGTCCAAAGCTGAACTGCTTTCTTTATCTGATTACTTTCTCTTTCTGCTTTTACATTTTAAAGGAGATGAAGACTTCCTTATGTGGTGGTTTTAGGGCACCAAAATGGGATGGGCCTGTAGGGACTCCACACTTCAAGGCTTCTTGATGCTAAGGCTTGGAAAACACACAAAGAAACGTCTACCATATCATATTTGTCAAAGCTAGTTACATGGTCATCTCCAATCAAAGAGCATGTGTCCAGGATCAGGGCAACTGTAGTGGTGTATTTGCAACTAATCTGCCTCAGATGGCAAAACCAGGGATGGAAGGAGCCTGAATCCCCATAGTTACTGTGTGCCATGACACCTCTAGACATTTTGTTTTGTAAGAAATATAAATCTTTTCTTTGTTTAGCCACTGGAGTTTGTTGCTTTGCTCACATGGAGCTGAACATATTTCTAACTAGTATAAATTGTTCTTAACTATGATTTTATTGTACCCTGGTGGTTCTAATCAGTTGAGATCTCACAGGTAATTTATTACTATTATAAAGCACCAAAATTTGTGATTGATTCATAGATCTTAAGAAAATAAATTAGGGGGGATTCAAGGTCCTACTCTTTAATTATCCATCATCTTTGTCATAAGAATAAAAGCCAAAGATAGAGGTAAGTCAAATTGTCCTTTGCTAGCAGCTATTGCCATTTTGTTAATATTTATAAGGCACTCTATCTTCAGAGCCCCATTGACTTTATTGTGGGACTCTAACTCCCACCCTCAAACAAGACTTACCCTTATTTATTTCTGAAGGTCCTCGGATGTGCTTCCATGTGTATACAAGTCACTCTTAATTAGTATTTGCTATTGTGGCTTCCTGAGTGTGGACCTACTGTCCCTAGAACCTGACAAATCCTGTGAGATTCTATTCTGAGCTGTAACTACTTATATCTTCCTAGTGTTACCTAGGAATCCACAGACCTGGAGGGACCTTGATGTTCTTCTGACTCTCCTACCATCAGGTAACATTAATCATTATCCCTTTCACCACTGGACATCCCTTTCCTCTTACAATCTAACCAGGAAGATGTGTCTTTCTTGTTATACTTAATTAGAATCCTCAGCAGGGTGGCTAGAATGGAAAAATTTTACAGTGGAAAACTCCTGTGCTCCCTGCTGCAGCTACCCATGGAGAGACAGCCTCCTCAACTCATACGGGCCTAATATGGGCTTTTCTGTGTTTAACATTGTTCTTGACATTGTCATAGTCAGAGGCTTAAAAATCTATGCACTACAGGTGGGATTTTATCCTACCTCAGTGATGGAGACCATTCACTGCCAACAAAGCACTGAGAAGAATATTCTCTCTTCATTTTACTCAGAGAGTTTTCAACAGTGGTGCTGCTTGGATCCTAATTAAATCAGCATCAGAAATGCAATCTTTTATTTTAAGAATAAAACATTTAAAAAGTTTTGACTAGCTACTTAATATACATGAGTAGAAAAAGAAAATTCAAGCAGTACAAAAAAAAAAAAAAAAGTAACACTGAAAAGCAAGTTTTACTAATCCCTGAACCAGTTTCTGGGATTCTTTCCTTTGAATAAACTTCCAGAGTAATCTGCGAGTACTCATGAATATGTGATACAATTCTTTGAGCTCTGGTGGTATGGGGTCTAAGGCATGCAACTGCTAACCAGAAGGCTGGCGGTTCAGGCCCACCAGCCACTTTTCGGAAGGAAGGTTGGGCAATCTACTTCCATAGTGATACCGCCTCAGAAACCCAAGAAGGGGTCGCTATGAATCGGATCCGACTCCACGACAGTGGGTTTTTTTTCTTTTTGCTTTGAATTAATAAACACAGGTTGGGCTGAACTGAGGTGCCTGGGTTCCTAGGTTCTGAAATAGGCCACTACACCATGTCTAGACTTCTACTCCATACAGATTCCTCAGGCTCTGTTGTTTTATTTGGCCAGTCTCCTCCTTCCCTGATGGAAACTTTAGTAGTAGTCTCCTTATTTCATCTGTTGTCTTTTGAGGTGACACCAGACATAATTGCACATCACATATTTAAATCCAACAGAGGGCAAGGTTCAAGTATCTTTTGCAGAAGGTTCCTGAGCTACAAAAAAGGTGAGAAGTTGCATAACTCTAGCCTAGAGATGTGATGGAGTGTACAGCTCTAGTTGATTCAGCACATCTCCTTACGTGTCCCTTAACTCAATGCCATGAAGTCAGATTTGACTTATAGCCACCCCTCCTTGGGATTTTGAGGCGGTATCACCACAGAAGTAGATTGCCCAATCTTTTCCGAGGAGTGGCTGGTGAGTTTGAACCCCTAGCCTTCTGGTTAGCAGTCAAAAGCCTTACGTACTATGCCACCAGAGCACCTTAAGATCCCTCATTTTATAACCCCTGGTTACTTCATCAACCTAATTCCCCACCCTAACTTTACACGATGTTCCAGGTATAACAACACCCTCTGCAATTCCTTCAGCTTAGAAGTTTCATATCTGTGCCTTTGCAAGGGCTTTTCTTGTTTACAGAATATCCTTTTCTTTTTGGAAATTCTCATTCTTCTGTCAAGACCATGTTTAGCTGTCATCTTTTCTCTGAATATATTTTGTGATCTATTTCTTTTCTTGACCTCTGAGTTGAGGTCATCACATCAACTTTGGTCAATGCTATCTCTGGCACTCCTGTTTTTTAACCTGTCACACTCTGCCTTTGCTTTTTTTTTTTTTTTTTTTTTGCTTATATTTCACTTCTGCCAGCACTAAGAGCCTCTTGAGAATAAGCTCTTGACATTAAAATTTATGCATGCCACACAGGTAGCATTCAACAGATGTTTCTTAAATAAACTCTTACATATAAAATATAATTTTTTCACTTAGGTGTCTCTGCTGTTGTGTAAAGGGCTTTAAATTTGGAATCAAGTACAAAAGGTTGGGAACATATGCCCAAAGTCCTTGGCATGCAAGTTGGTGCCCCCTGCACCAGGAAACCTGGCTTTAAATCCTTAACCAGTTAGTAACTGTGACTGTGGGCAGTCATTTAATCTCACAGCTTTGGTTTTCTTTTCTGGAAAAAAAAAAAAAAAAGAGGATTTATATAACTCACAAGAGTTCTGAAAACTAATTGTGACTATGAGAAGCTGCCTAGAAGAACTCTTAGTGGGCACACACTGGGTGCTCAATACATGTTAAGAGAGTGAATGAATAAACCAATGGGTATATTCAGAGCTCTCATATTAGATTGGATCAATAGATATCATGATAAATGGAGGAGAAATTGAAGTTTTTAACATTTTCATTCTACTTGGATCAACAATCACTATCCCTGGAAGCAGCAGTCATGAAATCAAATGACATATTACATTGGGTAAATCTGCTGCAAAAGACCTCTTAAAAGTCTTAAAAAGCAAAGAAGTAAGTTGATTGAATAAGTCACTTTGTGTTTGACCCAAGCCATGGTCTTTTCAGTTGTCTCATGCATGTGAAAAGTGGACAATGAAAAAAGAAAACTGAAGGTGAGTTGATGCTATGAAATTGTGGTGATGGTAAAGAATATTGAGCATGCTCTGGACTGCCAGAAGAATGAACAAATCAATCTAAGAAGAAATACAACAAGAATGCTTCTTAGAAATGAGGATGGTGAGACTTCATCTTGCTAGAAAAGGACATTTTGTTTGGTAAAGTAGATGGTCAGTAAAAATGAGCGAAACTTTCATGAGATGGATTAACCCACTGTGAGTAGCCAGAACAATGAACTCAAACATAACAATCATGGAGATAGTGCAGTACTAGCACTATTTCATTTTGTTATCCAAAAG
The DNA here is from genome assembly GCF_000298275.1 of Orycteropus afer afer. Lineage (NCBI taxonomy): Eukaryota > Metazoa > Chordata > Mammalia > Tubulidentata > Orycteropodidae > Orycteropus > Orycteropus afer. The sequence goes on along the minus strand of NW_006921818.1, from coordinate 2,780,245 downwards.
GTAACCATGAATTGGAGCCAACTCAAGGGCAACTAAGAACTAACAACAGCAACAATATGTTAGAGAGAGTAACTGACATCTTTTCTAACATAGCATCTAATGGAGAAAAGCTTAGATAAATTTGAATTAGAACAACATTCTTATTCTTTACATACTTATGCACCTTTACATTTTATTCTTGCTCTCATGCACACACACTGACACATACATAGACTCTGTCTTTCTCTCTTGCACATACAGTTTCAGTTCTTAGTTTTGTTTACAACAAAACTTCAGGTAATGGTCTTGCAGGTAAATGAGAAGTTGAAATAGCTTTGGCTGCAGTTTTGATCTTGTCCTCCAGGACATGTCATTTTCATGTTTGTCTTTCTTCAGTGCAAGGCTGTTGCCCTCCTTTCTTTTATGTGCACTGCTGGTGTGTGTTATTATTAGGGTTTGTCAGCCCTTTGGATGGCCTGCTATTTACATTGGTATTCTAGGGGTCTAGGATTTCTAGTCTTTGTGAAAAGCCCTGATCCCTTATCATGTGGATGCAGGACGTTTTTGTCAATGCTTACTTTGCTTTCACTTTCAGAAGTGATTGAATCCTACAGAAGCCTCTCAGTGAAAAAATGTCTTTTGATAAGCACTAGAAATCCTCAATTTGCCAGATTTCACTTTTAGCTGGTGTTTGGCAACTTTATACCTAACAGGTATTCCAAAGGCTCTCAGTCTCTTTCTCCCATATGAGTGTATATCACACGTGTCTCCTCTCTGCCTAGTGCCCAACTAATTTAATGGCAGGATCTACCTCATCCCAAATCCTTTATCCATCCTGCACTTGACCCACTTCTCCACTGTCAGGTTCAGTGCTACCCTTCCTGGCCACTGATGACCTGGGACTTGGTAGCCACAGTCCTCCCTCAATATGACACTGCCAGCTCCACACTGGAGTCACACCTCTACCCCATGCACTGCACACTGCTTGCTTGACCTCTAAATCTTAGCACATCAACAGGATGGAACATTCTTGGACTGAAATTTTGGCTACTAAAAAGAACTTTAGTACAGAACAGAAATATCTTAAAACTGTTTCTCAAAATGACTAATCTTCACTAACAGTATCTCTCTTCCTGATCATCTCTCACTTGAGGTCCCAGCCTGCTACTGGGTCAGTGATTTGGACCTCCTTCCTCAGAGTTGGTTTCTCTATCTTTCTGAGTTGAGCTCAGATCCCCACCCTCTTACCTACCAGACTGATGGAAGTAAAACCCAAATCCTATTCCCTCATTACAAGAGGAGTGTATCTTCTCTCTATCTCAAACAGTCTCTCCAGCATAGCATTTAAAGGAGGAAAGCTTAGATAAATTCCAACAAGTACAACAGTATTGCTGTTTCTCTTCCTGCTACAACCTTTTGCAACCAAAAGGCTCACTGGGGTATCTTTAACAAACAAAAGAGCAAATTTCACCCTCCCCTTGAATTGTTCCATTCTCCTAAGACTATGAAAATTATTATAGTTAGTTTCCATATTTAAAATTAATAACATTTTTTCTTCTTATGGCACACAGATCCCTATCCTGTTAAACATTCACCCCAGTTTCATATTCCAAATGTTTTTTATTTTGATCCATTAATAAAAAGACACTTTAAATTCACCAATCCATGGACATTACCGTGACAACTGATATACTAATTCATAGCTGCTACAATAACTATGGTGATATTATTACAGTCAAGGGAAATTATTGAATTATTATTAATTCATGACACATAATGTTACCATTATAAATATTTATGATAGGTGGTAATTATATAATAATCATTCAACAAAGGAATCTTCAATAAAAAATTTTTTTATTGTGATTTGGGTGCAAATTACAAAGCAGATTTGTTTTACACTCAACAGCTCATACACATTTTGTTTCCCAGCATAGATTACTATCCCCACATGGAACAGCTCTCCTCCCACTTCCTCCCTGTGGTTGCCCCTTCCCTGTGTCCTTCTTATCTATGCAATTCCTGTCTGTCTAGATTACCCTCTTTGCAAATGCTGGCTTTCTGATCTCTCACTGTTGACTGTTTTAAGGAGTGCATCTCTCTGGATATTCAGCTCATAGGCCTTTCTGTTATTTGGCTGAGAGCTAACCTACAGGAGTGAGTCCAATTCCAGGCCTGAAGAGTAATCCAGGGCCATAGTCTCAAAAGGTTTCACCAACCTCTACCTGACCAGTAATTCTGTTCATTTTTATGTTTTTGGAATTTGCTTCATATTTTCCCTTCCACTCTACCTAGGATCTAGTAATCTTCTCTTTAAAGTCCCATACCCAGGATAACATTTAGCCTGTACACACTGGCACACATTTTGATTGGTCCACTGTAACTATTCTGATTAATATGTACCCTATTAAATATTTCCTTTTAATATTTTCTTTATCCATCAAATAAACAATTGAAAATAAAACCAGGCAAGTCTCTAACTACTTGGAATATATAGGTCCAAGCATTAATCGTAACTGAATTGATTTAACAGAATAGATACTTGGATATCTAACCAGACTTATTGTGCATGTAGACCCCATCCTAGGGTTTGGGATTGTGTGCTTAGGGGACTGAAAACCTAATTGTGTAGACAGGATGACCCTTCACAAAGAACACTTTATGCTTCTGTACGCTAAGCTTGTTTGTCCAGGTTTTACCATCTACTTTTGGGATAGTCTTGGCCTTGTCTGATGATAATAATGTTACTTGACTTTGATAATATGCACAATTTGAGTTTCCAGACTCTATGCCTTCCTTGGGTTGTTGGTGGCTCACTCACTTCCTCAATGGTGACTTACTGCTCCTTGGTTGCTTCTGTAGTTCTCCTGCATCTATTCCTCTTATATTGTTTGGCTGGCCCTCCTGGATTAATTGGAGGCCTGAGTCCAGCCTGAATTTGAGGCTCTGGCAGAGCTGGGTGGCAGCTGTAAGTAAAGGGAGACTGAATGAAGGCAGCATCACAGACATAGTGTCAAGTCTGGTGGGAAGTTTTATAAACTGGTGTTAGGAGTTGAATTATGTCTTCCAGAAAGACATGTTGCAATCCTGACCCCTGGTACCTGAGAATGTGATCTTATTTGGATACAAAGTCTTCAAAGATATATTTAGTTAAATTAGTATGAGGTCATATTGGAGTTGGATACATGCTAATCAAATATGAGTGGGATCCTTATAAAAAGAGAAGAAGGAACACGGAGACAGATAGATCAAGAGAGGAGATGATCATGTGAAGATAAAGGCAATGATTGGTATTATGTTGTCATAAGCCAAGGAATACTTGGGTCTACTAGAAGCTATAAAAGACAATAAAGGATCTTCCTCTAAATACTTTGGAGAGAACATGGCCTTCTCAAAATCTTAACTTCATGCTACTAGTCTCCATAACTGTGAGGTAATACATCTCTGGTGTTTAAAACCACATAGTTTGTGGCTTTGTTATGACTAATTCAACTGGGTAGGAAACAAAACCTAGAGCATACTGACTAAGAAGATCAAGCAGGAGGAGAAAGAGCCAGCAAAGGTTTTTGAGGCAAGGATCTGTGGAAGGTAAGGATTTTTTTACAGGGAGCTGTGATTTGGGTAGGAAGGAACTGTTAAGGATGACCATCTTTCTTCTTTATTTATTTTACAATTGTGGGCATCTGCATTAAACAGAGTGCTCTGTTTATCTTTTCTGGACCTCATTACTCCTCAAGCTGCAATCCCACAAAGGGCTGCAGATCTTTTACCAACATGGCATGATCTCATATCTAAGCAATGGTAGCTTTCATGTCTTGTACCTTTGATTTTTATTATCATTTCTTTTGAGAAACTTCAAACAAAACTTCCAAGTGAGCTTGTCCAAGGGTGCCTGTGATAGTGCCCAGACCTACCTTCACCCCAATAACCCATATTGGATCCCACCACAAACTTCAGTTCTCTTCTACACTCAGTATGGTCTCTGCCTTTTGAGGCCACCTTCTTTCGTGGAATTCTCTAAGAGGATTAGGCAGCCATCACTTTCATTGTGGTGCAAAAGTCATAATCTCAATGTTTTAGGGCCTGACCTTAGTCCATGAGTCCCTGTTGAACTGGCAGCACTCTTGTAAATAGGGCTTTTTCCTGGAAGGCTTGTATAGGCATGCTGATGGTTTCCATTCTGAGACCTTGTATAGTACACAGATGAAATATAAGAGAGCTTTTAGTAACTGCTAAGGCTGAGATTCTGCTGTGACTGTTGATGTTAATAGGGGCACAATTTTCAGATTTATGTTTCTTTCTTCAGATTTAATATAATGGTTGTTTGCTCCCCCTGCCTCCCTCCCTTCTGCCCCATCTCTGGTTTGTCAGCTGTATGAACGGACCTCTGCGTTAATCGTCCCTCTCCCTTCTGCCTTTGAGTAGCATTTCTACATGCTAATGCTACTCTGACAGGAGCAGGGTGAAGAGCTCTCGACACTTGGCTCTCACAGTGTACCTCTGGCCACTGAAATGCTGGCCCCATTTGACAAGAGCTGGACAAAGGATTATTGCATGGTGTGCAAGCCTGTCATTGCTGTCGGTTATGGGAAGTGCACGTCAGACTACAATGACATTCCAGGAAGGGGGTCTGAGGGGATCTTTCTTTCCTTCTGTTCTAAAAAAATCACACAATCCAGCATGTCCTTGATAGCAAGGTGGACCCTGCTTTTCTAGTAGGAAACATACACATTTCCACATTATCATAATCACTGCATTCTCTATTAGGAAAAATAAATAATCAACCTCACCCCACCTCCTCTGTGCAGGATGCTGATGGTCATATTCAGGAGTCTGAGCTATGTGGTAGAAGTGACAAGAGGATAATAAGGGAGCAATGTATTAGTAGGAGCCAGTGACTCAAGGCTAATGGGTGGCTTGGGACAGGGCAACAAGCTATGAGCTTTTTCTAAGGCTACTTCTGACATTACCTGTGTAGCTTTTTAGTGAGTTGCTACCTATTTTTGGACCTCATTACTTCTATCTGTAAAATAGAGGGATTGATATAGATAATTTCTAAATTCTCTTTCATCAAAGGGTACTTGTAGCATTCCATAAAGTTAACATTTGTGGACTTCAACAAGGCACATGGAAAGGTTTTTATGTACCTTTGAATAAGACACTGAAATGTGAGTTGTTGTTTCCATGACTCAGTAGTTTGGTAATAGGTTGTTGTTATGTGCCGTCAAGTTGGACCCAACTCATAGTGACCCCTCCTTGGGTTTCTGAGGCGGTATCACTATGGAAGTAGATTGCCCAACCTTCCTTCTGAGGAGTGGCTGGTGGGTTTGAACCACCAGCCTTCTGGTTAGCAGTCAAGTGCCTTAGGTACTACGCTACTAGAGCTTCTTGGTAATAGGTGGAATACCCTAAAATATGCAAGTTATATTTGATATCTGCCAGGAAGTGGGTGCTCTGTTGTATGCTAGAGTGCTTTGTTCTGTCTTAAAATTTTCTTTATAACTTAGATGAAGATAGAAAACACATATGTAAATTGTGTGGATGATTGGAGATTTGGAGAGATGGCAAGACGGAATAAAGTTATAAATGCCTTGACCTCAATTACACTTTTTTAACTTTTTTGGGTCAAGAACCCCCTCATCTGAGGAAATATCATCTTATGAAAAGCACATGCATATAAATATGCCCATTATCAGAAATATATGCATAACACTTTTTGTATACCACATTCACAAAGTTCATGTTTGGATTAAACTTTGTTCTCCCAAAGTATGTGCTGTAAATCCTAACCCCTATACCTATGGTCATAATCCCATTTGGGAATGGCTTTTTTTTTTTGTTATATTAATGAGGTAGTATTAGTGAAGGGTGTGTTTTAAGTCAATCTCTTTTGAGATATAAAAGACATTAAACAAGTAAGTGGTAAAGCAGAGATGGGGGAAGATAGATGCCAAGCCACATGAAGATCACCAAGAAGCCAAGGAACAAGAGACAAGAACCTCTCCCCAGAGCCAACAAAGGTAGAAAACCTTGTCCTAGAGCTAGCACCCTGAATTCAGACTTGTAGCCTCCTAAACTGCAGGAAAATAAATTTCTGTTTGTTAAAGCCACCCGCTTGTGGTATTTTTGTTAGAGCAGCACTAGATAACTAGGACAGTTCATATGTCCTTGAAACCCATTAAAGCCAAAAATCTCATTAGCATCTCATGACATCATGTGCGGAATTAATAGAGGTAGAGTGCTTACTGATAATCTAGATCTAATCTTTTCAATCAGATGACACTGGGAATTTTTGCTGACTTCTCTGGTGACTCTTTCCAGGAGATGTGGACAAACCAGATACTTTGAGCAGAAAGAGGCCTTGGAATCTTATCACTTACAGAAAATCTGAGGAATCTCAGAAAGCTTATTATTAAGAGGAAGTAAGAAAGCCATGGACAATGTCTAGAATGATGGCCCTGAAGAATCAAAGGGAGTAGACTCAAATATTCAGAATTTCACAAAAGGCATTTAAATTCTGGATAACCCTCAATTAACTAGAAAACAAAATGTATAGGAAACTTTTATTCCCCTAGAGCACAAGTTTGTTGAAGTTTTATTGTACTGACTTTGCTGGATGAATGATAAATCTGTGGCAGGTGACTTGGTTCTAATTCTATGTGGAAAACCTGATGATCTAGGATAGATGTGGGGGCTGGACTGGCTGAGCATGCAGGCTTTATAAGCCACCAAGAAGACCCTTTAACTTAATATCTACTCCAGTGTTCTGGTTACCCAGTGCCACTTTAATAGAAAATATCACAAATGGGTTGGCTTTAACAAATAGGAGTTTATTCTTACAATTTTTTGAGGCTACAAGTCCGAGTTCCAAGTGCCAGCCTCTAGGAGGTGTGTGAAAGTTCCTTGACCTTGGGCTTCAGCTCTGCCTCTTGTTCCTGGCCCACTGAAGTTAAAACCATCTCTTCACTTGGGCAGCTACTGGCTGCTGAGGCTAAGAAGCCCATGGTCAACAAATAAAATGGCACAGTCCTGATATTACCAAACAACACGGCAGGCCATTGATTCAAGTCCATTTAAAGTCCCAAGGTTGGCAGAGCATGGCAGGCTGCTAAAAAATGGCACAGCTATATGTAGGGTTCAAGCATGCCATAAGCTAGAGACCATTCCCCAAACTCCTTCTTATATACAGGAAGCAGACCACATCCCTAAAGCAGTTATTTAGCTGCTTGTCATAGATTCCACCATGGAGTGGATTGCCAATCTTATCATGGGGAATAACTACCACTAGCTGCCTAGGCAATGAACCAGGCCCAGTCAAGTTGACACATAACCTTCACTATCACACCCAGTGTCTCCAACCTCTACTCACACTTCCCCACCTGTCATAATGCCCAGAATGGTTTTGACCACAACCTCAGACATATGCAGCAAAAATGCAACATCTTTTATTCTTTTATATAACAATTTATCTTTTTCCCTCAAGCTCTCATTGTACCTAATTAACCTAGCTTTTTCCAGGTAAATTCTGTTGTTTCCATGTTTCCTAGGTCATTTTGGGTATAAATTTGGTTGGTTCATGTTTCTTCTCACTGCCCTTCTCTAGATTCTGAGTGTTGATGTGGAAGAGAGAGAGGGGCTTATTTGGTGTCAGGTGTTGGAAGGGGCATCAGGACTTTGGTTATAATGGTCTTGAATGAGATGTATATCATCTTTAATGGCTCTCTATTCCCACCAGCATCTTCTGAAATGTCTGTGTTCACTCTCTGCCATCTGGCTGTAGTTCTGTATGGTTACCATCTCCTTGCTTCTTAGGTTCATATATCCTCTCTCAGCCTACTCCCAAGACCTTTAAAGGAGGCATTTACATCCTGGGCACTCTGTAGTTAAGTATTATTTCTGACAAAACACATCACGCTCTAAGCGCTGCTCAATTGCTCTCCCACCATGTGGGTACAGGGAGCTCTTCTTATTCCCTTTGAAAGTTTGGTACTGAGTCATTTGTTCTTAAATTCTCCACATGTTTTGGCATTTTTGTTCCACTCCTTCCTCTCTCCCTTCCTCTTCCAGCTCAGCACAGGAGAGAGAGACCCAGAGGAAAGTTTAGACCTATTGTTCTACTGCCTGACTTTCATCCTCTGCCAGCTGACCTGTATCTATCTAGTCAGGAATGCTGGAGACCTGGCACTTCATATATTCTTTTTTTTCATTTAAAGGAACTAATATTTCATGTTTTATATGCTTTAGAGCTTAGGCTTGCAACTAAACAATCTGGTAGGTTGCAAATAAAAAAGCTATTTCTTTCAAATCTTGGCTATAATTTTTCAAAATGTATTTGGAAGCTCAAAAGCATAATGGACCTCTGTTTCTATGTATTCTGAGTAATTCCTCCCACTGACTCAGGCTTGTGGATGAAAAGTTGGATAAGAAAGTGTAGAGGTAGGAGGTTGCAGGAACAATGAAAATAATCCTATGATAAAATATGATTTTTTTTTTTTTTTTATGTACTCAAGTGTGTTTTCCTCTGCTGAACATAGATATTCCATGGTAGAAACAAAACAGAGGGTCAGCCATCAGTTCTTATCAGCAACTTAAGGTGAATTAAAGGAGCTCTGGTGGTGCTGTGGTTAAAGCATCAGGGTGCTAACTATGAAGTTGGCAGTTTGAACTCAACAGCCACTCCACAGGACAAAGATGGGACAGTTTACTTCTGTAAAGATTTACAGCTTAGAAAACCCTACGAGGCAGTTCTACTCTGTCCTATAGAGCTGCTATGAGTTGGAATCAACTGGATGGCAGTGAGTTTGCTGGTTTGAATGTGAATTAGTTTCTCTTCTTTCTGCAGGCTGAGTTCTAAGAGCAGGCTTGACAGGAGATATGGAGAGACAGGTTTAGGATAAGGGCAGTGGAAAGGACAGGTGTGATTGGATAAGGGTATTTTATAGGTAGTGGGAGACTGGGATGGTGAGCTAGGGTTTTGGGAGCATGTTGGGGGGGTCACCAAATACAAGCATCACATATTTCACAATTATGTCAGAGGCGGGGAACCTGGGGTTAGCACATTCAGACAGAGGAAGAGAGAGAGGCCTGTGTTCAGAACCAGGTCAAAAATTGACTCAATAATTTGGAAAAGCAGGTGTGAAACACCCATCTCACATTTCCTGATGATTGCAAGTGATGGATGTAAGAAAGCTCCAATAAGATAGAGATCAAAGTAGCAAATTAAAAGTGAACATGAATGGAGGCACCTGAGTGTATAGGAACATAGGAGGAAAGAGTGACACTGGCAGGACCTGAACCCACCATGGAGCAGAGAGTTCTAAGCTGGGGTGCAGACATCCTAGGAAGGGTGTAGGGGATATCATTCCAAAGTTAAAACTTTTACATCCCAAGTGAGATGAAATGTAATAATTTATTATTATTATTATGCATGATTGAGAAGAATATCTAGATATTGTCTTCCTGTTCTTTTCAGGCATCTCTGTTCTGCCTCCTCACTCTGTTGCTGCATCAAGATAGAGAATGTTCTGTGTACTCTCCAATTCTTTGCTTTAATAACAAATCATTAGAAAGTGTGGCATGGCTTGACAAGTAGGGGAAAGAAGAATACAGTTGTTCTGCCTTGAAACCTCCTTGTGTATTGAGTTTCTAGCCTCTCTTTTTAGGATATCTTCACTAAAATCCACTCAATCACATGATGGCAGTAGAGATATAATCTAAATTTATAAGTTATGCTGCATCGATGCATCCCAATGGAGGAAAAATCTAATTTATGTTTGTCCATATATTTTTCTTTGGTTGGTGTTTGTGCTCTAAGTTCCTGGAGGCATCAAGCATAGAAAGGCCCTGTAATTCCACGTAGGATTAATGCAGACAATATTTCATTCAAGAAGTCAGAACATAAATAAGAGAAGGAACCTTTAAATGCTGTCTAAATTTCTTGAGATACCACTCAAGTGCCTGTAAAGACCCAAATTCACTTTCAGCTTGCATTCTTAATTTTCTCTATATCTTATTTCTTTTCTAGAGGAAACAATTTCTCAGGCTGGCCAGGACAAGAAGAGTGCCTATGGAAGACTCAGACTTTTCCCTTTTCACACAGCTTCCCTCTAAGTCTGAATTCCTTCTCATTTTTTTCTTCCCTCCAAAGAATGCTCAACAATGCTAAAACAAAGCAACAGAGAAGGTATGGAATTCATTTGGATGGACTGAAACTTTGTGAAAACTTGCATATTTTACCATTTTCTCTGGATATGACTTGATCAAGCCACCAAAGAGTTCTGTAGAATAACCAATGTCTTCTCTGGTAATGCCAGATTTTCTTTATGAGTTTTTAAATACAGAACTCAAATGATTGATAGGATTCATTCATTTATCCAACATGTAATGGGTACCCTATTGGCACTACACACTAAGGCAATAATCTAACTAATGTTTGTTGTTAGAGTTACTTGTGGTTGAGTTGACTCCAACTATGGAGATCCCGTGTGTGCAGAGTAGAACTGCTCCATAGGATTTTCAAGGCTGTGACCTTTTGGAAGCAGATCTCCAGGCCTGTCTTCGGAGGCGACTCTGGGTGGGTTCAAATTGCCAACTTTTCATATAGCAGTTGAGTGCTTAACTGGTTGTGTCACCCAGGAACAGCTTAAAATTAAAAAAAAACCTCAATACTGTTGAGTTGATTCAACTCATAGCAACCTTTCCTTGGGTTTCTGAGGTGGTATATCTATGGACCAATCTTCCTTCCAAAGAGTGGCTGGTGGATTTGAACAACTAGACTTCTGGTTAGCAGTCAAATGCCTTAGGTGCTACACCACTAGAGCTCCTTAGGTAACATTTAGTGTTTACTAATCATGGAAGTCCCTGGGTAGTACAATTAGTTAAACCTTGAAAACGTTATGGAATGCAGCTCTACTCTGCACATGAGGTTACCATGAGTTGGAATGGACTCAACAACAACTGGTAAATCATGTGTCATACAGTGCTCCGAGTTCATTAGTCATATTATCTCATTTGATCCTCTTCACCTTGCTTTGAGGCATTTACCAGCAATGTTCCCATTCATCTTACAGATGAGGAAATTGAGGGACATGGAGGTGAAGTAACAAAATCACACAGCTAATAAGGGACAGTCTGACTTCAGAGCCTGTGGTATTAATTATTGAACCAAAAGAGACATAAATTCTGTCTTTAAGTAAGTTATAACCTTGTAGAAAATTTGAGGTTGAAGACAATTAAAACAAGTCCACAGGAGCCAAAATATGACCTTGAATATATCCCTTCTGAATTTAGAGACCATCTAAAGAATAGATTTGATACATCGAACACCAATGACCAAAAATTAGAAGAATTGTGGGTGACATCAAGAACATCAGCCATGAAGAAAGCAAAAGGTCATGAAGAAGACAGGAAAGGAAGAAGACCAAAATGGGTGTCAGAAGAGACTCTGAAACTTGTACTTGAACGAAGAGTGGTTAAAGCAAATGGAAGAAATGACAAGATAAAAGAGCTGAACAGGATGGTCCAGCAAGATGGTGGACTAGGCAGAAGGACTGCATAGACCCTCTTCAACAAAGAAAAGGGAAACCAATTAACACAGACACAGAAGATAATTTTGGACCCCTGAGCCTTGAAGGGAAGGATACAAAAGTGGACTAAACCCCAACTAGCAGAAGAATTTGCGTGAAAATACCAAAAAAGGAGACACACGGAGTTGCCAGACAGC
>NW_006921818.1:2748181-2764184 GCF_000298275.1 Orycteropus afer afer | reverse complement strand
AAAGGGCAGCTCAAGAAGACAAAGTCAATTAGTATAATGAAATGGCAAAGACCTGGAGTTAGAAAACCAAAAGGGAAGAACACACTTGGCATTTCTCAAGCTGAAAGAACTGAGGAAAAAATTTAAGCCTCGAGTTGCAATATTGAAATATTCTATGGGCAAAATAGTGAATGATGCAGGAAACATCAAAAGAAGATGGAAGGAATGCACAGAGTTACTGTACCAAAAAGAATTAGTCAATGTTCAATCATTTCAGGAGGTGGTATATGATCAAAAACCAATGGTATTGAAGGAAGAAGTTGAAGCTACACTGAAGGAAGTGGTGAAAAACAAGGCTCCAGGAACTTATGGAATACCCATTGAAATGTTTCAACAAACAGATGTCCTACTGGAGGCACTCACTCAGTTATGCCAAGAGATTTGGAAGACAGCTACCTGGCCAACTGACTAGAAGAGATCCATATTTGTACCCATTCCAAAGAAAGGTGATCCCACAGAATGGTGAAATTATCAAACAATATCATTAATATTGCACAAAAATAAAATGTTACTGAAGATAATTCAAAAATGGTTGCAGCAGTCTATTGACAGAGAACTTCCAGAAATGCAAGCTGGATTCAGACAAGGATGTGGAATGCAGGATATCATTGCTGATGTCAGATGGAACTTGGCTCAAAGTGAAGATACCAGAAAGAAGTTTACTTGTGTTTTATTGACTATGCAAAAGTATTCAATTGTGTAGATCATAACAAATTGTGGATAACTTTGAAAATAATGGGAATTCCAGAACACTTGATTGTACCCATGAGGAACCTGTACATAGACCAGGAGGCTGTCATTTGAACAGAACACGGGGATATTGTATGGCTTAAAATCAAGAAGGGAGTGTGTCAAGGTTGTATCATTTCACCGCATTTATTCAAACTGTATGCTGAGCAAAAAATCAGAGAAGCTGGACTATATGAAGAAGAATGTGGCATCAGGATTGGAGGAAGATTCATTAACAACTTGTGATATGCTGATGACACAACTTTGCTTGCTGAAAGTGAGGATGACTTGAAGCACTTACTGATGCACATTGAAGAATAGTCTGCTGTATGGATGACACCTCAATATAAAGAAAACAAAAATCCTCACAACTAGACCAATAGCTACATCACGATAAATGGAAAAAAGATTAAAGTTGTCAAAGACTTCATATTACTTAGTTCTACAATCAACACCAACGGAAGCAGCAGCCAGGATATCAGATGACATATAGCATTGGGCAAATCTTCTGCAAAAGACCTTTTTCAAGTGCTGAAGGGCAAAGATGTCTCCTTGACGACTAAGGTGCACCATGATATTTTCAATTGCCTCATATGCATGTGAGAGCTAGCAATGAATAAGGAAGACCAAAGAAGAGTTGATGCTTTTGAGTTGTGGTGTTGAAGAGGAATGTACCATGGACTGCTAGAAGAACTAACAAATTTGTCCTGAAGAAGTGCAGCCAGAATGCTCCTTGGAAGTGAGAATGGCCAGACTTTGTCTCCTATTTTGGTCATGTTATAAGAAGTGATCATTCCCTGGAGAAGGATATTATACTTGGTAGGGTGGAAGGTCAATGAAAGAGGGGAAGGCCCTCAACAAGATGGATTGACACAGTGTCTGCAATGATGGACTCAGGCATAGCTGGGATTGTGGAGCTGGCACAGGACCAGGCATTGTTTTGTTCTGCTGTACATAGGGTCACTATGAGTTGGAGATGACTCAACTGCACCTAACAACAACAACAACAGGAAATGAAAGCTTACAACTTAAGCAAGACATGCTGAATCAAGGAGTCCCTGGGTGGTGTAAATGTTTAATGCATGTGGTACTTAAGGTTATGTGTCAACTTGGGTGAGGCCTGGTTTGAATGGCTGGGCAGCTGGATGTAGTATTCGCCATGATGAGACTGGTAATCAACTCCATGGTGGCATCTACTGTAAGCAGATAAGTAGCTGCCTTAGAGATCTGGTCTGCTTCCGGTACATAAGAAAAAGCTTTAGGAATGGTCTGTAGCTTTTGGCACACTGAATCCTGCATGTAGCTGAGTCATTATTCAGCAGCCTGCCATGTTGCTGATCTTGGGACTCTCAATGCACTGAATCTATGACCTGCTATGTGGCTTGGTAATATTGGGACTGTGCCTCCTTATTTGTCAGTCTTGGGTTTGTCAGCTTCAGCAGCCAGCAGTTGCCTGAATGAAGAGACATCTCTAGTTCCGGTGGGCTGGGAGCAAGAGGCAGAGCTGAAGCCCAAGGTTGAGGGGCTTTCATCCAGTTCCCTGTTGTTGTTGTTGTTATGTGCCGTTGAGTCATACCCAACTCATAGTGACCCCTCCCTGGGTTTCCGAGGCAGTATCACTACAGAAGTAGATTGCCCAACCTTCCTTCCAAGGAGTGACCGCCAGCCTTCTGGTTAGCAGTCAAGTGCCTTAGGCACTATGCTACCAGAACTTCTTCATCTAGTCCCTAGAACTTGGCATTTTACACTTGAACTTCTAGCCTCCAAAACTAGAAAATAATAAACTCCTGTTCATTAAAGCCATTCCACATTTGTGGTATATTCCTGTCAGAGTGGCACTAGGTAACCACAACAATGCACTTGGCTGCTAACTGAAAGGTCATTGCTTTGAGTCCACTCAGAGGTACCTAGAAATAAAGATTTTGTCATTTACTTCCAATAACTTAGCCATGGAAAACTCTATGGAACACAGTTCTACTCTGACACACATGGGGTTGCTGTCAGAATCATCTGGATGGCAACTTATTTTTTTATGCATAATCAAAGTGAGACACAATTTTGGTGATGCACTGAATGTGACCCATGGGAAAGGGTTAGACCAGAATATGAGGTAATTCAATAAAAGTTTATGGTTTAGACAGGGAAAAAAAATGAGGAGTAAGTCCTCCACCTAGAGAGTGAGACAGATGCTTCCTTCCCTCACTTCTTCATCCTGGACATTTTTTTGATGTAGTTCTTATGGGATTTTGGGATTTTTATTTTTATTTTTTTTTTGTGTGAGTTTTTATAGCTTTATTTAGCACAAATAAAACTTGTAAATGACCCATCTATTCCTTTCATTTGCTGAGTAGCCTGGTATTGGGATTGGTGACTGATGCCCAGCTGGGGCTGCTCTTTCCATGACAGCTTTGCGGTTCTTGGAGGAAATGCTGTGTGCAATCTCTTCACAGTAAGATCTGTTGCACATAAGCAACACCTCCAGCTCCTTGACATTGTGGACCAGGAACTTGGAGAAGCCACTGGGTAGCATGTGCTCTGTTTTCTTGTTGTTCCCGTAACCAATATTGGGCATGAAGCTCTGGCCCTTAACTCTTCCCCACCATCTGTTGTCAATGCTTTGGGGCTTTTGCCAGTTGCACTTAATTTTGACATAATGGTCAGATTGGTGTTGGATGAACTTCTTGGTCCTCTTTTTGACAATGTTGGACTTCACCATGGGCCTGAGGGCAGCCATGATGCTGGTAGGACAAGGCTATAACCTCCCTCTTATGGAATCTTTTATAGGAGTGTGAGAATATTGAATCTCAGAGATCACAACTGGTGGGAGATTTTAGGCTCTATTTTTTGGGGAATGTTGTAATCATTGACCTGTGTTTTTGGAAGTGTGGTGGTTAAGTTGTATGTCAACTTGGCTAGTTGATTGGCTGGGCAGCTGAATGTAGTTATTTCCCATGGTGAGATTGGTAATTAACTCCATGGTGGAATCTATTGAAGCAGTGAGTAGCTGTTTTGGAAATGTGGTCTGCTTCCTGTACAACAGCTTTGGGAATGGCCTCTAGCTTATGACATGCTTGAACCCTGTGTGTAGCGTGTCATTGTTCAGCAGCCTGCCATGCTCTGCCAACCTTGGAACTTTCAATGGACTTGAATTAATGGCCCGCCATGTGGTTTGGTAACATCGGGACCGTATCTTTTTACTTGGCAACCTTGGGTTTGTCAGCCTCAGCAGCCAGGGGCTGAGTGAAGAAAAGCCTCCAGCTTCAGTGGGCCAGGAGCAGGAGGCAGAACTGAAGCCCAAAGTTGAGGCTTTCACCCAGCGCCTAGAGCCTGTTACTTTGAACTCGGACTTAAAGCCTCCAAACTGTAAAAGAGTAAACTCCTGTTTGTTAAGGCCATCCCATTTATGGTATATTCCTGTCAGAGCGGCACTAGGTAACCAGAACAGGAATCATTTTGGTCTGTGTGCTTTTGTGGGATTGTTTCTTTTCCATACTCACTATTTTCCCTTGTTAAATGCCTTCCTCCTGGGAGTCTCCTTTTAATCTGGGGAGTTCAGAGTTGGAAAACAAGCAGGCAGGCTGCATAGGTGTGGTGCTGAATTCAAAGATGAGAAGGGAACATTCAGATCTCCTTCTGGATCCATTTCAGCCCATTTGGAATAGGAAAGGAGGCACAGTTCAGGGTAGAAGCTGTAGCCAGGAATAAAGCATAAGCACATATCTGAAGTATCTCTTGTGTACATTTCTCAGGAGCTAAGGTTGAGGCATCTGGAGTATATGAGTTCAACATGGATCTCTTCACATGATAATTATGCAGGATATCTGCCTGAATAGCAAAGGTAGCTGTAAATCATATTCTTGCTGCATCCAAACTGTTACTGTTATATTTTCTAGTTAAGTTTCATGTCAAGAATAACTTTGGGCTGTTTAGCTCTGCTTGTCCTAAAATACACTATTATTTTAGGATAATTTTAGTCCTTTCTTTTTCCCCCCCTTTTTCACAATTCAAAATCTGCATGGGTAGGTTTGAAATTAGATCTCTAAAAACATCTGCTTTCTCTATGCCACTGGACACAAGGGAAGATTACACTCTTCTTTGGGCTATTTTTAAGTTTCTAAAGTTTGAGAGAACCATCTTCAGAAGACAGATAATTAAATTGAGGCCATTCTTACTGATTATGACATTAAATGGTGCTAAGCTACTCAAAATGGTAAAAATCCAAGGAATAAAATAATGCTTGACTTTCATTTTACTGTTGAACATTTGAACTATTAAAAGTGAGAAAATTTATTATAGTGCAACAGTTTATGTTTTCCCATTTCTGAAAAGATAAATAAATAGAGAAATGGGGCCATATTTTTCTAAAGATGAATGGCTTAAGACAACAGAGAGACTATTCACTAAAAGCCATAATGAGTTGGGACTGAAAATACAGCTACTTTACGATGTCTGCAGTAGCTCTTCAGCTATCTGCATTTTATGTGGTAGAAGAGAAAGCATTTTCACTTGCCCTGACTTATCTTCTATTCAATGCACTTATTCTATCTCTCAACACCATTTATTGGTGTCCAAGATATTGTCTTTCATATTAACAATAGCCAAAAAGTAGAGTGGCTTAAAGGACCCCTTTCTGAGGCTGAGGGAGAAGACAGGACTTAACTGCTAAAGTTTAGACTAAAATGGCTGTCTGTGTAAATCCAAAACTCTAGAAGTGAAACTTTTAGTCATATGTCCTCATTTTTTATCTCTGTGTCACCCACCATCTTTATTCTTAGGAAAATAAATAAGGCACTATTATGAAATAGGAAAAAGACTCTGTCCACTAGCAGGATTACACTAACATTGCATTTAAATAGCCAATTAAATTTCTTTTCTGTGGAAGTACATCAGTTATGCCCTATAGAGAAAAATCTGTACATTTTTAGACAGCTCCTACCCTGCTTCTGAGAATCTAAACTAACATAACTATTAGCTCTGACATGGGTTCAAATAGTAAACAAACCTCTGAAGAAGTGGCAAATAGCAAGGCTCATGGTCTCAATAGTTCAGGAAGTAAAGGGCCTTCCAGTCAATTCACTGCTTTGTTTATTCTGTTTATCAAAATCCAGAGGCAACTGGAATAAATGATCATCATCCCTGTTCACTATGGAAACTTGGCTTTCGATTGGCCCTATCTGGTTCTCTGTGAAAAGACGAAAGAAAGTGGTTGGTTCTAGGCTAGTATTTCTCTCACAAAAAGGACCTGGAGTCTTAGATATTTTCATGTAATTGGTGTCTCCTGGAGTAGCCTGTCTCAGCCATGAGCCAATGACTCTTCTCCCTTTTCTTGAAGCTACTTTTCTCTCCTAATTCCCAGGAATGGGCTTCTAGATACATATTTGTTCTGATGACTAATTCTATCAGGGATTGAAATTTGAAATTTATCTCAAGCTGAGACACTCATGTTCTCTTTTCTAAGATTTGGAGATGGGAGAGAGAGAGAAAGAGAATGGATTGGGAACATACAACCCCTTTCAGAGGCTATAGGCAGCCATTTTATCTACAATCAAAGGAAGAGAGAAAGCTGGGAAAGCTTATCTGAAATGAAAGTGAGAAAAAGCAGAACCTTTACAAGTTTTTTGTCCCCCCCCCGCCCCCCGCACCTTTGGTGAGAATCCCTACATCCCTGAAATAAATTGCCCCAATTTATTTTATTTACACTGAATTGGTTTCTGTAAATTTCAAGCAAAGGATCCTAGCTAAAACATAGACTAAAGAGGATAGTAAAACACCAATTTATTTGGCTTGTGGATTTGTTTCCAGTAATTTAAAATCTAAGTAGGAACAATGGCTTGTATCCAACTTGACATGATTTTAGAACAGGGAAGTCAGTAAGGTACAGACTAAATGTGGCATAAAAATATGCTTCGGAATTAGTACAGAACAGTTGTGAACGCTGATCTTGCAGGCTATAAGAGAATGGGCATGTTATTAAGCCTTAGTTTCCTGAACTTTAAAATGAAAATCATAACTATCTCATAGGATTATTGTTAAATCTAATGAATTTAAAGAGCTACAATATGTAAAACAGATTGCTGTCAAGTTGATTCCCACTCATGGCAACCCCACGTGTTTCAGAGTAGAACTGTGCTCCATAGGGTTTTCAATGGCTGTGATTTTTCAGAAGTAGATCAGCAGGGCTTTCTTCCAAGGTGCCTCTGGGTAGATGTGAAACACCTATCTTTTAGTTAGTAGCCCAATGATTAACTATTTGTCCTACCCAGGGACTTCATAAAACAATTAGCTAATAAGGAGCCCTGCTGGCAAGATTTTTAAGTAGCACTTTGGCTGCTAACTGAGGTTTAGACCACCCAGAGACTCCATGGGAGAAAGACTTGGTAATCTGCTTTTGTAAAAATTACAGCCGAGGAAACCCTATGGGGCATTTGTACTGTGTCACATGAGGTCATTATGAATCAAAATTGACTTGACAGGTATCCAACAGTTACGACAGCATAATACAGTTATTCCTTACTAGTTACTGAAAGGTTCTGTTGAGGCAAAGGCTATAATATTGATTTGCTTTTTTAAAAAATCCTGCTCAGTGTTAGTTCAGGAACTGAATGGAACTGAATCTAAGCAGGGGGAAGCAATAGTATCTCCAGCAGAAACTGGAGGGGTGAGGGGGTGAGGATAGGCTGAGACTTTGTAAGGGGAGAAGATACAAAGAATAACCAAAAAAAAAAAAAAAAACCCACCACCACCACCAACAATAAATGATTTGCTATTGACTTGACTCTGACTCATGGTGACTCATGTGGGTCACAGTAGATCCATGCTCCACAGGATTCTCAATGGCTGATTTTTTGGTGAGAGATCACCGGACCCTCTTCTAAGGCACCTCGGGGTAGACTCTAACCTCCACTCTTTGCGTTAGCAGCCAAGTACATTAACCATTTGCACCACCCAATGCCTCTGTATAGAGAATAATAATAATAATAATAAAACCTGTCACCACTAAGTTAATTCTGACAGAGTAGAACTGTCCTATAGGGTTTCCAAGGCTGTCATATTATGGAATGATACTGCCACATCATTCTCCCAAGGAGCAGTTGTGGCTTTGAACTGCCAACTTTTAGATTTGCAGCCATGCATTTAAACACTTTGTCACCAGGTCTCCTTCATATAGAGAATAAATCCATTGCCATTGAGTTGATTCTGACTCAAGGTGATCCTATAAGACAGAGTAGAACTGCCTCAGAGGGTTTCCAAGGCTGTAATATTTATGGAAACATACTGTCACATACAATGATTAACTATTTGCACTGTCAAGAGACTCCACAAAACAGTTAGGTAATAAGCAGCTGGTGAGTTTGAACTGCCAAACTTTCAATTAGCAGTTCAACACTTACTCACTGAACTACCAGAGCTCTTTCTCATAGAGTGTGTTGTTGTCCTTGGGTGCCGTTGAGTCAGTTCTGACTCATAGGAACACTATGTACAACAGAGTGAACACTGACTGGTCTTGCACCATCCTCACAATTGTTGCTATATTTGAGCCCACTGTTGCAACCATTGTGGCAATCCACCTTATTGAGGGTCTTCCTCTTTTTCACCAACCATCTACTTTATCAAGCATGATATCTTTCTGCAGGGGCATCAAATTATCATCCCATCTGATAACATATCCAAAGTATATAAAAATAAACCTAGCTATCCTCCCTTGTAAGGAGCATTCTGGCTATATTTTCAAGACATATTTGTTCATTCTTCTTACAGTCTATGGTACATTCAGTGTTTTTTGCCAACACCACATTTCAAAGGCATCAGTTCTTCAGTCTTCTTTATTTATTGTCTATCTTTCACGTGCATCTAGAGAATACCATTAAAAACAAAAACCAAACCTATTGCTAATAAGTTGATTCTGACTCATAGCAACCCTATAAGACAGAGTATAACTGTCCCATAAAATTTCCAGACTTTCCAAGGAGGAAATCTTATGGAAACAGCCTATTACATCTTTATCCTGTGGAGAGATTGGTGGGTTCAAACAGCTGCCAAACACTTTAATCACTGCACCACCACGGCTCCTTACATAAAGAACCAAACCCAAAATCCACACCCACTGTCATCAAGTCAATTCTGACTCATAGTGATCCCTGTTGGGTTTCTAAAGCTATAAATCTTTATGGAAGTAGATTGTCTCATCTTCTTCCTGTGGAGCAGCTGGTGGGTTTGAACCACTGACCTTCTGGTTGGCAGCCAAATACCTTACCCACTATGCCACCAGAAATCCTTACATAGAGAACAAGGAGGTACAAATATCAGTTTTGCTGACGACCTGCTCAGGCGGATAAAGCACAAGCTACTGGTGATAAACCTGCAATAATTATACTACATTGTGGCTCCTCTTCTTACCAGTCTGAAGTTCTGATACATTTATATGTTATGCTGCATTTATATTCAGTACCTGTACTAGATGAAGCCTTTAAAACAGGGTTTCTTAATTGCAGCATTATTGATATTTTATGATGAAAATTTTTTGTTTTGAGGGCTGTCCTGTACATTGTAGGATGGTTAGCAGCATCCCCAGTCTTTATAAACCACTTATGACAACTCACAATGTCTCAGGACATTGCTAAATGGTCCCCACGGGGCAAAACCACCCTTGACTGAGAACCACTGTTCTAAAATAATCTTTTTACAGAAGATTGGTAACTCTTTTAATTAGAGACTTCAATCATAGAAAAAGCAATCAGGAGAAATGGGACATTACACTTCTCCACATTCCTCTACCCCCCCCCCCCCCCCCTCTCTATTCTTTTCTTTTTTTTACTGACCCTGATCTGTTCATGTGGACTAGATGCAAGGGATGTATCTGGAAAAAGAGGATATGACTTCAGATCCCTTTGCTGATTCCTACCCCATGAGGGATTTGGAAGAGTTCAAAACAAACAACAAACAAACAAAAATATCCTGTTGTCTGTCAAGTTCA
Organism: Orycteropus afer afer; assembly: GCF_000298275.1. Classification (NCBI taxonomy): domain Eukaryota; kingdom Metazoa; phylum Chordata; class Mammalia; order Tubulidentata; family Orycteropodidae; genus Orycteropus; species Orycteropus afer. The sequence goes on along the minus strand of NW_006921818.1, from coordinate 2,754,442 downwards.
CTCTTATTCATGGCAATCCCATGTGTGTCAGAGTTGAACTGTGCTACATGGGGTTTTCAGTGGCTGACTTTTTTGAAAGTAGATCACCAGGCCTTTCTTCTGAGGTGCCTCCTGATGGACTCCAATCTACAATCTTTAGATTAACAGCTGAACACTTTAACTGCTTGTACCACCCAAGGACTCCTTGGATAAGTTAGAAGAATCCAATTCTCACCTTTCTAGCTTCTGATTGATAAGCTATATAGGAGGATCAGCAACCATGTGATGATTAATATCCTGGCTACTGCAAAATTAATCCTAAATCTTGGTCATGGGCATGAGAGAATATGACTTAGATGGTGCTTTACTCCCAACCCACTTGATGCTTTGGGACACGATGTCTGAGGACATTTGCCCATGAAACTCTGAAGTACAATTCCTTAGCCAGCAGTAGATACATCGTATGCTCCCCAACCCTTTCATGGCACATAGGAAGCACTGGGCCTTCTCCACCTGATGGAGGCTTCACTTTACATGTGATTGATATACCAGACCAAGAAGTCTAATAAAAGTAAAGAACAGGTATCTGCCCCAAACTAGAACTCCAGGAGCCACACTGCACCTGTGCAGAGAATCAAACCTTAGCCTCGCCCCCCAGTGATGGCTTTCATTACTCAAACTCCAAAACTCATTGCTGTCGAGTTAGATCTGAGTCATAGTGACCCCTTCTTGGGTTTCTGACGTGGTATCACTATGGAAGTAGATTGCCCAATCTTCCTTCCGAAGACTGACTGGTGAGTTTGAACTGCCAGCCTTCTGGTTTAGCAGTCAAGTGCCTTAGGCACTACTCCACCAGAGATCCTTTAGTCAAACTAGACCCTTAGGAAGCTGGAGAAAGAGGGCTTTTCCCTCCAACTTTTTGGCTTTGGGAGATGGAAAGGCAGGCAAAGTGGAGATGGTATTTCTAGAAGAGATGCATCATTCTCTCAATGAGTAACAGTGAGAAGAAAAAAAAAGTGAATGCATGAGATTGATTAACAGTAGTTATTATTGCTATTTTATAGAGGTCTTGGAGGTCTCTTTAGCTACCAGTCACCAGAGTTCAAATTCAAGAAGGTCCTTCTCTGAATTTGCTGCTCCCTGTATGGCAGTGTGCTTCCCTAAGATTTACAGCATTGGAAATCCTATGGGGAAGTTCTATTCTGTTCTATAGGGTTGCTATGAGCTTGTATATATATTTTTTTAACCATGGCTGGGACTGCAGCAGAGGTTGTGGTGATTGTGCATTAGACGCCCAGTAGGACCAACAAGGGTTAGAATACTAAATGTCCAAGTCTCAAGAGTGAGTTTGATTGTTGGGTTGTGAGGAGCAAGGAAGTTATAAATGGCATATTCCTTTATGCAGTATTTAAAATATTTGTTTTAAACTGTAAAAGTGTCAATTGTTATATGATCTTGGACAGGGGGCAATGAACACCATCTGCTTTGTTTTGGGGATGATACAGAAGGGCTCCCGCTGACTCCTGACGTATGCACAGCAGGCCCCTGTAGGCACAGCTAGCTTTGCTTTCTTGTCCTGAGCTTTGAAAAGTTGCTTTTGTCTATCATTAGGGCCAGTAGTTAACCATTGTCAGAAATTGTTTGCCAAAAAGTTCTTTTAATTTTCTGCTAAACATCAAGTGTAGGCTGAGGTACCAAATGTTGCTATTGTTGTTATGTGCCGTTGAGTCGGGCCCAACTCATAGTGACCGCTTCTTGGATTTCTGAGGCAGTATCATTACCGAAGTAGATTACCCAACCTTCCTTCTGAGGAGTGGCTGGTGAGTTTGAACCATCAGCCTTCTGGTTAGCAGTCAAATGCCTTAGGCACTACGCTACCAGAGGTACCAAATAGCTAAACTTATTAGAATAATCTCTAAAGTAGGAATAAATAGATTCTGACTGAAGATCTTAATGTATTATTTCTCTGAATAAAGTCATGAGCTATTAGTACACAAAATTTATAATACGTATTTTGAAAATTTAAGACCTCTACTCTCTTTTTTATAAAAATCAAAATCAAACCAATAAACATTATTATGAGTAGTTGATGTTTAATAATTGATCTTTATTAAACTTATGTGGTAGAATACATACCCATACTACCTAAATTTGAAAAAGATTAGTTGGAAATTTTTAGGAATAGAATCAATTCCATCATTACATTTCTTTACAGGGAACCAAAGAACAGCTCAGCAGCAAACAGAGAAACAAGGGAGAATGTGTTTTAATACTACATATTGGAAACCAGTTGTTCAAAATATATATTATGTGTGCACATCTTTGTCAATTTACCAAATCAACTTGCTTAAGCCCAAATAAATTAGTCTAGAAATCATGCATTTAAAATATGCTTCCATCTAACAATGTTTTTAAATTAGTATCATTAAGGACAGCTTTTAATACTGTAATATTTCCTTTATATAAATCTGAGGCTCATCGAAAAGCCTAAGATGGAAACCACCATGAGTAAGGCAGACATTCTTGGCATTTTGTTGGGAAAGGAAAGAATATTCTCAGAAATTCACTGCAGAATCAGATATCTTCAAAAAGCCCAGGATCTGTACCTTTTTGTATAGGTTGTGTTTCTCTGTTGTTGTTGTTATGTGCTATTGAGTTGGACCCGACTCATAGTGACCCCTCCTTGGGTTTCCGAGGCAGTGTCACTACAGAAGTAGGATTGCCCAACCTTCCTTTCGAGGAGTGGCTGGTGGGTTTGAACCGCCAGACTTCTGGTTAGCAGTTAAGTGCCTTAGGCACTATGCCCCATCTCTAGTATCCCTGTTATAGTGAGAACCCTTCCAAGAAGACTACCATCCTAGAAATTCATCTGGCCTATTTTGATAAACTATTTTCCATCCCTTTCCAGGGATTAAGATTATTTGCTACCCATAATCTTGCTAATCCTTTATCACCTCAGGGTGATAAAGTGCTTGACACAAGGTAAATAGTTAATAAATTATCTAATATTTTATGATGATAAAGATAATGCTTGTTATTATTATTGAGATACTATTTTTATTTATTAATGACCCACTACAATATTCAACAATTAAAAATGTTCTCTCTTTACCGATGCTATGGAAAGTGGAGCTTGGATGAATTTTTGAGAACGTTGTGGACTGCTAAGGTCTTGTGTCCCTATCCCCTAGAGAATTTACCAAAAGCAGATGAGAGACTTACCAAGTTGACCCAGTGTGATGATGATGATGATGCTTTCATCTACACTCTTCTCAGGAACCACTGATTGAGTCTTAATTACCACCATGATTGATGTGAGTGGAACTAAACACCTTCTTACTCCTGAAGTCCCTTCCTACCATTTTTCTCCCTATCTGGAATTTCTACCACAGGTCACTCTTTTGGCTAACAGTAAGAGAAGTTTCAGAGAGGCCAAGGTAAGTAATGTGACTTGTGTATCCCTCTTTTACTGGTAAGAAGAAAGATGGGCTGCTGACCCCTTCAACATCCCAGCTCTTGATGCTATCAGCAGGAATGTGTTCCTAGCCAGAAGGCCATGGACAGCTTTCAAGTCTTTTCAATTTTCTCAATTTATACACTGAGTAAGTGCATTGTACAGTAATAAATGCATTACATGCCAACACCTTCTCAGTGGCTTGCATTGAAACCCATGGACTTCCATCCGAATCCTGGCTTCAGGTTTTGGTGGTTCATATGTCATTCTCCACTTTAGCTATGGAAGCAGCAGGTGGAATGAAAAGAGCCTGTTCAGAACAGCCAGTTTCAGTTTTGGTTGTCAGCTAAAACAGAGAGCTCATCATTCTGGACTTGGCAGCTTGTTAGTAGAAAAGACACTAGGAGGTTCTGAGTTGGTAATTTAGAGCACAGACTTATTCCCTGATACAGCTGCAGAGCAGCAGGTGGCTGTGACTTAAGCAAACAGTAGCTTGAAAAAATGGAATAAAGAAATGGAGAACATTCTTTCCCCCCCCCATATGTCAGGATGGCTAAAGATGTGAGAGTTCTCTTCATTTCTCTACATTTCCTTCTTATTAACTGACTTTGACATATGAGGGAGAATTCCAGTCAATTCTGAAATTGAAATTCAATTCAATTTAACAAATTTTTGTTGCCATTGTGCTTGGTGTTGGGGTTTTCCTTACATTTTGGTGCTGAGACAAGCATGTTTATAAAAACCAAAAGCAAACACATTGCTGTCAAGGCAGACCAGATTCATAGTGACCCCTCCTTGGGTTCCGAGGTGGTATCACCTCAGATGAAAGTAGATTGCCCAACCTTCCTTCCAAGGAGTGGCTGGTGGTTTGAACTGCCAGCCTTCTGGTTAGCAGTCAAATGCCTTAGGCACTATGAAGAAAGTCCTTCAGAGCTTGGAGTGATTCTAATTAAGGAATAAGAAGGAGTCTTGTAGCTTTGTAAGAGGCAGTGAGTAGGAGCTAACAGAATACATACAGCAGATATAGATTGGAGAAAGAGATTTCTAGGTAGAAGGAGTCATCAGAGAAACAACAGAAGAGTACAGTGATTGAAGATGGGAGAGAAAAAAAGACAGGGCTGTCTCTTAAATGCCTGACATATGTTCATATTCAAAAATTCAAAGAGTACTTTAGACTGGCTCTATGAAACCACTTGAACTAGGAACCACTGACCATGTTGTTTTTGTGTGCTATCAAGTTGATTCTGATTCATAGTGACCATATAGGACAGAGTAGAACTGCCCTATAAGATTTCCACGGCTGTAATCTTTACTGAAGCAGACTGCCAATCTTTCTCCCATGAAGTGGCTGGTGGGTTCAAACCATTGAATTTTTGGTTAGCAGCTGAGCACTGCACCACCAAAAATCACAGAGATCCTAAAGTACAAAGGTATGTAGGAATTTTTTTTTGTTATATGGGGTACAGGGAGGACAGAAGGAAGAATTACCAAACAAGATGGATACTTGGAAACAAATGGAAAGAAATGAGAATATAGAAAGATAAATGGATCTAAAATAAACATAGGTAAATTAGTAAGCTTCTTCCATACATCTATTACTAATTCAAAGATGTAATGGAAAAATACTATCCATAATAGCAGTAAAAAGGTGAAATATTTGTGATTTATCTTAATTATATATTTGAACAGAGCCTACTGAAAGAAAAACCATGAAATGCTTTTCATAAAAGGTCAAATGAATAAAAACAAAATTTTCATGAATGAGTACCCTCAATTTGCAAAGATATTGCTGGTTCCCAAATTTTATTGGGCTTAATGTGATTTGATTAAATTCCCAACAGAATTTCATTTTTCTGAAAATTGTGATTCTAAAATTTCACCTGTTGTTATAAATGGCCAAATAAAGGACGTTTGAAAAAGGAGTAATGCCCTACTGGCCAATAAAATGCATTTTAAATTTATAATAAATAAAATTTTATGATATTGAAGCAAAAATATAGTTAAACCAATTGAATAGAAAAAAAAAACCCCTGAAAATTCACATTTGTATGTAAAAGAATGTAATATATGATAAAGGAGGGATTTCTAATTAGTGGTTAAGGGAAGTATTTGGTAATTTATGGTGCTGGGACAATTAATTAACTATATGGAAAAATTTTTGTCTAATACTTATGTTGTTGTTGTTGTGTGCTGACAAGTTGGCTCTGACTCATCGTGACCCTATGTACAACAGAACGAAACACTGCCTGGTCGTGCTCCATCCTCACGATACTTGATACCCTTGAGCCTATCATTGCAGCCACTGTGTCAATCCATCTTGTTGACAGTCTTTCCATTTTTCACTGACCCACCACTTTACCAAGCATGGTATCTTTCTCCAAAGAATGGTTCCTTCTGACCACATGATCAAAGTAGGTGAGATGAAGTCTGGCCATTTTGTTTCCAAGGATCGTTCTGGCTGCACTTACTCCAGGACAGATTTTTAGTATTCTTCTCCAATACCATAATTCAAAAGCATCACCTCTTCTTTGGTCTTCCTTATTCATTGTCCAGCTTTTACATGCATGTTAGGCCATTGAAAATACCATGACTTGGTTTGTTGTTGTTGTTGTTAAGTGCCGTCGAATCGTTTCCGACTCATAGTGACCCCATGCACAGCAGAATGAAACACTGCCTGATCCCGCGCCAGCCCCACAATCCCTGCTATACTTGAGTCCATCATCGCAGCCACCATATCAATCCATCTCCTTGAAGGCCTCCCCCTCTTTCGTCGACCCTCCACCCTACCAAGCATGACATCCTTCTCCAGGGAATGGTCCCTTCTTACA
>NW_006921818.1:2740732-2744716 GCF_000298275.1 Orycteropus afer afer | reverse complement strand
GCCTGTGCTTACCTTGCTCCCGGAGACCCAGTCCGTCTCGGGAGGGTAACAAGGGAAAGTGTTCAGTGCAGATCAGTGAGTAAGTCCAAGCCCGCCCGTGCTTACCTCACTCCCAGTTACTAAGCACAAGCCCGCCCATGCTTACCTTGCTCCTGGAGACCCGGTCCCTCTCGGGAGGGTAACAGGGGAAAGTGTTCAGTTCAGATCAGTGAGTAAGCACAAGCCCGCCCGTGCTTACCTTGCTCCCGGAGACCCGGTCCCTCTCGGGAGGGTAACAGGGGAAAGTGTTCAGTGCAGATCAGTGAGTAAGCACACGCCTGCCCATGCTTACCTTGCTCCCGGAGACCTGGTCCCTCTTGGGAGGGTAACAAGGGAAAGTGTTCAGTGCAGATCAGTGAGTAAGCACAAGCCCACCCATGCTTACCTCGCTCCCGGGGACTCGAGATGCACCATAAAGACAGGGAAAAGGCTCCTACTACCCTCACAAAGAAACACATGATTTGGTTTAGGCACTCCTTAGTCTTCAAAGTGACATCTTTGCCTTTCAACATTTTACAGAAGTCTTTTGCAGCTGATTTGACCAGTGCAATATAAAATCTGATTTCTTTTTTTAAATTTTATTGTGCTTTGGGTGCAAATTTACAGAATGTTTTACATTCAACTGTTCGTGTACATTTGGTTTCATGGCTTTTTTACCATCCCCAACCATAACAAATTCTCCTCCCCTCCAGTGCCTGTGACTATCCCCACCCTGTGCCCTTCGTAACTATGTATGTCTAGACAGGTCTGTCCAGCTTTTCCTCTATGTGAATGCTGTCCCTCTGGTGCCCCATGCCAATTGCTCTAAGAGGTGTATCTCCCTAGAGTAGGTGGGTGCATTGCCCTGGGGTAGTTGTTCTGCATGTAGGTCTTCTGTTGGCCTGAGATTCAATCCATAGGAATGAATCCAATTCTAGGCCTGAAGGGAAACCCAGGGCCATAGTCTTGGGGGTTCCACCAGACTCTATCCAAACAGTAATTCTGATCATTTTTGTGTTTTTGAAATTTGTTCCATATTTTTCCTTCCACTTTATCCAGAATCTCCAGGTTTGATTCCTTTCTGAGTGTTTGCATTGGTAGCTGGGCACCATCTAGTTCTTCTGGTCTCGGGGTCCTTGGACTGATTGTTTCCAGATGCCTTTGATTTTCTTCACTCTTCTTTGCTTCAGGTGACAGGAGATGAATGGTTGCATCATAGATGGCCACTTGAAAGCTTTTAAGACTCAGTTGCTACTCACCAAAGTAGTTTGTGGAACAAGATTTTTATGTATTATGTTGTGCCATTTGAGCTTGGTGCCCCTGAGACTATGGTCCTGACTCAGCAGACGTGGTGATTCTCTCTCTCAAGGTACCTTGACTGCTTCTTCCATGGGGGTTGATTGTGGATCCACGTAAAATGAAATCTTTGACAATTTCAGTCTTTTCTCCATTTATCTTGATGCTGCTTATTGGTCCAGTTGTGAGGAGTTTTGTTTTCTTTATGTTGAGGTGTAATCCATACTGCAGACTGTAGTATTTGATCTTCATCAGTAAGAGCTTCAAGTCATCTTCACTTTCTGTAAGCAAGGTTCTGTTATCTGCATATCACAGGTTGTTAGTAAGTCATCCTCCAATCCTGATGCTGCATTCTTGTTTGTATAGTCTGGATTCTAGGATTATTTGCTCAGCATACAGATTAAATAAATATGGTGAAGGGATACAACCCTGATGCACACCCTTCCTGGTTTTAAACTATATACTCTCCCCTTATTCTGTTTGAATGAAAGCCTCTTGATCTATGTACAGGTTCCTTGTGAGTACAATTAAGTGTTCTGGAATTCTCACATGCCTCAATGTTATCCGTGATTTGTCATGATCCATATGGTCTAATACTTTTGCATAGTAAATAAAACACAAGGAAACATCTTTCTAGTATTCTTTGCTTTCAGTCAAGATCCATCTGACATCAACAATGATATCCCTCATTCCACCTCCTCTTCTGAATCTAGTTTGAATTTCTGGAAGTTCTCTGTCAGTATACTGTTGCAACCATTTTTGAATTATCTTTTGCAAAATTTTACTTGTGTGTGATATTAATGATATTGTTTGATAATTTCCACATTCCATTGGATCACCTTTCTTTGGAATGAGTACAAATATAGATCTCTTCCAGTCAATTGGCCAGGTATCTGTCTTCCAAATTACTTGGCATAGATGAGTAAGTGCCTCCAGCACTGCATCCATTTGTTGAAACTTCTCAATGGGTATTCTATCAATTCCTGGAGTCTTGTTTTTCACCAGGTACATACAATAAAGATTAACTCTTTTACATATATAATACTGCATTATCAGGTACAAACATTAATATACCAGGTAAACAGATGCATAGACAGGCTGAATGATCAGCTGTGCCTAGGCAGAAGGAAATATACCCATGACTATATTTAAGGTTGGCAGATGATATTTCTACATACGAATTTGTATGTGTTGTAAGAATGTCCAAATATATAATAGAGCTAACAAGGGGAAAATTATGATAACTTCTTGACCACAGCCAACTACCTTGAGGGAGTGAGTAATTGGACCTGTGAGCTGGGGACCATGGTTGTAGGTGGTATCAGGTTTAATTGGCATAACACACTACACAAAAACATTGTTCTACATCTTAATTTGGTGAGTAGTGACTAGGCTCTTAAAAGCTTGCAGGCAGCCATCTAGACATAACAATGGGTCTCTTCTAGTCCAGTGGTTGTTGTTAGGTGCCATCCAGTCATTTCTGACTCATAGCGACCCTATGCACAGCAGAACGAAACACTGCCCTGTCCTTGCGAGCTCCACGATCCTTGCTATACTTGAGCCCATCATTACAGTCACTGTGTCAATCCATTTTGTTGAGGGCCTTCCCCTCTTTGGTTGACCTCCACCTTACCAAGCATGATATCTTTCTTCAAGGAATAGTTCCTTCTTACAACATGACCAAAGTTGGTGAGATGAAGTCTGGCCATTCTCACTTCCAAGGAGCATTTCTGGCTGGACTTCCTACAGGACAGATTTGTTAGTTCTTTTATCAGCTTATGGTACTTTCAGCATTCTTCTCTAGCACCACAACTCAAATGCATTGATTCTTCTTCAGTCTTCCTTATTCATTGTCTAGCTCTCACATGCAGATGAGGTGATTGAAAATACCATGGCTTGTGTCAGGCACATCTTAGTCTTCAAGAAGACATCTTTGCTCTTCAGCACTTGCAAGAGGTCTTTTGCAGGTGACTTTCCCAGTGCCATTCATCATCTGATGTCCTGACTGCTGCTTCCATTGGTGTTGATTATAGAACCAAGTAATATGAAGTCTTTGACAACTTCAATCCAGAGCAAAGACAAATGAAGAAAACCAAAGGCACATTGAAATAATTAGTCCAAGGGACTATGCAATCCTCAGCCTATATGACATGAGACCAGAAGAAATAGTGTCTGGGTATCACTGTTAACCACTTGAAAAGGGATCTGAGCAGGACATCCTGGGTAGAGTGGGAGAATAATGTGCAATGAAACTCAAAATAATAAAAAAGACCAGGTTTACTGGTCTGATAGAGGCTGGTAAGACCCCTGAGACTATAGTCCCTTGTGATCCTTCAGGTGAATAGAAGGATAGTATTGGCACAGGGAGATAGCTTGGCGACATGGCTGCATAAGAAATAAGGACACAGGGAAGAAGTAGGAAGAGAGCTGTTACATTGCTGGGAATTGAAGTCAATGTCATGAAACAAAATGTGTATGAACTGCTGTATGAAAAATGAATTTGCTCTGTAAACTTTCACCCAAATCACAATAAAAATTAAAAAAAAGAAAGAAAAAGAAATGAGTCATAAAACAAACATACAAACTTTGTTCACTCAGCAATTCCTCTTCTAGGAATAAACCCTTAGGAAACAATCCAAATTGTGTGCAAAACCTTATGTATGACTATAT
>NW_006921818.1:2734400-2740377 GCF_000298275.1 Orycteropus afer afer | reverse complement strand
GGTTTGGTAACATCAGGACTGTGCCATTTTATTTGTTGACCTTGGGCTTGTTAGCCTCAGCAGCCAGTAGCTGCCCAAGTGAAGAGATGCCTCTAGCTTCAGTGGGCTGGGAGCAGGAGGCAGAGCTGAAGCCCAAGGTCGAGGGGCTTTCACACAGCCCCTAGAGCCTGGCATTTTGAATTCGGACTTAAAGGCTCCAAATTGCAAGAATAAACTCCTGTTTGTTAAAGCCATCCCATTTGTGATATATTCTTGTCAGAGGGGCACTAGGTAACCAAAACATGTGGTAATAACCTATGTCCCAAAAAAAGGAGATTGGCTAAATTTACATGGTAAAATATTATTTAACATAGAGAAAATCATGTTCTGTAAGACTTTAATGATAGTAGGAAAACATTCCCCATATATTCTGTGTTGAAGAAGATAATAAAAATAGAGAATATATAACATGATCTTAAATTTATATAAAAAAATGAGTGTTCACATATTTGCAAATTTACTAATACAAGCATGTCAATCCAATTATTAATTGTGGTTTATTTCTGGGTGGTGGGCTTAGAGATTATTTTGATTGCATTATTTTTCTGTATTTTTTAGACTTGCTACAAAGAATTGAAAATTGAAAAATAAACACACACACATGGAACACACCCCATTTTTAACACCTTAATCTCAGTGCCTGGCACAGAGCTTGCTTTCAGAAATAGTGGCATTAGAGTAATTAATAATCTGAGTTGAAAGTCAGAAAGTCTAGAAACAGTGCTGGTGGCACTGAGGATGATGTCAGGACCTGGGTTCTCAAATCATGGCAGACAGGAAGACTTAGGCCTATAGGATTGAGAGCACTAGCAGTTTGTGAAACATTCCAGATATCACAACCTTCTCCTCCCTATTTATTCTCTGTCTCCTTGCTCTGCTCTACATATACTCAGAGCCAGAGAAAGGGGGTTTATGTTTCCAGGGCAAACAGTGAATAGTGCTGAGCTACAGTGCTCTAGATTGATCCTTACCTTGTAGTCTGCATGTACTCCCCAGCTACCGAGACCTTAAGGAGGGTCTTTTATGTAAAATAGAAGAAAAATTCTTTCTTCTCTAAGAATCTGACAGATACGAGTATTAGAAGAAATGGCAGTTAACATGGACTCTTAGCTCTTAGCTCAGTAGGCCAGGAGCCCTTCATCAAAGGGAGCCAGAGTGATGAATAAGAATTTCAAATACCCTGAGTGAAAGTGGTGGAGTGCAAGTGGGCCGGAGCTGAGAGTCAGACCTGAAAGATCCCAGGAGGATTAAAATTAGCACTGGACTAAGACTGACCATGACCTCCTCATTCTCTCTCCTCTCACTCTTTCTCTTTGCCCTTCTTCTGCTCCCTCTTCACATTTATTAAACATCTACTAAGTACCACCATACCTTGGGAGCCCTTATTCTAGACTTCAAACAATTCAAACTCTAATAGAGAGCTGTTCTTTTGGGCTAGGTTGTAGTTTAGGGACTGTGTAATTGGCTCATATCGTTTTCCTGGGTTGCTTGGTCTCCTGTTTTCCTGTTCTTTCTTGAGAGGGGTAGAGAATGATGATCTGTACTCTCCCCCATGGTATTAAGTAGGCCATTTGTAGTTGAGTTGACTGTGACTCATGGAGATCCCATGTGTGTCAGAGTAAACTGTGTACTATAGAGTCTTCAGTGGCAAAATTTTTGGAAGGTCTTTCTTCCTGGACACCTCTGGGAGGACCTGGACCTCTGATCTTGTTAACTGTTTGTACCACCTAGGGAGTCCATTGAGTCAACAATGGGAGTTAAATTCCTTCTCCTTTGAAAAGTGCTAGGAAGTCAGAAAGGAATGGACTTCCCCAAGTCAGTAGAGTGGGGTTAGGGATGAAGGTGGAGAGATTTCTGGTCCAAATACAGGTATTCTAATTAAATTATTCTAGGATGGAGCCCAAAACCATCTGCATTTTTAACAGTGCCCTTGCTAGATTCTGAAGCAGATGGTCCTCTACTCTTTGAGAAATGTTGCCCTAGACTTTGAGGACTGAATATCTTTATGGACTCTGCTTCTCCCAGTTTCAGCTCTCATTGGTGACAGAAGCTTCCATGAATAGCTGCTGTGTCTCCAGCCAAGCAACTGGTAACTTTAGCCCTACATCTTGACTCATCTTTTTGTTGAACATCCTTCTCTTTGAGCTCTCTATGGCACTGTATAACTTTATCAAGAAACAACAATTTTAATAGGACTTAGTGCCTAAGGCACATGACTGCTAACCAGAAGGCTGGTGGTTCAAACCCACCAGCCACTCCTCAGAAGGAAGGTTAGGCAATCTACTTCTTGTAGATTCAGTAGTGATACTGCCTCGGAAACCCAAGGAGGGGTCACTATGAGTCGGGTCTGACTCGACGGCACATAACAACAACAACATTCAACATCCTCTAGGTTTTAGAGAAAGTCCTAAAGATTTGCAACTAAGGCAGCAATAGCTGGGTAGCCAGATTTCATTTCCAACAGGGAAATTTGGGCCAATCCATGTAGAATAGCCCTCTGAGTCTCACATGCCTTTCAAGTAGGTTGTGGCAATCTATTAACTCTCCTGATTTCTTTCCTTTAAAGGAAGGAGAAGGATACAGACTTGAGGATCTTCTTGATTTTGCATCTCTTTCTTGCCATGTCCTGTTCTTCCACCCTTCTGTTGACTTTTCTGTTGTGGTGCTGGTTATGGATTCTTATTCTGGTTGAGTTAGCTCATCTGCTTCTCAGGTCTCAGTATGGACTGAGTTGATGGACTTAATTTGTTTTGTCTTCAAACCTGACCTTGACCTCTGACTTTCAACCCCAGATGTTCTCTGATTGAGGTTTCATTTTCTGGTGCTGGTGCTCAGCATGATAGTTGAGAATGACAATAAAATGTGATCACTGTGGTCTTATGTTTTGGTTCACAAAGAGAATAGTTTAGCTGTCTGCCATCTCTATCTTGAAATACCAGCTTTAGGAATCTGAGTAGTGTTCTCAGAAGCTTTACTAGCTTGATAAATACAGCTAAGATTCTGCTATGGAGGTAAGTCTGGATCTTTTCTCAACAAATTATGAGTATACTTTTATTCAATTTCCATCTTTATGTATTTTTTAGGAGAAAACAAAATTCACATGCTCTGATGGGGTCTGACAAATCTGAAGATCTTGCACTCTGAATCTGAGTTGAAAATTATTTAACCAAAGTTCAGAAAAGCAATGATAAAAAGCTTTCCATTTCGGATTCATGGTGAGGCTCATGCAGTGTGATTCAAAGGACCCATGGGATGAGTAAACAGACCCATACTGCTTGCATTCTCGGTAGCATATGTTAATCAGATAGATTCTGTGGAGGAAATGATGGGAGGCCACACTTGCATGAGTTGACAAGATGGCTTTGTTTTTCCTGATCTGGCCAAGTGTTTATAAATGTCCTTCTGAGTCCTTTCTGCAGAAGGTCTCATTCCCTTCAGCAGTCTTCTCACATCATCCCACCTGATTTCTCCCTCCTCTGCACTCTTGGAAATTACTGTCTGCACTATTCATTTTCCATTAAAAGTGTCTCATGCTTCCTCTTCTGAACTTCCTACAGGTTCTTGTTATCTCTGCTATTTGATTTTGAGCTTTTAGAGGGCCTGCTCCATATTGTTCTGCTTGGATCAGGCAGACAAATTTTCCTTTCTTTGTTACTCTCTATTTCTACCCTTCTACACATGCCCATTTCTATTTCCTTTACTCTACATCCTGTTCTCAAGAGTGGAGTTGCTGCTATTCTGAGGGTTCACAAGCTGCTAGTTAATTATTAGCAAACATGGTCACTATGTCACCTTTACTGGTTAGCACTGTGTGCAGCACTTACCTTGGCACTTCTAGCTCCTGTCTGGTAAGTGTATCCTGGCAGGCCCTTTTCTCCTCCTCCCTGTGTCAGAGATCTCTAGACCTCTATTGAGAACAACATCATGTTTTATGTTGGTGGGAGTGGGAGTTGGTTATGTTTGTGTGTGGGGAGAGGGTGATGAGGGACTTAAGAATGAAATTTAAGCTGTGGCTTCTGAGTCATCTGTTATCAAAGCCTTGCAATGGGTCTTTAGCATAAAGAAGTCCAGGCTCCACCAAGAAATCTTTTTTTTTTTTTAACTTTTTTTTTAGCTTGATGTCCTCTGTGACTACTCGCTCCCTCAGGGTGGTTGTTGTTGTTGTTAGGTGCCATTGAGTTGGCTCTGACTCACACCAACCCTATGTACAACAGAATGAAATAGTGCCCAGTCCTGTGCCAGCCTTACAATTCTTGCTATATTTGAGCCCATTGTTGCAGCTATTTTGTCAATCCACCTTGTCGAGAGCCTTCCCCTTTTTTACTGACCCCTCCACTTTACCAAGCATGATAACCTTCTCCAGGGAATGGTCCCTTCTGACAACATGACCAAAGTAGGTGAGACTATGTGGCCATTCTTACTTCCAAGGAGAATTCAGGATACACCTCTTCCAGGACAGATTAGTTCTTCTGGCAGTCCATGGCACTTTCAGTACCTTCAGGGTGTGTTGTTGTTGTTGTTGTTGTTAGGTGCCATCGAGTTGTCTCTGACTCATAGTGACCCTGTATAAACAGAACAACTCTCTGTTCCTGTGCCAGCCTCACAATCCTTGCTATACCTGAGCCCATTGTTGTAGCCATTGTGTCAATCCATCTTATTAAGGGTCTTCCCCTTTTTCACTGACCCTCCACTTTACCAAGCATGATATCCTTCTCCAGGGAATGGTCCCTTTTGACAACTTGACAAAAGTAGGTGAGATGAAGTCTCTGGCCTTCTCGCTTCCAAGGAGCAGTCCAGCTACACTTCACCCAGCACAGATTTGTTAGTTCTTTTGGCAATCCACGGTACTTTCAGTATTCCTTGCCAACACCACAACTTAAAAATGTTAACTCTGCTTCAGTCTTCATTGTCCAGCTTTCACATGCATATGAGGTGATTGAAAACTCCATGGCTTGGGTTAGGGGAACATTAGTCTTGAAAGATACATTTTTTGCCTTTTAGCACTTTAAAGAGGTCATTTGCAGCAGATTTGCCCAGTGTAATATGTCATTTGATGTCTTGACTACTGTTTCCATTGGTGTTGATTGTAGAACCAAGTAATATGAAATCTTTACAACTTCAATCTTTTCTTCATTTATTCTGATGGTGCATATTGGTCCAGTTGTGAGGTTTTTCATTTTCTTTTTGTTGAGAGGTAACCCATATTCCAACTCTAGTCTTTAGTCTTCATCAGCAAATGCTTCAAGTCATCTTTACTTCAGCAAGCACGGTTGTGTCATCTGCATATTGTGGATTGTTAATGAGTCTTCCTCCAATCCTGATGCCACGTTCTTCTTCATATAATACAGCTTCTTGGATTATTTTCTCAGCATACAGATTGAATAAGTATGGTGAAAGGATACAACCCTGACACAGTCCCTTCCTGATTTTAAACCATGCAGTATCCCCTTGTTCTTTTCAAATGACAGCCTCCTGGTCTGTGTACAGGTTCCTCATGAGCACAATTAAGTGTTCTGGAATTCCCATTCTTCTCAATGTTATCCAGAATTTGTTATGATCCACATGATCACATGCTTTTGTAGAGTCAATAAAACACAAGTAAACAACTTTCTGGTATTCCTTGCTTTCAGCCAAGATCCATGTGACATCAGCAATGATATCCCTTGTTTCACGTCCTCTTCTGAGTCTAGGTTAAATTATTGGAAGTTCCCTGGCCATATACTGCTGCAACCATTTTTTTCTTTTAAGTTGTGATTTGGGTGAAGATTTACAGAGCAAATTCACTTTCCATGCAGCAGTTCACATATACTTTGTCTCATGTCATTGACCATAGTTTACCACAATGAAACAGCTCCCCTCCCACTTCCTCCCCATAGTTATCTCTTCCCAGTGTCCATCCCTCCATGGACTTCTGCCCCCTGAGATGTCTCCCTGTGCA
>NW_006921818.1:2726214-2726690 GCF_000298275.1 Orycteropus afer afer | reverse complement strand
AAAAATCAGTGGAGGACTGGGTAGGGCACCCAGGCTCTGTCTGAGCACACAGACTGTGATGGAGTTCCTGTGGGCCCAGAAGGTAGGTGAGAGTGAGAATGGCCACACCTCCATTCACCAAGTGTGTGTAGGGAGTAGTAACAAGAAAAATGTTGTACCTTTTCAGTCTTGCAGGCCCTGAGTGTCCTTGGGGTTTCCGGAAAGCAGAACATGTTTTTAAGCCCCAGAAATCTGTGAAAGCACTCTCTTTGAATATACAAAATAGTCAAACTGCTTTTTAAACCTTCAAAATGGCGGTGTCCTCCAGACCAGCAAAAGTCCACAGCACAGCCCACCTTTCTCTTCACCTTCCCCATTTGTTCCCCAGACACTGTGCACAGTGCTCCATGCAGTCCCTGGCTAGCAGGGGGATTTTTAGTTTAATTCTTAAGTCCTACCACCACAAGAATCTGTGAGAGCACTGTCTCTTTAAATAT
>NW_006921818.1:2709791-2725767 GCF_000298275.1 Orycteropus afer afer | reverse complement strand
TTTTCTTTGTTGAAGAGGGTCTCTGCAGTCCTTCTGCCTAGTCTGCCATCTTGCCGGAACTCCTCAAGAGCCATAGTCTTGAGGGTTCCACCAGTCCTCATCAGATCAGTAAACCTGGTAAAAGAAGATGATCTTGAGAAAAATGTACAACATTCATGTTACAATATGGATGAAATTTGTAAGTATCATGCTAAGTAAGATAAGTCAGAAACAAAAGGACAAATATTACATGTCTCACACAAAATATCTATATGGGAACTCTGATGGCATAGTGCCTAAGGCATTTGACTGCTAACCAGAAGGCTGGCGGTTCAAACCACCAGCCACTCCTCGGAAAGAAGGTTAGGCAATCTACTTCCGTAGTGATACCACCTCGGAAACCCAAGGAGGGGTCACTATGAGTGGGATCTGACTCGACGGCAGTAGGTTTGGCATTTTTTTTTTTTTTTTTTAAATAGAGATAAAAGCTTATTAGTGGTTACCAGGAGTTGGGGACAAAGGGAATTATTGCTTAAAGGGTATTGAATTTCTACTTAGGGTGATGAAAAACTTATGGCGATTTAACATGGTGAAAATAAATAATGTCAGTGAATTTTACACTTAAAAATGGTTAAATGGCATTGAAATTAAAAAAAAAAAAAAGGAAACCAAGGTGATCTTTATAGTTGTTATGTGCCATTGAGTTAGATCCTACTCATAGCGACACCTCCTTTGGTTTCGAAGACAGTATCACTACAGAAGTAGATTGTTCAACCTTCCTTCCGAGGAGTAGCTGGTGGGTTTGAACTGCCAGCCTTCTGGTTAGCAGTCACATGCCTTAGGCACTAGGCCACCAGAGCTCCTATCTTTATAGTAGCATTTTAAAAAGTGATTTGAATACTTAGCAATAATGGAAGAAGACACATTCTCTGTGTCTGAGAAGGGCTGGCCTGAGGCAAACTTGTCAAGCAATTAGCCTGGTTGTCAGAGGCCCTATTTTCTTTCTAGTCATCTAGTTTTCTAATCCCACCCTCAGGCAGTCCAGACTCTTCATGTTGTTTTTATTCTATTAATTTTCAGTTCAAGATTTGATTCCCAGACACATTCCTGGTCCACCAGTGTTTGGGCAAATATAGTATTTTAAGCCATAGGCCTAAGACTCACCAGGATATTCATTTCAGAGCATTGTGGGGAAGGGGACCAGGAGCATCCCATTGTTGTTCTTGGTCATAGGAAATAGGGGAGAGATGAAGGGACTAATTCCAAAGTTAAAGGGAACTTGGGATATGTTTTTTTGTTGTTCTTGATGATGAGGGTCTTCCAGGATCGGAAGTAGGGTCAACAAAGTAGTTCTGTGTCTAGCATGGAGTAATTCTTGTTTAGAGGAGAATGGCACCCTTCTCTGTGAAGAGTGATAGAGTCACTGGTGAGGACATGAGGGCAGCTGCCTATGTGGTATGGTCTGGAAGGTAATAAATATCTCATTGAAAAATCATTCCACTATTGACCTAACATAGCACTAGACCTGTCCATGCTTTTTATTCTTGTGAATTTAGGGAAATTGTGCAAAACTAGTGTTAAAAAATAGCTTAACTGGGAGATAATGTACAAGTAAATATCATAACTAGAAACCATTACCATCAGTTGATTTTGATGTGTAGCTACCCTATAGGACAGAGTAGAACTACCCCATTCCTATAGGGTTCTCAAGGCAGTAATCTTTTCAGAAGCTGACTGCCACAACTTTATTCCATGGAACAGCTGGTTGGTTTAATACCAACCTTTTGACTGGCAGCTAAGTGCTTAACCACTGTGTCACCAGGGCTCCTTACCCTTATTAACCAATAAATAAATAAATAAAATAACAAACCCACTGCCATCAAGTAGATTCTGACTCATAGAGACCCCCTTTGGGTTACTGAGGCAGTAAATCTTCACGGAAGTAAATTGTCCTGCCTTCCTTCCACAGAGTGGCTGGGGGGGTTTGAACCACCAACTTTCTGGTTAGCAGTCAAATGCCTTAGGCATTGTCGCCTAATAATTTATTAATTGATGAACACCTATGAAACACTGGTATGAGTTAGTTGATAAAGCACAGTTTGTGTTTTAATAACCAGTCATGTAAACAGTGCTGATCCTGGGAATTGGAACAGACGTCTAGTCAGTTGTGGGAGGCTGATGTGTTGCCAGAGAAGTTGTATATGGAGACCTTGGCAATGAGTAGGGGATATGAGGTTCTTGAGTACTAACCAAGAACTTACATTTAAATATAACTTACATCCCACTTACGTTTAAATATAAGTGAGGCTGGATAGTGTTTACCGATATGCCCAGGAAGAGAAAACACTGTGGTGAATTCATAACATTATACTACCATTTTCACTGACAAAGACCTGACTCGTAGCAATGTTTGGGTAACTAGGAAAGGCGGAAAGGAGAGAGTCTTACAGAAAGAAGATATGTAAATAGAAATTGAGTCCCTGAATATTATCTTTTCTGAGTTCAGAGTTTTTCTAACCCTTATTTTTTCAGTTGCTATTTTTATTTGTATTTAAATCTTAGGGAAATAAATCAACAGCTCATCACAAAGGGGAGGACTTTAATTACCTTCATATTAGATTACCAAACTGGTTACTTCAGGGTTATAACTGACACCTACTCAGAGTAGTTAACTCTATAGATTGACTATCTGCACTACCCAAAATGAATGAGCTACTTAATACATTCTTAAACTCACTTCTTAACACTTAAGGAAAAAGTAAATGGTGCTTTGTACCATGGTCTGTGCTTTAGCCTGTCACACACTTACCTTTCGTATAAGGAGAAAAGGAGGGGATTATTTGTCTACCTCATGGATTGGAGAATTAAAGAGGGATCCCCAGTAGTCTATCTGGCTTCATGAAGAAAGTGAGAAAGTTTGACACCCTGTTCAAAAGAAGTAATATGACATTCTATTACTTTTTAATAGGCTTGATCAAAAGTTTATTTATTTATTTTTTTCAGGCTACTCCACTTTAGTCAAATGGGCAAACTTGCTTATTAGTTTTGTTCCAGAAGCCCCTGTCCTTGTCGTTGCTCTCCCTCCTGTAGAGCCCTCTCCTGAGTCAATAAAAGATGACGTATTTATTGTATTAGCTACCGTAGGCTACACTCTTCTTAGGACACTACCCTAGGACAAAAAGGTTTATTTCATATGCATGGAAATCCAAGGTATATCAGCTGTATTTCTCTTCTATCTCCTAGCTCAGTGATCCTGCTTCTGCCTACCTTATGTGTGTAAAACAAAACAAAACAAAACAAAACAAAAAACAGACTTTGATAAAGAGAAGGTTTATTCAGAAAAAAGGACTATTGTAGTGGGAGAATGAGACTACTACAATAGAGAGAACATGCTGACCATAAGATCTTCAAGCATCTCAAAGAATTAGGAAAAAAGTGTTTTCTTTTATAGAGAAAAACCTCAAGTATGGGGAAGTGAGATGAGAAGATGACATCATTGGATAGTCAATCAGAAGGTTTTTCACTGGAGTCAGACTGGGAGAGGTCCTTAAAGAGAGGTAGTATATTGGCTTAGATTGAGGGTGTGACCAAGTTCAGAGCCATGGGAGAAGGAGAGCAGCTTAACCAAAATTTGGTTAACAAGCACTTTGTTTCTGATTGATCATTGTTGGTGTTATTAGGTGTCACTGAGTTGGCTCTTACTCATAGAGACCCAATGTACAACAGAACAAAGCTCTGCCCAGTCCTGTACCATCCTTAAAATCTTTGCTATACGGAGTCTATTGCTGCAGCCACTATGCCAATCCATATCATTGAGGGTCTTCCCCTTTTTTGCTGACCTCTACTTTACCAAGCATGATATCCTACTCCAGAGACTGGTCCCTTCCGACTACATGACCAAAATAAGTGAGACAAAGTGATCACTGGGTACAGGCAATTCAGTTACTCATTCCTTGAGGCAAGGAATAGGAATTTGTAGGGTCTGTCTGGCCTCATAGTAGGTAAACAAGGGAGCATCTGTGAGTCTATGTAAATCACATGGAAAATATAGTAATTTGCAGCCGCCATTTACCTGAACACTGAAGGTGGGAGGATTTTTTTTAACCATCACTATTTTCCAGTATCACCGGGTTTAGATAAAATACAATACTAAGAATTGCTATCCTGTAGTTTCTGAAGGAAAGTGTAAGATGAAGAAGAGACAACAGCTCTAATTATCATCAACAGGAAATAATGCAGCCATTCTATTTACATTTAAATATAAGTGAGGCTGGGCAGTGTTTACTGATATGTCCAGGAAGAGAAAACACTGTACTGAATTAGTGACATTATACTATCATTTTCACTGACAAAGACCGTTAGGCCAGAGATGAAACCTGGTAGAACTAAAGAAAAGTGAAAGCCTATAAGATCAACCTGATTTGGGTTTGAATTTTAAAAACATCAGTTTTTTCCTTAAAAATGAAGATAGCTCTACTTATTTTGCAGGGTTTCAAGGGGGATTAAATGATGCAACATTTATAAATCTAGTTTAGTGCCTAACTAAGAGAAGACACTCAGTAGATGCTGTTTCTCTCCATTTCTCATGTCTAGGAGCTCTGGTGGCATAGTGCCTAAGGCATTCGACTGCTAACCAGAAGGCTGGCAGTTCAAACCCACCAGCCACTCCTCGGAAGGAAGGTTGGGCAATCTACTTCTTTAGTGATACCACCTCAGAAAGCCAAGGAGGGGTCCCTAAGAGTTGGATCTGACTCGATGGCAGTGAGTTTGTTTTTTTGTGTTTATGTCAGACACAGCATTGTGAACACTGGGAACAGAGTTAATACCCAACTTTTCCCCCATATATCCTGAGTAAATTATTATTATTATTATTATTTTGGATTGTGGCTGGTGGAAAGCAGCCAAATTTTCAGGCTAATATCTTCATTTCACTCCTCTGGTTTATCTCTAGACTTAATGTTAGTAGGATAAGTGGAATATGTGTGACCATCAGACTGCTGAGCTACAGATATAAGCATATTACCTCTTTCTAATGAATCTAGCTCCTCAGAGCAATTTTAATAGGCTATGATATGCAGAGAGATGAAACATTCCAATTATTTTTCTATAATGCTCTAATCCTTTTACAAGTACTTCCTTCTGATGTATAATCTCCTAAATCAGACACTAAAGAACAAATATGAGCTTTGATTTGATAAGCCTGCTCATCTATGCCAAAAAAATTAGAAAGACAGCTAGCTACTTGGCCAACCCACTGGAATAGAAAGGTAATCTACAAGATTGTGAAAATTATCAAACAATATCATTAATATCACACATAGGTAAGGTTTTGCTAAAGATAATTAAAAAACGGTTGCAGAGGTACATTGACAGGGAACTGCCAGAAATTTAAGTTGGATTCAGAAGAGAACGTGAAATGAGGGAAATCATTGCTGATGTCAGACGGATCTTGGCTGAAAGTGCAGAATATCAGAAAGATGTTTACCTGTGTTTTGTTGACTATTTAAAGGCATTTTACTGTGTGGATCAGAACAAATTATAGATAATATTGTGAAGAATGGGAATTCCAGAGAACTTAATAGTGCTCATGCGGAACCTGTACACAGACCAAGAAACAATCCTTCGAACAACACAAGGGGACACTGCATGGTTTACAATCAAGAGAGGTATGTGTCAGGGTTGTATCTTTCCACCTACTTATTCTCTTTGTATGCTGGGCAAATAATCTGAGAAGCTGGACTATATGAAGAAGAACACAACATCAGGATATATTGGGAGACCTCATTAACAATCTGCAATTTGTAGATAACACAACTTCTTGCTGAAAGTGAGAATGACTTGAAGCACTTACTGATGACCAAAAACTATAGCCTTCTGTATGGATTACATCTCAACATAATGAAAACAAAAATCATCGTAACTAGACCAATAGGCAATATTATTATTATTTATCTTGATAAATGGAGAAAAGACTGAACTTGTCAAGAATTTCCTTTCACTTTGATCCACAGTCAAGGGCCATAGAAACAGAAATCAAGAAATCCAACCATGTATTACATTGGGTAAATCTGCTGTAAAACTAACCAAAAACCAAACTCACTGACACTGAGTCAATTTCAACTCATAGCGACCCCATTGGGTTTCTTACGTGGTAAATCTTTACAGAAGTAGATTGCTTGGTCTTCCTTCTCCAGAGTGGCTGGTGGGTTTGAACCACCAACCTTCTGGTTAGCAGTCAATTGCCTTAGACACTGCACCAGCAGAACTCCTTAATCTGCTGCAAAGACCTCTTTAAAAAAGCAAAGATGTCACTCTGAGGACTAGGGTGCTCCTGACCCAAGCCATCATATTTTCTATTGTCTTGCATGCATGTGAACGCTGGACAATGAATAAGAAAGGCTGAAGAACTGAACCTTTTGAATTATGGTGTTAGCAAAATATATTAAACATACTATGGACTGCCAGAAGAATGAACTAATTCGTCTTGGAAAAAGTATAGCCAGAATATTTCTTAAAGTGAGGATGATGAAATTTCATCTCATGCACTTTGGAAATATTTTCAGGAGGGACTAGTCCCTTGGGAAGAGCACATGCTTGATAAAGTAGAGGGTCAGTGAAAAAGAAATGATGAGATGAGAAAATGAGATAGATTGACACAGTGGCTGCAACAATGGGCTCAAACATAGCAACTATTGTGAGCATGATGCAGGACTGGGTAGTGCCTTGTTCTGTCATGCATAGGGTCACTGTTTTGGTTACTTTGTGCCACTCTAATAGAAAATACCAGAAATGAGTGGCTTGAACAAACAGGAGTTTATTCTCTTACAGCTTTAGAGTCTAGCAGTCCAAGTTCAAAGTGCCTAGGCTCTAGGGGCTGAGTGAAAGCCCTCAACTTTGGGCTTTGGCTCTGCCTCTTGTTCCCTGCTCACTGAAACTGGAGGCTTTCTTCATTCAGACAGCTGCTGGCTTCTGAGGCTGACAAACCCAAGGTTGACAAGTAAAAAGGCACAGTCCTGATATTAGCAAACCACATGGCAAGCCATTGATTCAATTCCATTAAAAGTCCCAAGATTGGCAGACAACATGGCAGGCTGTGGAATAACAATTAGGCTACATGCATGATTCAAATGTGCCAAAAGCTACAGACCATTTCCAAAGCTTCTCCTTATATACCCAGAAGCAGAACACATCCCTAAAGCAGCTCTCAGCTGCTCCCGGCATATTCCACCATGGAGCTGATTACCAATCTCACCACAGGGAATAACTATATCCAGCTGCCCAGCCACTCAAAATCAGGCCCAGCCAACTTGACACGTAACCTTAACTACCCCAGTCACTGTGAGTTGAACCTACTTGACGACACTTAACAACAGCCTTCTTACGAAGGGGAGAGAAGCAACTTACCACAAACCTTGATTCTCTAAACAGCTGTGAAGCATTTCTTTCTAAATGAAATATTTCCACTCTTGAGTTCTGAGTATTCTTCTGTGGTTGATTTTTTTTTTTTTTTTTTTTAAGCTGGGGCCCCTACTGATTACAGCATTTGCATTCAATGGCTATTTTCTTCCTGAGGAGAATGAACAAGACAGGGAGTGGGTGGGGGTCAGCATGGGAGGAGAAGGAGGACTGGTAGGGGAAGAATATGAGGTGAAAACAGAGAAGCAGGGACAGAGGCAAGAGAATAAACCAAACCAAACCCATTGCTATCAAATTGATTCCAACTCATGGCAACCCTGTGTTACAGAGTAGAACTGTTCCATAGGGTTTTCTTGGCTGTAACCTTTACAAAAGCACACTAACAAGTCTTTCTCCTGTGGAGCCACCCATTGGGAGGATTCAAACTACCCGTCTTTAGTTTAGTGTTATTGTTGTTAGAGGCTGTGGAGTCACTTCTCACTCGTGGCAACCCCATGTGTGCAGAATAGAACTTCTCCATAGGGTTTTCAAAGCTGTGGTTTTTCAGAAGCAGATTTCCAGGCCTGTCTCCTGAGACATCTCTGGCTAAGTTCAAATCACCAACTTTTCAGCTGGTAGTGGAGTGCTTAATGGTTTGCACCACTCCGGAACATGGCAAAGGAATAGAGAGGTGCAATACACATGGTCAGTTACTGACCTTGATCATGTTAGCTTTCAAAAGACACAAAACAAGACATTCTGGGAGGGGAAACTAGCTAAATCTGGAGATGGAAACTTTAATTTGAGTTTTGTGGGTTTTGACATCTAGCTTTGGGCCCAGGATCTACCATTTTCTAGCTGTATGCTTTTAACTGCCAAAATAACTATTGTCAGTTTTTTAAAAAATGTGAAAGGCCCATGTGGAATTGAAGGCATCATACACATATAATTCATTTTAGTAATATTTTATAGAGATGTAGATAGATACTTACAGAGTTAGATTGAGAAACTGCAGGAGAGGCAAAGCTTACACTCATTTAGGAAAATTTCTTTATACATATTATATGCAACAACTTTAGTGAAGGGTTTCCAACTCATTGGGTGTATAAACAGGAAGCAGTTTTGTTTTTCTGAACAACTGCTATTGGTTGTGCACTGTCCACTCTTTCTACCTGGTAGCAGACTTCCATGGCCTCCATCTGATTTCCTAACTTCTCAGGCATGTTTTGTTTACAAATCTATCTCATGTAAAATCTGCAAGTCTCAGCCTTAATTATTTTAATACTTAATCCTCACACATGCATCAAAGCTGTTCCCAACCCCTGTCCCTTCCCCTCTCTCCCCAGTGCTTGGTGTTGGGACAAGGGGAAAGGAGAGATGAGGCTGAGGCCCCTACTTGCCAAGTAACATTAACATCCTTTCCAAGACTGGACTATAGCATGAATCCAGTTGTGCACCTGTGGACAGCCCAGTCCTAAATTGCTCCCTGACACTGGTGGGTGGTCCTTGGTGGGGGAGATCACATCTTCCATTTGGCTCTCAGCTGGAGGCTTCCCAATAAAATTCTCTTCTCCTGCTTGTCTATGCCACTCAGCAAGCCCTTTGAGGAGACTGCTAACCTTAACAGCAGATGTATTCTGAACCTAGCAGTGGAGAATTTTATTTCTCTCTCTCTTTTTTCTTTTAGCTTTGTTCTTAGTTGTCAAAACTAGAAAAATTGAGGAGGGGAATCTAATTTCTCTAGTGTTTTATAAGAATATTAAAATGTATATGTGTAAACATATATATGATATAATATGCATTATGTGTTTGTCAGAATCTCTGTCTCTATATATCTATTAATATAAAAGTCTTTCACTTTTACCGAATGCCTAGTACAGAAAATCTTGAAATCTCTTGTTAAGCAAATTTTATCTAAAATTTTTTTTTTGAAAAGTGGAACATGTTCCTTCATATTTTAGAGATCACTGGACTCACGTAGTGTCTTAGCTCTCTAGAGAATACATATATCTGCACACACACACATACATATATATGGGGGGGAGAGAGAGAGAGAGGAAGAGAGATTTTTGAGGAATTGGCTCACTAGATTGTGGTGGCTGGCAAACCCAAAATGTGGAGGTAATGCTTGGGGCAGGGGATTCTGACAGCCTTGTGTGGCAAAATCAGTAGGTCAGGTGGTGGAGGAGTGAGAAGAATAATTCTGGCAAGATATCTATTTATAGTTTAGAGACTGAATAATTCCTCCAGAAACCTCCCCTTTTCCTCTTAATGACTTCAATTCACTGGATGAGCCCCACTCACACGGTGGAAGGTAATCTGCTTTACTTAAGGCCAACTGACTTAGTTATACTTCCATAGAGATACTGCCTCAGAAACCCAAGGAAGGGTTGTTATGAGTTGGATTTGACTCGATGGCAGTGAGTTTGGTTTTGGTTTAACTATTAAAAAAACAAAACAAAACATCTCACTGCTGCAGAGTTGTTTCTGACTCATAGCGAACCCAGCTTGGGTTTCTGAGGTAGTATCTCTAAGGAATTAGATTGCCCAGTCTTCCTTTTGAGGAGTAGCTGGTGGATTTGAACTGCCAGCCTTCTGGTTAACAGTCTAGTTAGTAGCCTTAAAGACTACTCCACCAGAGCTCCCTGGTTTAAAGATATCACTTTGAAGACAATGGTGCACCTAACACAAGCCATCGTATTTTCAACTGCCTCATATACATGTGAATGCTGGACAATGAATAAGGAAGACAGAAGAAGAGTTCATGCTTTTGAGTTGTGGTGTTGGCGAAGAATACTGAAAGTACCATGGACTGCCAGAAGAACAAACAAATCTGTCCTGGAATAAGTGCAACCAGAATGGTCCTTGGAAGTGAGAATGGCCAGATTCTGTCTCACTAACTTTGGTCATGTTGTCAGAGGGATCTTTCCCTGGAGAAGGGTATCATGCTTAGTAAAGTGGAAGGTAAGAGAAAAAGGCGAAGACCCTCAACAAGATGGATTGACACCATGGCTGCAACAATGGGCTCAAGAAGAGCAAGGATTGTGAGCCTGGCACAGGGCTGGGCAATGTTTCATTCTGTTGTACATAGGGTTGCTATATGAGTCAAAGCTGATTTGACGGTACCTAACAACAATAACTGCTCTGGTAGCGTAGTGCCTAAGGCACTTGACTGCTAACCAGAAGGCTGTGGTTCAACCCACAGGCCACTCCTTGGAACGAAGCTTGGGCAATCTACTTCTGTAGTGATATCGCCTAGGAAACCCAAGGAGGGGTCGCTATGAGTCTGGTCCGACTCGATGGAACATAACAACAACAACAACAACAACAACAACAACTATATCATAAAGGACCTTTGGTAAATTGTGGTTAAAGCATTCAGCTGGTAACCAAAAGATTGTTGGTTTGAACCCACCAGCCCCTCCATGGAAGAAAGATAAGGCAGTCTGCTTCATAAAAATTTCCAGCGTTGGAAACCCTGTGGAGCAGTTTTACTTTGTTCTATAGGGTCACTGTTACTCAGAATCAACTTTATGGCAGTGAGGTTGTAACTGCTTCACAAAATCCACACTATTGGAAGTGTTAACAAGCAAAGATGTCACTTGACCCAAGCCATGAAATTTTCATTCGCCTCATATAGATACAAAAATGGGACAATAATAAGGAAGACTGAAGAATTATTGACAGATTTGGATTATAGTTGTTGGTGAAGAATATGGAATATACCATGGATTTCCAGAGGAATAAATAAATCTGTTTTGGAAGAAGTACAGCCAGAATGCTCCTTAGCAGTAAGAATGGCTAGATTTCATCTCACATACTTTGGTCATGTTGTCAGAAGGGACCAGTCCCTGGAGAAGGATATTGTGGTGGTTACATTTGTGTGTCAACTTGGCTGGGTCTGGTTGAGTGGCTGGGCAGCTGGATGTAATTATTCCCCATGGTAAGATTGGTAATTAACTCCATGGTGGAATATATTGGAGCAGCTGAGTAGCTGCTTTAGGGATGTGGTCTGTTTCCCATATATAAGAAACAGCTTTGGAAATGGTCTCCAGTTTATGGCACTCTTGAACCCTGCATATAGATGACATTGGGACTTTCAATGGACTTAAATTAATGGCCTGCTGTGTGATTTGGTAACATCGGGACTGTGCTTTCTTATTTGTCAACGTTGGGCTTGTCAGCCTCAGCAGCCAGTAGTTGCCTGAGAGAAGAGATGCCTCTAGTTTCAGTGGGCCGGGAGCAAGAGGCAGAGTTGAAGCTCAAGGTCGAGGGGCTTTCCCACAGCCCCTAGAGCCCGGCACTTTGAACTTGAATTTAACGCCTCCAAACTGTAAGAGAATAAACTCCTGCTTGTTAAAGCCATCCCATTGGTGGTATATTCCAGTCAGAGTGGCACTAGGTAACCAGAACAGATATCATGCTTGGAAAAGAAGAAGGTCAGAGAAAAAGGGCAAGACCTTCAATGAGGTGGATCGACACAGTGGCTGCAAGGATGGGCTCAAATGTAGCAAGGATTGTGAGGATGGTGCAGGACTGGGCAGTGTTTCCTTCTGTTGTACATAGGGTTGCTATGAATCAGAAGTGACTCAACAACACCTAACAACAACAACAAGCCAGAAGAACAAACAAATCTTTTGCTTTCTTCATATATGGTGTCCTTGAGGCATTATCTCACTAGTTTGAACTTTGATCATTAGTGTTCAATAGGTGAAATCTATTCTTGAGACGGTCTTTAAATTCAAACTGAATATACTCAAGGTCTTATTTTGGCTTTTATGGACTTGTTTTACTCATCTTCAGCTTCAACTTGAACTTGCATATGAGCAATATGAGATACTGCCTTGCATATTTATTCAGCAGTCAGCACCTGGCCTTGCTCTGACATACTAAGTTTCTCTATCATTGATTCTCATATATATAGTTGATTTAATTCCTGTGTATTCCATCTTGCAAAGTACATGTGTATATTTGCCATTTATGTTGTTGAAAGAAAGTATTTGCCATGAATATGCCATTGGTCTTGCAAAATTCTATCATGCTATATCTGGTGGGTTGTTTCCTTCACAAAGGCCATTTTTTTTGCAACTACTGATCCTTTTCCTATGTTTCCAACTTTTATATTCCAATGACCAATAATTATCAATGCATCTTGATTGTATGTTTGATTAATTTCAGGCTGCAGAAGTCAGTCAAAACTTCATTTTTTTTCATCTTTGGCATGAATGGTTGGTGCATAAATTTGAAGAATAATCATATTAACTGGTTTTCCTTGTAGGCAAATGGATATTTTCCTATCACTGACAGCATCGTACTTCAATATAGATCTTGAATGTTCTTTTGGATAATGAATATGATGTCATTCCTCTTTAATTTGTCATTCTAGGCATAATTGACCATATAATTATCTGATTCAAAGTGGCCAATACTAGTCCTTTTCAGCACACTAAAGCCTAGGATAACAATCTTTATAATTTCCATTTCATTTTTGAAGACTTCCCATATTCTGAAGTTCATACTTTGTATATTCTGTGTCCTGATTATTAATGGATATGTGTAGTTGTTTCTTCTCATTTTGAGTTGTGCCATATTAGAAAATGGAGGTTCAAAAGCTTTTTCTCCATCCACATCATTAAGGTTGACTCTACTTTGAAGAGGCAGCTGTCCCTCAGTAATGTTTTAAGAATCTTCCAACACGAGGGACTAAACTTCTGGTATTATATCAGACAATATTCTGCTGCTATTCATAAGGTTTTCACTGGCCAATGTTTTTAGAAGCAGTCTGTCTAGTCTGGAAGTTGCTGAAACCTATCCACCTTTGGTGACCCTGCTGTTATTTGAAATACCAGTGGCATAGCTTCCAGCATCATAACAACATGAAAGCCACCAAAGTATGAAAAACAAAGTATGAAAAACAAAATAGAAAATAGTGAGGAGAAGGAACTAAATCTTGGTAAGTAGAGGGCCAGTGAAAAAGAGGAAGACCGTCAATGAGATGGATTGGCACAGTGGCTGCAACAACAGGATCAAACATAGCAATGCTTATGAGAATGGTGCAAGGCTGAGCAGTGTTTTGTTCTGTTGCATATGAGTTGGAACTAACTCCACATTACCTAACAACAAGAATAAACTACTTCATAACAACAACCAGACTGGTGTTTGACTGAACAACTGGGCACCATAGGCTCACCAAGCTGACATATAAAATTAACCATGATGTGTTAACTATGGTGTGTTAGCACTGTTGTTAGATGCTGTCGAGTCATCTCTGACACATAGCAACCCTATGCACGGCAGAACGAAACGCTACCCGGTTTTGCGGCAGCCTCATGATCCTTGCTATACCTGAGCTCATTGTTGCAGCCACTATGTCAATCCATCTAATTGAATGACTTCCTCTTCTTCCTTGACCCTCCACTTTACCAAGCATGATATCCTTCTCCAGGGAGTGGTTCCTTCTGACAACATGACCAAAGTAGTTGAGATGAAGTCTAGCCATTCTCACTTCCAAGGAGGATTCTGGCTGCATTTCTTCCAGGACAGATTTGTTAGTCCTTTTAGCTGACCATCGTACTCTTAGCATTCTCCTGCAACACTAAACTCATCAATTCTTCTTTAGTCTTCCTTATTCATTGTCCAGCTTTCATATGCATAAGAAGCAATTGAAAATAACATGGCTTGGGTCAGGCACACCTTAGTCTTCAAGGATACATCTTTACTCTTCAGAACTTGAAAGAGGTCTTTTGCAGCAGATTTGCCCATTACAATACATCATCTGATTCCTTGAGTGCTGTTTCCATTAGTGTTGACTGTAGAACCAAGAAATATAAAATCCTTGACAACTTCAAACTTTTCTCCTTCTACCATGAAGCTGTTTATTGGACCAGTTGTGAGGATTTTTGTTTTCTTTATATTGAGGTGTAATCCATACTGCTGACCATAGTCTTTAATCTTCATCAGTAAGTGCTTCAAGTCATCCTCACTTTCAGCAAAGTTGTGTCATCTGCGTATCACACATTGTTATTAAGTCTTCCTGCAATCCTGATGCCACATTCTTCTTCATATAATCCAGCCCCTTGCTCAGCATACATGTTGAATAAGTATGGTGAAAAGATACAACCTTGATGCACTTCCTTCTTGATTTTGAACCATGCAGTATCCCCTTGTTCTGTTCAAATGACAGCTTCCTGATCTATGTACAGGTTCCTCATGAGTACAATCAAGTGTTCTGGAATTGTCATTCTTTGTAGCATTACAAAAATAAAATAAAATAATTTTTTTTTCCAAAGATGGACTTCATGGATAATTCTACAGATGAGATAACATGAAATCTAAGACAGAACCTGGCCTACAAGTTGATGTTTCTTGTCCTTTATGTAAAGGAACCTTAATTAATCTTGATGAAAAGTTTCTTTTACTCTCCTTCTGTTTTAAGATGCTAAATCACATCTCTGTTGCAGTGATGTGGTTGAAATTTGTATCTAAGGACAAGGTTCTGCATTTGTATCCATTACCTTTCATATTGCTAATTTATTTGAGAAACATTTACCTTTTTTTTAAAAGAAATTTACTAGTTGTTATTCTGTACAACCTTCCATCATCCATGAATTTGATGATCAAATTATCACTGAAGTGCACTTCCTTGGGACATGCCACTTGAGACATGCTTCCAGGATGCTACTGGATTTTAACATATCTCCTACCTTTGAAACTCACAAGCTAATTAACAGTTTAACTTTTTCAAATAA
The DNA here is from genome assembly GCF_000298275.1 of Orycteropus afer afer. Classification (NCBI taxonomy): domain Eukaryota; kingdom Metazoa; phylum Chordata; class Mammalia; order Tubulidentata; family Orycteropodidae; genus Orycteropus; species Orycteropus afer. Next base: position 2,710,645 of record NW_006921818.1, on the reverse strand, counting down.
GGATGCATCTTATTTTATTTATATATTCACATTTTGATGTTCTCCCACATTCCTCCCTAAATAAATCTGCTTTTAATTCAATGGGATAGCTTACAAATGAACTTAGAATCAACTTTGAATCAGGGAGATACAGTAATTACTCAACTTCTGTATTTGGTTCAACTTATAATACGCAATACCTAGCCTGTCTACTTAATGTTTTTCTTTATGATTCTTGAGCTTTTAAAATAATTTTCTATTCTCTTTCATTAATAGCAGTTTCAAGGGAAGACTTTTCCTAAGGCTTTGGACATATTTATAAAATTGTGTTCTAAGGGAGGGCCTGTTTACATTTATCCCCCTCTCCAATGTAGGTTGTTTTCACATTTTAAAAATTGTCCCTCATATTATGTATCTTTCTGTTTTTATGCTGTTAATAATATTTTGCCCATTCCTTTTATTCAAGAATTTAAACACGACTCATCAGATGTCATCTGTTTTTCATAGGTGCTCTGATTTGTTTTTTTAATTCTTCCTTCTCTGTTTTATTTTAAAGAATAGTTGAGATGTTTTCTATTACTTCTTCCGTAGTGTCCCATTCCTTGTCTTCTAGAATGCTTATGAATAAGTGATTCTATCTTCTTGACCAAGGTTCAGGGCTTTTTTTTTTTTTTTTTTTAAATGAGTTTTAAACCCCATTGTTGCCTGAGTCAAGAATTTCTTCCTCTCCACTTCTGAAAACCTACTTTCTGGTGTTTCTATCTGGTTGTGCAAGATTTCCATTCTATTATTTCTTTTTTTGTTATTATTATTATTATTTTTTTTTATTGTGATTTGGGTGAAGATTTACAGAGCAAATTCACTTTCCATATAGC
>NW_006921818.1:2703663-2704756 GCF_000298275.1 Orycteropus afer afer | reverse complement strand
GTTGTCTCACCCACAAAGTCATAAAGTTGGATGTACACAGCAGCACTGCATCATTAAATGCAAGTGGTATATCAGAGATTGGGCTTGAGCAGGACCTAAAGGCACAAGTAAGTTGCATGAGGAAGTGGCCCAAATGCCTATGGTCTCCACTCCAGTCACATTACCTTCCCTGTCCCACTCTGTACCTATGATCAGTTGACTGAGGAAGAGAAAACTCGTGCCTGGTTTACAGATGGTTCTGCGCGATATGCGGGCACCACTCTAAAGTGGACAGCAGCGGCACTGCAGTCCCTTTCTGGGACTTCCTTAAAGGAGAGTGGTGAAGGGAAATCCTCCCAATGGGCAGAACTTTGGACCATGCATCTGGCTGTTCACTTTGCATGGAACAAGAAATGGCCAGATGTGCGATTTATACGGATTCATGGGCTGTGGCTAATGGCTTAGCTGGATGGTCTGGGACTTGGAAGGAGCACGATTTGAAGATTGGTGGTAAGGATGTATGGGGAAGAGGCATGTGGAAAGATCTCTCTGAATGGGCCAAAGGAGTAAAGATATTTGTGTCTCATGTGAATGCCCACCAAAATGTGACCTCGGCAGAAGAGGACTTTAACAATCAGGTGGATAGGATGATATGTTCAGTGGAAACCAGCTTTCCTTTCTCCCCAGCTACTCTTGTCATTACTCAATGGGCTCAGGAACAAAGTGGCCATTGTGGCAGGGATGGAGGTTATGCATGGGCACAGCAACATGGACACCCGCTTACCAAGGCTGATTTGGCTACTGCCACTGCTGAATGCTCAATTTGCCAGCAGCAAGGACCAACCCTGAGTCGCAATATGGAACCATTCCGTGGGGTGATCAGCCAGCAACATGGTGGCAGGTTGATTACATTGGACCCCTTCCATCATGGAAAGGACAACATTTTGTTCTTACTGGAATAGATACTTATTTTGGATATGGATTCGCCTTCCCTGCACACAATGCTTCTGCTAAAATTACCATCCATGGACTTACAGAATGCCTTATCCACTGTCATGGCATCCCACACAGCATTGCTTCAGATCAAGGGACTCATTTCACAGCACATGAAGTG
>NW_006921818.1:2701975-2702626 GCF_000298275.1 Orycteropus afer afer | reverse complement strand
AGTTGACAAGGGGTGGACTGTGATAGTTGGAGCTGTGTGTCAACTTGGCTGGACCCCAGTTCTGTGTGGTTGTTCCCATGATGGGATCGGACGACCATGTTCTGAGTGGCCAATCTGCCCAAGGGGAGTTTCCCTAGGTTTTTGGCCTGCTTCCAGGATATCCAGGGACATCCTGGGAAGAGAAACATTCTTTGAGGGATTGGGACCCTGGTGTGCTGACTACAAACTTCTGTGAGTGAGCAGCCCACCACTTGGCCTGGAGATCTTGGATTCATCTTTCGTTGGAGTCAACAACCAGTATACTGAGAGCCATCCCTGAAATTCTAGGCCCCCTGTGCTTGCAGAAGCTAGGGCTGCCACCAGCCCGACGTTTCCTCCAGGGACTTTGGACTTGCCAGCTTCTATACATTTGTGAGCCATTTTCCTAAGATAAATTTCTCTGTCTCTGTCTCTGTCTCTCTCTCTGCTTTGCTGGTTTTTGTGTTTCTCTAGAGAACCCAATCTAACACATCTTGTGTCCCAAAGATTTTGGTATGTTGTGTTTTCATTCTTATTTGATTCACGGAATTTTCGAATTTGAATTTTGATTTCTTGTCTTACCCAGTCTTTCTCTAGGAGGCTGTTGTTCAGTTTCCATGTGTTTACTCTTTT
>NW_006921818.1:2672888-2698518 GCF_000298275.1 Orycteropus afer afer | reverse complement strand
GACTGTGAAAGAGTTCCTGTAGGCTCAGAAGGTAGGTGGGAGTGGGGGATGGCCACACCTCCATTCACCAAGCGGGTGTGGGGTATAAGAGTAACAAGAGGAATGTCATACCTTTTCAGTCTTGCAGGTCCCTAGTGTCCTTGGGATTGCTGGAAAGCAGAACGTGTTCTTAAGCCCCAGACAGAGTACTGTCTCTTTAAATATCCAAAATAGTCAAGCCACTTTTTAAACCTTCAAAATGGCGGCGTCCTCCAGATTGGCAAAAGTCCACAGTTCAACCCACCTTTCTCTTCACCTTCTCAGTTTGTTCCCAGCCACCGTGCACAGTCCATGCAGTCCCTGGCTAGCAGGGTGATTTTTAGGTTAATTCTTAGGTCCTACCACCACTCGGAAATCTCCAATCTGTCTGTGCCATCAGAATCGCTGCCAGACCGCAGCTCCTTCTGTCTCCTTTTTTGGTATTTTCACACAAATTCTTCTACTAGTTGGGGTTTAGTCCACTTCTATATCCTTCCCTTCAAGGCTCAGGGGTCCAAGATTACCTTCTGTGTCTGTGTTAATTGGTTTCCCTTTTCTTTGTTGAAGAGCGTTTGTGCAGTCTTTCTGCCTAGTCCGCCATCTTGCCGGAACTCCCAATCTATTGTCATCTAATTCTCACTTCTTTTTGTACATTGTCTTCTATGTCTTCCTGCTTCTGAAATATTACAGGCTTGATTCACTAGCAACTGGTTTGTTTGTTTGTAGTGGAAATGTCTCTTTCTGCCTCTTACCAAGCTTTCAGAAGCTTGACCTTTCAAACTGCATGCGCTGAAACAATTATGTTTGTGGTGGTTATGTTTGTGTGTCAACATGGCTGAGCCTGGTTGAGTGGCTGGCAGTTATTCCTCATGATGAGACTGGAAATCAACTCCATGGTGAGATCTACCACAAGTAGCTGAGTAGCTGCTTTGGGTATGTGGTCTGCTTCCCATATATAAGAAGCAGTTTTGGGAATAGTCTCTAGCTTATGGCACGCTTGGACCATGCATGTAGCCGTGTCATTGTTCAGCAGCTTGCCATGCTCTGCCAACCTTAGGACTTACAATGGACTTAAATTAATGGCCTTTTGTGTGCTTTGGTAACAACAGGACCGTGTCTTTTTACTTGCCAACCTTGGGTTTGTCAGCCTCAGCAGCCAGCAGCTCTCTGAGTGAAGAAATGCCTCTACCTCCAGTAGGCTGGGAGTAGGAGGCAGAGCTGGACCCCAAGGCTGAGGGTCTTTCACCCAGCCCCTAGAGCCTGGCACTTTGAACTCAGACTTAAAGCCTCCAAATTGTAAGAATAAACACCTGTTTGTTAAGGCCATCTCATTTGTGGCACATATTCTTGTCAGAGTGGCACTAGGTAACCAGAACAATGTTCATAAGGATATCTCTGCTGTTAGGCTAAGCTAACAGTTTTCAAAGAAATCTAGAAATACCAATTTGCTTTTCCAAGTTGTTTCCAAACTCCTATTGGTGGGGACTCTCTTCCATTGTCTCAGCAATGTTATTTTTTTAGTTCAGAATGCTGGAGGCTTCATTTAGGTGTATGGTCAAATGAGTCTGACAGCTGCCTTCCCCAAATTGGACTAAAGCAGCTGAAAATCTGCCCAGAGAAGAATTGGGCAGATTTTTGGCATCAGGGACATCCTGGGGCAGCTCACATCCTTGCTTCCCCACATGTCTACAACAGAAGGTGCATGGAATAGACAATCGAGGACTGCTTCCTAGGTGAGTTTAAACCATCTGGACCATGATCAGAGAGGCAGGTTTTCAGAATGTTTAAAAAATGTACACTGTTCCTGGTTTCTTGTAATCAATGTTTTCTGAGACAAGGGAATATCCCATGGGATAAAGAACCATGGCCTCTGGGCTTCCAAATAAAATTGCAAGAACCCACAGCAAGTACAGCTTCATCATCTTTAGAAGCTAAAATCTAGTCCAACCAGATAACTACACCTTCTGACCCTAGGGCCAGACCTCCAGATAGGTTTCTAAATCAAAGGGAACTTAATGATTTGGTATAATAGTTACAAAACTTTCAGGGAGAATGAAATGTCGCATCCTTTTGTCTTTTAAGGAGATGAAATAATGTTTTATTCTCTGTTATTAAGAAGGGAGATATACAGTTCTGAAAATAGCACATTTTTGCTAATGGCATCAAGATTGGTCTTTTTTCTTAAAATGTAATGATATTTTCTTAGGCAGGGATTCGGCACCAGAGATGGTTTTCAGCAGACTCTTCCCTTTGATCATTGTAATTGAATAATTATCATATACACTAGAATGTTCTATTTATGCTAATGCACTGGTTATAGAGAATGACACAACAGTATTCACATTATGCGGCTGCAGTAAGGATGGAAAAAAGGCCACATTGAGATAATTTCATGTCATTATTTTTGTAATAATTTCCTCCTCATTAATGCTCCTTGAGATCTTCAAATTCAAAGCCAGAATTTATTGAACAAAATTGCTCTTCCTTGGGCTAGATCATTGTCCACAAACCCCACAAGGCTTGGAAACCTCTAGTTACAATCCTCCTTGCATTTATCAGTTAGGATTAGGCTCATCTGTGGATAACAGAGACTCAAACTAAATAAATTACAAGTTTATGTTTTTGTGACATGAAGTCCAGAGATAGTCCAGGACCAGCATGGTGCCTCTATTCAAATAAATGTGAACAATCCAGACTCCTTTTTAGTTTGCTGATCCACTTTTTGTGGCTTCCTAAATTAATCCAATGAGTCAAAATGTCTGCCCTGGCTTCAGTCATAACATTCACATTCAAATCTACAGAAAGAATGAAGTAAAGTATGCCATTCCATTTTTAAGAAAGGACCTGGGCAATGTGGAACAGAACTCAAAATCATAAAAAAAAAGACCAGGTTTACTAGTCAGATAGAGCCTGGTGAGACCCCTGAGATTATGGTCCCTAGTCACCCTTCAGGTCTGGAATTGAATTCACTACCAAGGCTTCCAGCTAAATGATAGACAAGCATATGGGGTGAACATTTACATCAGGTAGATACACTCAGAGCAATCAATCATGGGTGAGCAGAAGGGCAGTGTATGCACAGGGAGACAACTGGGGGAGTGGAAGTGCGTGGCAGGGAAGAACACTTGAGAGCTGTTACATTGTGGGGAATTGAGTCAATGTCATGTAACAAAATGTATGAACTGCTGTGTGGAAAATGAATTTGCTCTGTAAGCTTTCATCAAAATGACAATACAAATTGAGGGGGAGAAAAAAAAGGCCCTTGGAAATGTCACACATTTTTTTCTTAGATCCCATCAGACAGAACTTAGATACCTGATTTCATTAAATTGCAAAGGAGGTACAAAACTTAGGTCCCCCTCCCTACCCAGACAGTATGGACAGAGCTGGGGGCTGGGGGTGGGGGTGGGGTGGGAATCCAGAATTCCAATACTGTAGAAGAAGAAAGAAAGTTTTTTGGTAATTAGCCAGCTTGTTCTCACTGTCTCCAATCTCTTGAATGAACTGGAGGTAGTTGAGATGGAACTTCATTGAGGAGTCATCTAAATGAGGCCTGTAGAAGACCTTTCAGATTTTGCCCCAATTGTTGGTTCTATGGGTAGTTCATCTTGACCCTCTTGGGTAATACATTTCTTCCTCCCAGCCTGCATTTCTTATGTGGTCCCTTCATGTTCTTTAAGACTTTGAGGATTTTCTTGCAATGCATATAATCTCTGAGAATGTGAATGAATTAGCTAATGTGATGTAGTACAAGAGCACAGGTGTTGGAATCAGAGAGAATTACATTGAATTCTGTCTCTCTCACTTATTGAATGGGTAAAGGAGGATGAATATGAATGTCCTTGTCTCAGTTTTATCATATGAATGAGCATAATAATGCAAAATGAATATAATGCCTTGCATGCTTTATGTATGTCTGTAGTAAATTATACAGTATTTGGAAAGTGCAAAATTCTTGATTAGAAATCTTCCCTCTTTTGCCTTTCCCTACTTGTCATGTGTGTAACAGCTCCGATTAGATTCTATGTTAGCAGAGCACTGTGCTTGAAGCAGATGGGCAAGTATTGATAGAGGGTGACCAGAATTTGTGGAAAAGAGAGAGAGCTTTCTCAAAAGACTGGATGTGTTGCTGTGATATGAGGTCCCAGTCAACATTAGCCAGAATTAGAACTCCCAACTGCATCCAGGAACACATTTATTTTTATATTTTGTTGTGATAAAAACAAAACAAAACAAAAAAAAAACTCACTGCCTTTGAGTCTGTTCCAACTCATAGCGACTCCTCTTTGGGTTTCTGAGGTGGTGTCACTACAGAAGTAGATTGCCCAGTCTTCCTTCCAAGAAGTGGCTGGTGGATTTGAACCACCAGTCTTCTGGTTAGCAGTCAAATGCCTTAGGCACTATGCCACTAGAGCTCTTTGACAAGAGAGTACTTTGATATAATCTAGAATACAAACCACTGAACTTGCATCTTTTAAAAATTGCCAGTCAGTGGGCAAAACTAGCATCCAACTGGAGTGAACCTCAGGATGTCTTTGAACAATCGGGTGAGTGTCAAGGATAAGAGGGAGACTCTGAATGGAGTAAAGTCACTGATAATGTTACACACTTTTTTTTTCCTGAGTTTTTGTAAAAGAAAAGTAGCATTTTAACATTTTTATCTTGGACATGCTGAAGACTCAAAAGTCTCATCAAATAAGTGATGTCAAATGTCCTGCTTCCCATACAGGCTTATGCTGTTATGTGCTATCAAGTTGGACCTGATGCATAGTGACCCCTCCTTGAGTTTTCAAGGCAGTGTCACTACGGAAGTAGATTGCTCAACCTTGCGAGTGGCTAATGGGTTTGAACCGCCAGCCTTCTGGTTAGCAGTCAAGTGCCTTAGGCACTCCACTACCAGAGCTCCTCATACAGGCTTAGTCCTGAATAAATATAGTGTATATCCTGCCTTAGGGTGGTTGTGGTTCAGTGGTACAATTCTTGCTCTTCATGTGGAAGACCTGGGCTTGATTCTTGGCCCATGCATCTTATGTGCAACCACCACCCATCCCTTGGTGAAGGCTTGTGTACTGCTATGATGCTGAACAGGATAGCAAAACTTCCAGACGAAGATAGATTAAGAAGAAAGACCTGGTGATCTGCTTCTGACAGTTAGCTGATGAAAATTCTCTGGATTACAGCAAGAATGTGGATGCAGTTGCCATGAGTCAGGTCGTGACTTAGGGCAGCTAACAACAACTACAACAAGGACAACACATCCTGCCTTGGAAAAAGACTTAGACTTCTAGGAGATAATGCAGCCTTCAGAACTTCTGGAAACTATCAGAGGGACTGGCAAAACACACAAGTCTAAAGATTTCTTTAGAGGAATACAGAGCAATGCATGCCGCATGCCCTGTGTGCGTGTTGGTGTTCATATTCTGTGGTTGTGTTCCTGTGCTTTTTGAATTTGTGCAGTGGTGCTCACTGTGATTTAGGGTAGAGTTGGCCTTCAGTGATTTTTACCCTCATAAAGGACTGTTGCTGAAGGATTGCTCCCTTCTGCCTGTTTACAGCTACCATCTCAATGCTGTATGTGAGTGCAGCGAAGCAATAATGCACTAACTATGCCTTTCAGAGCTGTGTAAATCCTTGCTTTGAGAAACTGGGAACATATGGACATGAAAAATGCCCCAGAAGGGGAAGGTTATGCAGAATCTGAAAAGAAAACCACCCTGACATATCTCATAATAGGTATGTAGAAAAATCCTGCTCAGAAGAGTATTTTTCTAGACCTCAGAATTTCATGCCCCATTATGTTTTGCTGTTTAAAACCTTTTTGTCTAGCAATGCCTCAAAATTTACGAGGAAAGCAAAAAAAATCAAATCAGTGTGGTGGTATGTCTTATCTTTGTTACAATGTAATGGTTATACTCTGTGTCAGCTTTGCTGTCTGTAAATAGGAGTTTATGGATTAATGTAAGGTAACCATCCTAAGAAGAACTATGATATATTTTTAAAATTACTGACACATGACACTACACTTATGCTTATGGGGCTACAACCAAGAAAACAGTGAAGTGAGGATTTTTGAAAAGAAGTAAGTTAAACTGTCAGCTCATATCTAGGTGTGTTACAGACTATTCTTGGATAACATACATCAACATCAATGCTGTGTAGCATAATTGTAAGTTGTAAATAAAATGTTATGGTAACAAAAGGTCCTGTGACTTTTATGTGAGAAATAAAAATGACCTATTGTCTACTAAATTGTGGTCCTGCCATCATGTGAGGATATTAGGCCAAGAAATAAAGTATGCATAATATATGGCTGAAATTTTCTAAGTTTAAATCTTATGTGGAACTTGACCTTAAGTGAAACTGTGGATTAAATCCTGAAATCCTGAGTTCAGAAACTAGCTGTATAAATTTGCTGAATTTTTAAATGAACTCAAAATGTATAATTTTTTCCAAACAGAAATAAGATATATTTTTTTCCATCTTTTAACCAGTCAGAAAATCAGTTTGAAGTGGACCAGAACTTAAATATATTCAAAATTCAAAGATGTGAAACACCAAAATTATATTGTATCAAATAAAAATTTAATTTGGTCACCTCTTGAAAGACTGAAACTATGAAAGAGTTTTCATGAACTGATTTCATTACCAAATACAGATATTTGATATATCTGTATCAGTGATGAGACAGTAAATACTCTTTGGATTTTTCTTTTTTTTTTTAAGCTTAGATGCATTTTCTTTTAAAATCATTTTCCTCTGGAACATCTTCCAGCATTTATATTTTTCTTAAATTGCCACATGACATATTCTGCATTGTAAATATTTGCTCAATACATGACAGATTACTCTATTCTCTAATATTCTATTTCATCTTGGGCTTTCTTCCTGTTTTTTAATTGAAAGTTTCATTGAGTAAATGTGCTGTGCTCTCACAGCTAGATTCATCAATTCATGTAGGCACAGATCGCTTCTGTCTTGGGATGCGTGTTTATTGATTGCCTCACTGAGGATTTGGACAGGCACTATCACAGAGTACAGATGGAAGAAGAGAGTTACAGAGGAAGAGAGAGATCTGGAAGTTGATAACATGATTTTTTTTTTTTTTTTTTTTTTTAAAAAAATTTTTTTTGTGTTGAAGGTGGGATGCTTTGTTTTTTTTTTTTTTTTTAATTTTAATATGACTGATGTTCAGTTCAGATGGAAGGATCACTCACTGTTTCTGATCAATAGCTAAGACCACTTGCATTAAAAAATAAAAAGAAATCACTAGGGAATTTTGGGGCCTGGGAGAATGATAAACAGGGGAGACCCTTACACGTCTTCAAAAACACTTTTCATATTGGAGCCTGCTCTGGTTTTATACTGGGTGAACATTTCTCAATACCTTCATTCTGAGATTAACATTTCCACTTATTTATAGGCTACTGAGTGCTTACACTGGTGTGCCCCAGGGTTTGATATTTCATTCTACATTATTTTTGTTTTATATTCCACTCAAACACATTAAACTGAATCCTAAAATATTGCTGTTGCAACAAGACACACACAAAAAAGGCAGGAGCAAGCTTGGCCTTGTGTGGCAGGAATCAAAATCAACCACATGGGCAAATTGAGCCTCACTCTGAAGGGTTGGGGAAAGAACCTGAAGTGTACCTGGGATAAGTGCTGTGGGCATTTTCTAAACCTCCTGGATACAAGATGCTTAATAAATCTTCTAGCTTCATTTTTGTTGTGTTTGCTGTGTGTCTGTCTGATGTATTGTGGACATGGTCAAGGGTGAAGCCCTGTCTGTGCACCATCATTTTCCATGGTTATCCCCATTGGAATTAGAATGCTAGGTTGAAATGACCTTGATACTTATGCTGGAGGGAAATCTCTATTTCATTGTGTTCATATGCTCCTAGAACAAGATGTCCACTTTCCCTCCTATAAAGTAGGGGTGGTATCTGAGTGACATTTCTGCCCCCTCCCATAACCCTTTCATTATGTCCTTCCCCCAGGGAGGAGAATGACTTATATAATTGGTGAGATTGGTGAGGCTAACTTCTATTGGACCTCACTATCTAGGCAACTAGGCCTGCCATTGAGAAGACAGTGCTTGGCCATATCTCATGGTCTTGCCATCTCCATTGACCGAGAACTAAGGTTGTGAATAGGGCTTGATTCTGTCCTTCAGGCTTCACTTATATGACTGAAGTTTTGATCCCCGTCTATCTCATCATTAGTTTTTTGTGTTTATTTCCTTACTCTACTAGAAAGAGATAGGACGGAGTGATTGGTTTTCTCAGAATGTCCACTTTCAGGGTGCTGCCCAATGGCTGCTTAGGGATCACCACTGTCAAGACTGTCCAGGAGCAACTTTCAATGGTTTTTTAAACCAGGCTGATTATCAGAATCATCTGGGAGATCAGTTAAAATTCAGATTCTTAATACTAACTCTGGGGACATTGGTGGTTCAGTGATAGAATGTTAGCCTTCCCTATAGGAGACTTGGGCTCATTTCCCAACCAGTGCACCTCATGTGTAGCCTCCACACATCAGTCATTTGAAGCCATGTGTTGCTGTGGCGCTGAACAGGTCCCAGCAGAGTTTCTAGACTAAGATGGATTGGGAAGAAAGGCCTGGTGATCTAATCCCCAAAAAATCAGCCAATGAAAACCTCTGATCACAACAGTCTGACATCATTTTATGTGGGGTACCCTTGAGTCAGGGGCTGACTCAAGCTCATGGCTGTGTCTATGCCAGTTAACACCGACATGGGCCAACTCCAGAGCTATTGATTCTGTATTTCATGCGGGGTGGGTGAGGTACAGGATTTTCTATTTTGAACAAGTGCTAAAAGTGACTGTGATGGTCAGCCAAGTTTGAGAACTATCTTTGAGACTTTTCTCAAGTAAGACTCCTCCACAATTAAATTTTACCATTCACTTGTCACATTCTTTTAGGTTGTTGTTTAGGAACTAATGAATGATTCACTTTTGTGGAGATTATTTGCTCATTATATGACTAATCCAAAAGAGGGCACCTGTATATATTAACAAAGGCATTCTAGACATAATGCTTGAATCCAAAGAAATATGCTATTCTAGTCTCTCTATGAGTCTATGGGGTGGTATGTTAGTGTTTGTGGTGGTGGCTAGCTCTTTAAGCACTGTTCAAATCACACCTTAGAGGCTATATTCTTGCAAACCCCACAAAGGCCCCTAAAATGTATATCAGGGTGACAATCTTTTCTGCTCATATTGCTGGACTTGGCATGAGATAGTAGATGAAATGTAAATGCAAACACATTTGGGAATCATCAGTTTCTTCTTGTGAATAGATTGGCAAGGAGTAGAAGATACAGGTGACAGGCCAGGGGCTGGTGACGTTTATAAATTATCAGATCCAAAAATTCACATCTTAACAGTATTATTTTAAAGAGGCTTAGCTCCCTCTATTTGGGTGCATAATGTGTTATACTTTCATCTTAAGCATTCATGTTTGATAAAAAATGATTCCTCATGTAAATTCATTTATTGTAATTCAGTCCTTCCTAAACTCCCTAGATATAGAGCTACAAAATGTAACTCTTTTTTTCCTCTTGAGAAAGGTTCTAAAAATGCAATACTGCCTTATGGTATATGAATTCATCCAAAAATCTTGCAACAAACTCTCCTGCCTTTTAGAAGCTTTGCCCTTCTATGACTTGTCTTTCGTCTGCCTGAGAAATTATTATCCACCACTTTCCCCACTTTTGTGTATATGCATATGAGTATGTATATGTGTGTGTATACACGCAGTTAATTAGGACTCATGAGAACTGGATTAAACCAAGGAGACCTAAGTAATTGATTTATTTCTTTCTCCTTTACAGAGAAGTATGCCTTTCACTCCTTTACAGTATTCAGTGAGCTTGTTCCTTCCCATGGGATGAGTGCACCTTCAGAGTGACCATCCTGGTTAACCCATCATTCTTCTGATCTAGAAATCTGACATTAATGGAGTTCCCAAGGTTGACTGGATATCAGTTGGTCACTGACTTTCTTGACATTGATGTCAAAATTACAGGGGTGTAAAGTTTATATTTCCCTGGTAATTAGAATATAAACTTAGCAATCATATGCCAGTTACACTGTATTAGTCTTCTGAACATTTTAGTTTATAGATTGAGCTTTGGAAAAATGTCTTCTAGGAATTGAGAGAGATAGAGCGAGAGAAGAGTTCTATGTGCTTTCCTCAGTGGTGATGAAAAAGTGGGCGAAACTAATCTGCATGCTAAGTGGTTCTTTCTGCTCTTACTGCACAAGCAATGCAATTCAGAGCTCCATTTTGTGCATTTGTCCCTGGTAAATGGAGTAGCTCAGCCTTGGGGCCAGTGCCTCTTCCTAGTAACATTTCTACCAGAGATGGGCTATTGAATTAGTAGTCATTTTGGGACAGTGAGTTAGGAATTCAGCTGCAGGAAACAAGCAGAGCAAGGGACTGTGTTTCCCTTGAGTTAGCTTTACAATCTGTTTTGGAGCCACAGAGAAATGCTTTGGTGCACCTAAATCCTACTAATAGGAGTTAATTTCTTTAAGGTTTATACTGTACTTCCAGAAGGCTTGTGTTAAAATGTAGAGAATTTACCCTAGCTAGGTGTCAAATGTAGAGAATCTGTCCTGGAAGAAGTGCAGCCAAAATGTTCCTTGGAAATGAGAAGGGCCAGACTTTGTCTCATCTACTTTGGTCATGTTGCCAGAAGAGACCATTCCCTGGTGAAGAAAATAATGCTTAGTAAAGTGGAGGGTCAGCAAAAAAGGCGAAGACCCTTAACCAGATGGACTGACACAGTGGCTGCAACGATGGGTTCAAGTATAGCTGGGATTGTGAAGATGGCGCACAAGTGGGTAGTGTTTGGTTCTGTTGTTGTTATGAGTTGGAGTCAACTCAACAGCACCCAACAACAACAACAAGGGTGTAAAATTATTATTATTAGCCCAAACAAATGAATGATGATTTCTCACCATGTAATAATAGCACCCTGAGGGCTGCAGTATAGGATTGGAAAGATTTTTCTCATTGATTGCCATTGATTTGATTCCTATTTATAGTGACTATATATGACAGAGAAGAACTGCTCCACAAGACTTTTCTAGGCTGTAATATTGATGGAAGCAGATTGCCAGGTCTTTCTCCCATGGAGCCACTGGGTGGATTCAAATTGCTAACCCTTCTGTTACAGCCATGGGCTTAACTATTGCTACACTAGTGCTCCCTATTGGAGAGATTGTTATTGCTGTTGTTACATGCCATCAAGTTGATTCTGAGTCACACCAACCTTACAGGATAGAGTAGAACTGCCCCATAGAGTTTCAGGTTTCTCTTTACAGAAGCAGACTGTCTTCTGCGGAGTGGCTAGTGACTTCAAACCACTAACTTTTGATTAGCAGTCAAGTGTTTAGCCAGTGTGTCACCCGTGGTCCTTGTAGGAAAGATTCCCATTCACTGCCATTGGGTCAATTCTGACTTATCGTGACCACCGGTGGATTTCTAAGGCTGTGAATATTTATGGGATCAGATTGCCCCATCTTTCTTCCACAGAGTAGCTGGTGGGTTCGAACCACCAACCTCTTGGTTAGCAGCCAAATGCCTTAACCACTACACCACTAGAGCTCCTTATTGAAAAGATTAAAACAAAAACAAAGAAACCAAATGACTGTCATAGAGTAGATTCCAACTCACAGCCATCCCCAGACAGTTTCCAAGGCTGTACATCTTTACAGAAGTAGATTGCCTCTTCTTCTTCCCATGGAGAAGCTGGTGGATTTGAACAGCTGAAATTCTGGTTAGCAGTCAAATGTCTTACCCACTGTACCACCAGAGATCTGTATTGGAAAGATTAGGAGCCTGTAAATAAAGTATGGCCAGATGCTTATTCTCTCCTAGGAAATGTTCCTCTCTCCTATGGCAGTAAGCCATAGTAAACAGTGGAAGTGTATTTGCCTTGTATCCAATTTAATGAACAGATATTTAGAATGGAGACCTAAAAGATCCAGAGTCTGAGCTGGACAATCTCAATTTGCTAATATCCTAATGGTAAGGGCTTTTACCCCTTGCTGCTTATATTACTGTTTTTTTCTAATGCAACTGTATTGAATTATAAGATTTTTATACACTTTTGAATGTCATAGTAGATTACCATCTAACCACTTTTACAAATTTTATTTAAATGTAAATATATTTAGTCATACCTTTTTTTTTTTTTTTTTTTTTAAATTGAGCATAAGTATCTCTGGCCCTGCTCCTTAAATTAATTTTTGAGTAAAGGAATATTTTAGCCAAACAAATTGACTGCACCATACATTGACAAAATTTGGCTATGTGGAAGACCACAAATAAGCCAGGACTGACAGCTCCTGGTTTCTGAAGGAACTTTTATTTGCCCATCTACCTAAACATGGTCTGAAAAGTGTTTTTTTAGTACCTAATATTCTTCTCTAAGGAGTTTTGGTAGCATAGTGCCTAAGGCACTTGACTGCTAACCAGAAGGCTGGCGGTTCAAACCCACCAGCCACTCCTCAGAAGGAAGGTTGGGCAATCTACTTCAGTAGTGACACTACCTCGGAAACCCAAGGAGGGGTCTCTATGAGTTGGGTCTAACTCGACGGCACATAACAACAACAACAACAATATTCTTCTCTACTCTCTAATCTATCATTTGTGGGAAGAAGTGTGAGCTTTGTTTTTAGACATATGGGACAATGCAAGGGTAAGTTTCCACTTGTCCTTAACCTCCTCAAATCTTTGGTTGTATGCCAGCCATTTTGCTTAATGTTTTATAATTTCATGTTTATAATCTACATGAAAGGCAATTGTCTTAGTTATGTGGTGACACTGTGACAGAAATACCATATATGGGTGGTTTAACAAGCAAATTTATTCACTCATAATTTAGTAGGTTAGATGTGTAAATTTAGGGTGTCAGCTCTAGGGGGAGGCTTTCTCTCTCTTTTGGTTCAGGAGGAAGATCCTTGTCTCTTTTGGGCTTCTGCTCCTAGATGATCTTGGTGTAGCTAGGCATCTCTTTTCTCTCATCTCTCTTATTCACGTGCTAGTTTAATTCTCTTTTATATCTCAAAAGACAATGATTCAAGATACACCCTACACTAAACCTACCATATTAACATAGCAAAGGTAGCTCATTCCCAAATGGGATTATAACCACAGGCCCACAGGCATAGAGGTTATGATTTCCAGTACATGTATTGGGGGAATGTAATTTAATCCATAAAAACAATCAAGGATTTTATCATTTTTTTCCCTTTTCTTTTAAATAAATCTTACCATCCCACAGGAACTATGGATCCAACTTAGGGAAGAAAATAGGGTACTGGATGTTTTAATCAGCTTTATACTATACTAGATACCCCAGAGGCACAATGTTTAAACACTCAGATGTTAACTGAAAGATTGTTGGTTTAACCTCACCCAGAAACTCCATGGGATAAAGACCTGGTAATCTGCTTTTCTAAATATTACAGTTAAGAAAATCTTATAGAGCAACTTTACTATGTCATGTGGACTTGCTATAACAAGCACGTGGAATCAAAAATAAAAAAGCAACTTGACAACCATCTAACAACAACATATTATTAAAAAATGTGGGGAGGAACAACACAGAGGCTATAAAGAGACAGGCTCAGTTTTGATCTACACTTGAGAATGGTAAAAGCACTCAGAATTGAAAATGTTATAGAACCCCCTAAGAAAATGTTTTCCAAGAGAGGCTACTCTACCCTCACAAAATGACTGCTCATTAAGAGAATATGATTTTACTGAAATTAACTCCTAAACAGCCTGCACCATACATTGATAAAATTTGGCTATGTGGAAGTCCACAAATAAAAGTGCAATGAATTCTCCAAAGCAGAAGTTATACAGTTAGTCATAACTCAAAACACATTGACATTAGAAATAAAAGAGAACCTTGCCAGCTCACCTAAAATAAAAGCTTCTTAAAGACTTAAAGAAATTAAGATGGAAATGATGAATTTTTAATACCAAAGGGAAATAAGAATTCTGTTTATATAAAAACCTATGAAATCAAGCCAGTATTATTCAGATAAAAACACAGTTTAAATTTATTTATTAGAAAGTAAGAAAAATGAGGATCATGAGTCAAGTTTGCCACTCAAGAAACTAACACAGAATAACAAAGTAAATCAAAAGAATATAAGGAAAAAATTGTATACATAAACTGAGAAGAATTAGTACAGATGAATGTAAAAATTATTAAAACAGATAATTAAAGTAGAGGTGCTTACTTAAAATAAAAGTAAAAATGACTGGTAAAATCATCAAAACTTTGTCAGTATGATTTAACCAAAAGATAAAACAGAATGATAAATAAGATTAAGAACACACATATGCACAAAAGAGATTTATCTAAAGGTAGAAAACCAAAAAGCCAAACTCACTGCCATTGAGTTTCTTCTGATTCACAGTGACTCCCATTGGGTTTCTGAGGCTATAAATCTTTACAGACGTAGATAGCCCAGTCTTCCTTCCATGGAGAAGCTGGTGGGTTTGAACCACTGACCTTCCAGTTAGCAGTCAAATGCCTTATCCATTATGCCACCAGAGCTCCTAAAGGTAGAAAAGACATTGAAAATATAGGAGGAGAAGCTCTACTTCTGGGTTGACAGAAGGAGATCCACAGATACACTCTGCAGGAAAACAAACAAAGCTAGTGAAAGCTATTAAAAAACAGTGACAACAACAACAACGACAGAACCCAACAACTTACAGTCTCTGGAAATTGCCCTATGGGCATATAGCAAATTAAGAAACATTTATTTAAGAAAACCTACTAAAACTTGGTAAGAACAGTGAGTCTGTAGCAAGTGAGCCACAACTCTCTCTCCCTCTTTACCTCCACATTAGCTCAACTTGAAGGAAGTACTGCTTTAGGTTCATGTGGCTGAGAGGATGAGGCTTCCTCTCTCCTCAACTCCCAATCAAGGCTTGCTGATCTAAATGGGAAGGGTAGGCCACTAGCATTTCTCATTCTTTCCAGTTCCATGTTGAAGAGTCTAAATTTCTGACAAACATGGCTGCCAAGCCCCTACCCATAAGATAGGGTAGCCTAGGAGAGGCAGGCCAAGAAGACTGTGGCCATGACCTTTTTCACCACAGCTTGTTCATAGGGAAGAGGTTCCATGACATGAGAGGAAAGCCAAGAAGATTTGAAATTACCACACATCAAGCACAGATAGTGGCTCAGAGAGTTTGCTCAGGCAGTGAGGCAGTTTATAAGAAAAGAGAGCTCCAAATCTCTTCCAAAAGAAATTGACCTATTTGAATCAGAGTATGAGGAAATTCAACCCAAAAAGAATTCTTTTAATTAAGAGCAATAAGATAAACCATACCCTAACCAGTTCACCAAAGATAAACAGGGAAAAAGACAGCTAAGAAGAGCACTTCCTGAGTCAGAATAAATCTCAAGCCTGGCTTCAAAAATCTTTCCTGCTCTAATTTAATTTGGATCAGACTGCTAAGCAACTAATGCTCCAAGACATTGTCAAAACAATAGAGCAATCAGTTGGTAATTAGTGAAGTTTAACAGGCAAAGTGCAATATGAAATGAAGCAGAGAGGTAAACAGAGAGATCAGAGAAGGAGGTAGTCATAGAGGGAGGCCTGCACTCTACAATAACCCAAGGTGACTTTGAGTGCACAAAGGAGCAACATCAAAGACTTCACATTATGAAAAAATAGACTTCACAAAAATAGCCTAACCAAATCACAAAAGAAGTAAACAAGCAAATGGCAACACAAGAAACCTTTGGAAAATGGTGAGGAGAATAAATACCCAGAGTTGCTGTAATATATTATCTAAAATATTTGGTTTTCAAGAAAAAATTATGAGACATACAAAGAAACAGGATTGTGTGATCTAAAACAAACAAACAAAAAAACAACCAACAGAAACAGTCTATGAGATGGGGTAGATGTCAGAATTAACAAATATTTCAAGGTAGTCATTATTAATGTGATCAAAGAGCTAAAGGAAAATATTAAAAAATAATCTTAACAAAGATGTAGAAATTATAAAGAAGAATCAAATGGAAACTATGGGATTGAAAAGCATAATGACTAAAATGAAAATTGTATTAGAGGGGCTCAGAAGTAGATTTGAACTCACAGAAGAAAGAATCAGTGAATTTTGGGACAGATTATATCTTAATTCTCTAGTGCTACTATAACAGAAATTCCATAGGGTTAGAGTTAGGGTTAGAGTTAGAATTAGGTTTAGGGTTACAGTCTCATCATGGGGAATAACTACTTCCAGCTGCCAAGCCAGTGAAAACCATGGCCCAGCCAAGTTGACAGACAACCTTAACTACCACAGATTGATAGAGATTATGCAATCCAAAGAAAAGGGAAATACCAGAAGGAAGAAAAAAGAATAACGTCTCAGAGACATGTAGGTCACATTTAAGGGCACAACAACATATGTATAATGGGAGTGCCAGCAGAAGAGAAAGAAAAAAGGGTAGGTAAATATTTGAAGAAATTATATCTGAAAATTTTACAAATTGGCTGAAAAGCCTTAATGTACATATCCAAGACACTTAGCAAACTCCAAGGATCACAAGAAGGGAGAACTAAGATATCTTTTGAATATAGATGCAAAAGTCCTCAATAAAATACTAACAAATTAAATCTGTCAATGTATAAAAAAGAATTATACACTATGACCAAATAGAATTCATCCATGAATAAAAAATTGTTTTTACAGTCAAAATGAATTAATGTAATACACCACCTCAACAGAATAAAGGACAAAAAAACCACAAATGCAACAATAGATACAGAAAAAAAAAAACATTTGGTAGAATTGAACATTCCCTCATGTTAAAAACTCTCAATCTGCTAAGAATAGAAGGAAACCCAACCTGATAAATGTTATTTACAAAAATCCATAGCTGACATCACACTTAATGGTGAAAAACTTTCCCTTTAAGTTCAGTAACTAGATATGGATGTTTTCTCTCAATATTTCTATTAATTTTGTATAGGAAGTTCTAGCCAAGGCAATTGGGAAAGAAAAAGAAAAAAAGACATACTATTTGCAGATGACATAATCTTTCATATAGAAAATCCCAAGGAATCCACTAGAAAGCTATTAGAATTAATATAACTTTAGCAATGTGTCAGGATACAGCATACAAAAATCAATCATATTTATATATACTAGCAATGAATACTCTGAAAGTAAAATTAAGAAAACAATTAAATTTATAATAGCATGAAAATAAAATATTTAAGAATAAATTTAACACTAAAAGAGCAAGACTTATATCTAAAAAAACCCTACAAAACATTTTTGAAAGAAATGAAAGAAGGCTTGGGAACATGGAAAGACAATCCATGTTCATGAATTAGAAGATAATATTATTATGATGTTAACAATACATCAATTTACCAATCTAGTGAATATTTCAGCTGACTGCTTTGCAGAATCTGACTAGCTGATAAAAAGAACAAACATAGAGAACTTCATTTTTCAGCTTCAAAACTTATCACAAAGTTACAGTAATCAAGACAGTGTCTTATTGGCATAAGGGTAAATGTAGATCAGTGAGATAGACTTGAGAATAAGACATAAAAATCTCACACTTATAGTCAATTTTTCACAAGGGTACCAATGCAATTTAATGAGAGAAAGGATAGTCTTTCAACAAATGGTGCTGGAACGACTGGATATTCACAAGCAAAGGAGAGAAACAGGACTTCCTACCTCACACCTTATGCAGAAGTAATTCATATTGGCTCAAAGACCTAACTATAAGAGCTAAAACTTTAAAAATCTTAGGAGAAAATAGAGAGTGAGTTTCCATGACCTTGGCTTTGCTGAGAGTAAATATGAAAGCAAATGCACTTGCAACAAGAGGTAAAATAGAAGAGTTAGACTCCATCAACATGCTGCCAATGATGCCATCAGGAAAGTAAAGAGATATTCAATAGACTGGGAAACATATTTATAAATTATATATCTTTAAAAAGATTTGTATCCAGAATATATAAAGAATTCTTGGAAGTCAATAATAATGATAATAAAATTCAACTAATAATGGGCAAAGTGTATGAATAAAGAATTCTCCAAAACATAAGATGGCCAAGAGATACATGAAAACATGCTCAACATCATTAGCCATTAAAACAAAACAAACAAACCAACATGAAACCAAACTCACTGTCATTGAGTTGATTCTGACACATGATGACCCTGTAGTGAACTGCACCATAAGGTTTCTGAGGTTGTAAATCTTTACAGAAGCACACTTCCTTATCTTTCTCCTGTGGATTGACTGGTGGGTTCAGACCACTGATCTTTTGGTTAGTAGCTGAATATTTTAGCCACTATGCCACCAGAGCTCCATCAATAGCCATTAGGGAGATGAAAATCCAAACCATAACGAGATACCACTTCACACTCACTTTTAGCTGTAATCAAAGAGTTAGACAATGAGAAATGTTGGGGAGTATGTGGCTAACTTGGAACCTTTATACATTGCTGGTGGGAATGTAAAATGATACAGAACTTTGGAAAAAGTTTGGCAGTTCCTAAAAATGTTAAATATAAAGTTACCATAGGATCCAACAATTCCACTTACAGATATAAACTCAAGAGAAATGACAACACAACTCTTACATACAAATGTTTAGAGCAGCGTTACTCATAATACCTCAAAGTAGAAACAACTCTAATGTCCACCACCTGATGAAAGGATAAACAAAATGTGGTAAATCCATACAATGGAATATTACTGAGCAATAAAAAAGAATGAATACTAACACATGCTACAACATGAATGAACCTTGAAATTATTATGTTATTCCAGTTACAATAGACCAGATATTATATGATCTATTTATATGAAATGTCTAGAATAGGAAAATCTGTAGAGACAGAGAATAGATTAGTAGTTGCAAGTTGCTTAGGGCTCTGGGGTTGTTGGGGTTGGGTGTGAATAGAATGTGACTACTAATGGGCATGGCTTGTTTTGGAGGGTGATGAAAATGTTCTAAATTTGGTTGCAGTGATGGTTGCTCAACTCTGAATGTACTAAAAATATTGAATGCATGCTGTAAATGGTTAAGTTGTCCCGTGTCTAAATTATATTTCAAGAATTCTATTGAAGAAAAAAAAACATTCGCATCCCCTCTTTGTAGCTGGTGTTACGTATCCTCTAGATTTTTTTTTTTTGTGTGTGTGATTTGGCCCATTTACATAGGCATGAATTATACTCCTTGACCCCGTCATGTGGTCTCTTCTCTACGTGTGTGAAAGTATATTTTCTGTTCCAGTGAAGCCTTGTGTTCCAGTCTACTGCCTTAGTTTAGTTATTTAAAGCAAGGATTGGCCTGACAAAGTCAGTGCTAACTGGAGGAAGAAGAAAACCATAATGTGCCAGAATAGCTCTAAGTTGTCATCAAAAAACAAAAAAATCTATCACTTTCAATCCTTTTTTTCTCAGCCTGTTAAAATTCTTAGAGTGGTGCTTCTGAAAACACCAGATATTATTACAAAATATTAAAGATATTATTACAAAATAAAAATGAGGAAAGATGGAACTTTTAAGC
The DNA here is from genome assembly GCF_000298275.1 of Orycteropus afer afer. Lineage (NCBI taxonomy): Eukaryota > Metazoa > Chordata > Mammalia > Tubulidentata > Orycteropodidae > Orycteropus > Orycteropus afer. The sequence goes on along the minus strand of NW_006921818.1, from coordinate 2,678,887 downwards.
CACATATTTCTTTTTTGGGAAAATATGATATTAGTTGGTGGATAAGATTTAATTTTACATCTATTTTTCATATTGTTTCATCTGTGCAACACAATTAGAGATATGGAATGAAAAAGGTTCTGTATTTTGAAAGAAATATATACCTATGAGGAAACTATTGCTTTGTTTAGTTTGCTGTATCTTTCTCATTTTCAAATCTCTAACTCACTTTCCATGCTTTTAACTAAAAGTAAGATGGTATTCAGTGATACCTGGGAGATAAAAGTGGATATGAATGTCATTGATTCATTCATTTTATTTGTGCAAGATACTGTAAAGATCACTATGCATTATTTAAACAAACAGAAACTAAGCAAATAGGTAAATTATAACAAGATAAATACCCTATTGGCTAATTTTAGGCTATTTTCATATCTTCAAACCTACCATACTCTGTGTGATAGTTGGAGCTGTGCGTCAACTTGGCTGGACCCCAGTTCTGTGTGGTTGTTCCCATTATGGGATCGAATGACTGTATTCTGAGTGGCCAATCTGTTGAAGGGAAGTTTCCCTAGGGGTGTGGCCTGCTTCCAGTATATCCAGGGACATCCTGGGAAGAGAGACATTCTTCTGTGGATCAGGATTCTGCTGTGCTGCCTACAACTGTCCATGAGTGAGCAGTTCACCATTCGGCCTGGAGATCTTGGATTCATCATTCATTGGAGTCAACAGCTGGTGTATTGCCTGCCAGCCTTGAGTTCTTTGGCCCCTGTGGTTGCGGGAGCAGGGAAAAGCCTCCAGCTTGACATTTGATCCAGGAACTTTGGACTTTCTGGCTTCTATACATGTGTGAGCCATTTTCCTAAGATAAGTTTCTCTCATATATATATATATATATATATATAAAAGCTTTGCTGGTTTTTGTTTCTGTAGAGAACTCAGTCTAACACATTTGGTACTAGGAGTGGTTCCAGAGAGACAAAATCATAATCCTAGATTGGTTCTCCAGTTTGATTAATCTTAAAGACACTAGCGACCCTGCATCTGTTAGTAAAGAGGGCCCTGCTAATCTGTGGCATGAGGTGGCAAAATTAATACATGGAATAGCACCACCAATAGATCAAGTACTTGTGAGAAGTGACGCTCTGGGTGATCAGATATTTGATAGTTTTCTGCAATTTTATCAGAATCAGGAGTATAAGGAAGCTGGTTGATTGGTCTTACTTATACTAGACAAATTGGTGAAAGAGCAAGATGAGCTCAAAGCTTCTGAGTCTTGGCTTAAGTGCTGCATAAAAGACCTCAGTGCTTCCAGTTGTGCTCTGAAAGAAAGCCTTATTGCTTCTACTGCGAGGGCTGACTTAGCTGAAACTCAAACCCAGAGTCTTATTGTAAGGGTGGCTGAATTACAACGCCAGCTAAATTGCCAATCCAGAATGGTGTCTGACGTTAAAGTGAGGGCATTGATTGGAAAAAAGTGGGATCCTAAACCTGGAATGGGGACATATGGACAAATAATCAGGAAGATCAGAATATGGAGTCTGTAAATTCTATTGAATCCCTCCCATCTGAATGGATTACTGTAAAACCACTATCCCCACCCCCTCAGTTTGATGGGATTAGCCAAACTGGTCCTGCTGGGTCATTGTCTGAGGCAGTGGCAGGGAAGACATTCCTGAATGTTCTCAAGAACTGCATCAAGCACCTACTGTTGCTGCTAGGTCAATAACTAAAGTCAAGTCCAAGCGAGCCCCAAAAGGTGAAATAGAAATTGTGACTGAGGAGGTGGTACACTATACCTCCGAAAAGACCTACTTGATTTTGCTAACATGTACAGACAGAAACCTGGAGACTATGTATGGGAATGGTACTGAGGGTGTGGGATAATGGTGCAAGGAACGTAAGATTGGATCAGTCTGAGTTTATTGATTTAGGCCCACTAAGTATGAATTCTTCATTCAATGTCTCAGCTTGAAAGGTTAAGAAAGGATCTAATAGTTTATTTGATTGGCTTACTGAGGCATGGGTTATGTGGTGACCTACCTTAAGTCAAGTTGAAGTACCAGACCTGCCTTGGTATAATGCAGAAGAAGGTATCCAGAGGCTTAGGGAAATTGGCCTGTTAGAATGGATTTATCAGATTAGAGCCCTATAGCCCGAAATGGAGAGTCCAGAAGACATGCCTTTCACCAGTATGGTGAGGAATAAATTTGTGAAGGGAGCTCCACCATCCTTGAAGACTGCTGTGATTGCTATTTTATGTAAACCTGATTTGACAGTGGGAACTGCCCTAATTGAACTAAGACACTTAACTACGATGGGGCTGATTGGACCCTGTGGTAGTAGGGGCCAAGTAGCAGCAGTTAATCAACAAAGGCAAGGTGGGCATGGTTACCATAATGGACAGCAGAGTTGGAACAGTAATCAGAATAGTCTGACACGTGGAATTATGGCTTTGTCTACTTGCTCATGGTGTTCCTAGTAGTGAAATACATGGCAATTTATTTATTTAAATACTAAATATTTACTTGATCTGTATAGACAGAATTCTATGTCACGTGAACAGCAACTTAGATTGAATCGCCAGAATACAGTCACAACCTCTCAATCAATTCCCAGACTTGGGAATTTTACAGACCCACAACCCCTTGAATGAAGGGGAGGCCAGGTCCCTTTGAGGAAGGACCCCACTACATTGCCAAAAATCTATAAAGTCAGTCTTTCTCCTAGCCTTCCGCAAAGAGATCTGAGGCCTTTTACGAGAGTGACTGTTCATTGGGGAAAATAAAATTATCAGAATTTTTGGGGATTACTGGACACTGGCTCTGAATTGACACTAATTCCAGGAGACCCACAGTGTCATTGTGGCTCACCAGTCAGAGTGGGGGCATATGGAGGTCAAGTTATTGATGGAGTCTTAGCTAAGGTGCATCTAACAGTGGGTCCAGTGGGTCCCCAAACCCATCCTGTAGTGATTTTCCCGGTGCTAGAATGCATAATTGGAATAGATATACTTAGCAATTGGCAAAATTCCCATATTGGCTCCCTGACATGTGGAGTAAGGGCTATTATGGTAGGAAAAAACAAGTGGAAGCCATTGGAACTGCCTCTACCTACAAAAATAGTAAACCAAAAGCAGTACTGCATCCCTGGAGGGGTTGCAGAGATTACTGCCACCATGAAGGACTTGAAGGATGCAGGGGTGATGATTCCCACCACATCCCTATTTAATTCACCTATTTGGCCTGTGCAAAAAACAGATGGATCTTGGAGAATGACAGTAGATTATCATAAACTTAATCAGGTGGTGACTCCAATTGGAGCTGCTGTTCCTGATGTGGTTTCGTTGCTTGAGCAAATTAGTACATCTCCCAGTACTTGGTATGCAGCTATTGACCTGGCCAATGGCTTTTTCTCAATACCAGTTTCAAAAGACCATCAGAAGCAGTTTGCCTTCAGCTGGCAAGGCCAACAGTATACGTTTACAGTCCTTCTTCAGGGGTATATCAACTCCCCGGTACTATGTCATAATTTAGTCCATAGGGATCTTGATTGCCTTTCCCTTCCACAAGACATCACACTGGTCCATTATTATTGATGATAATATGCTGATTGGACCTAGTAAAGAAGAAGTATTGGTGACTCTAGACCTATTGGTGAGACATATGCATGCTAGAGGGGGAAATTAACCCAACAAAAATTCAGGTACTTTCCACCTCAGTGAAATTTCTAGGGGTCCAATGGTGTGGGGCATGTCGAGATGTTCCTACTAAAGTGAAGGATAACATTGTATCTGGCTTCTTCCGCAACTAAAAAGGAGGCACAATGTCTGATGGGTCTCTTTGGATTTTGGAGGCAACATAGCCCTCATTTGGGTGTGTTGCTGTGGCCTATTTATCAAGTGACTTGGAAAGCTGCTAGTTTTGTGTGGGGCCCAGAACAACAGAAGCCTCTGAAACAGGTTCAGGCTTCTGTGCAGGCTGCTCTGCCACTTGGGCCACATGATCCAGCTGATCCAATGGTGCTTGAGGTGTCTGTAGTAGATAGAGATATTGTTTGGAGCCTTTGACAGGTCCCTATTGGTGAATTGTAACACAGACTCTTGGGGTTTTGGAACAAAGCCCTACCATCCTCTGCAGATAACTACTCTCCTTTTGAGAAACAGCTTTTGGCTTGTTACTGGGCTTTGGTAGATACTGAATGCCTAACCATGGGCCACCAAGTCACCATGAGGCCTGAGCTGCCCATCATGAACTGGGTGTTGTCTGACCCACAGAGTCATAAAGTTGGACGTGCACAGCAGCACTCCATCATTAAATGGAAGTGGTATATCAGAGATTGGGCTTGAGCAGGACCTGAAGGCACAAGTAAGTTGCATGAGGAAGTGGCTCAAATGCATATGGTCTCCATTCCAGTCACATTTCCTTCCCTGTCCCACTCTGCACCTATGGCCTCATGGGGAGTTCCTTATGATCAGTTGACTGAGGAAGAGAAAACTCATGCCTGGTTTACAGATGGTTTTGCGTGATATGCAGGCATCATTCGAAAGTGGACAGCAGCGGCACTGCAGCCCCTTTCTGGGACTTCCTTAAAGGACAGTGGTCAAGGGAAATCCTCCCAATGGGCAGAACTTTGAGCCATGCATATGGCTGTTCACTTTGCATGGAATAAGAAACAGCCAGATGTGCGATTATATATGGATTCATGGGCTGTGGCTAAGGGCTTAGCTGGATGGTCTGGGACTTGGAAGGAGCATGATTGGAAGATTGGTGATAAGGATGTATGGGGAAGCAGTATGTGGATAGATCTCTCTGAATGGGCCAAAGGAGTAAAGGTATTTGTGTCTCATGTGAATGCCCACCAAAGGTGACCTTGGCAGAGGAGGACTTTAACAATTAGGTGGATAGGATGACACATTCAGTGGAAACCAGCTGTCTTTTTCCCCAGCTACTCCTGTCATTGCTCAATGGGCTCATGAAAAAAGTGGTCACAGTGGCAGGGATGGAGGTTATGCATGGGCCCAGCAACATGGACTTCCACTTAGCAAGGCTGATTTGGTTACTGCCACTGTTGAGTGCCCAATCTGCCGGCAGCAAATACCAACACTGAGTCCGTGATATGGAACCATTCCTCGGGGTGATCAGCCAGCAACCTGGTCGCACTTCCATCCACTTCCATGGGACCACTTCCATCATGGAAAGGACAGTGTTTTGTTCTTGCTGGAATAGATACTCATTCTGGATATGGATTTGCCCATGGCCTTACAGAATGCCTTATCCACCCTCATGGTATCCCACACAGCATTGCTTTGGATCAAGGGACTCATTTCACAGCACATGAAGTGTGGCAATGGGCTTATGCTCATGGAATTCACTGGTCTTACCATGTTCCCCATCATCCTAAAGCAGCTGGATTGATAGAACGATGGAATGGCCTCTTAAAAACACAAACGTGGCACCAGCTAGGTGACAATACCTTGAAAGGTTGGGGCAATGTTCTCCAGGAAGCTGTATATGCTCTAAACCAGCATCCAATACATGGTTCTGTTTCTCCAATAGCCAGGATTCATGGGTCCAGGAACCAAGGGGTGGAAACAGGAGTGGTACCACTCACTATTACCCCTCAAAAAATTTTTGCTTCCTGTCCCTGCTACCCTATTCTCTGTAGGTCTGGAGATCTGAGTCCCAAAGGGAGGAAAACTCCCACCTGGAGACACAATACTGATTGCATTGAATTGGAAATTAAGAATGCCACCTGGCCATTTTGGCTTCTTCATGCTTCTGGATCAATATTCAAAGAAGGGCATTACTGTACTATCTAGTGTGATAGATCCTGATTACCAAGGGGAAATTGGGTTGGCTTTACATAATGGAGGTAAAGAAGAATGTGTCTGGAATACAGGAGATTCTTTAGGATGTCTCTTAGTACTACCATGCCCTGTGATTAAAGTCAATGGAAAATTACAGCAACCCAATTCTGATATGACTGCTAATGGCCCAGACCCTTCAGGAATGAAGGTT
>NW_006921818.1:2648036-2671918 GCF_000298275.1 Orycteropus afer afer | reverse complement strand
ATATATATAAGCTTTGCTGGTTTTTGTTTCTCTAGAGAACCCAGTCTAACACATCCTGCTTTGTGTGCTGGGATGGAGATTCTTCTTTGCCAGATGAGTATATTTTAGTCCTTATCAATACAAGAGATCATCAGAGGGAATGATGAAGACTGGAGGAAGGAGCAGGGACTTGTCAGCATCAATGAATGATGCTTTTAATCTTTGCTGTAAGCAGTCAGTCCTCATTTTCAACGTTATCCACACGTGTAGAACAAGTTTCATAACAACTGTAACCCCTAAATAAACAGCATTCAAGTGGTATTGTGTTCCTAAAGGTCTAGATCTCAGCTATGAGAGTGCTTCCCATAAACTCCTGAGATACTGTTGTTGTTGCTGTTATGTGCCGTTGAGTTGGATCCGACTCATAGAGACCACTCCATGGGTTTCCGAGGCAGTATCACTGCGGAAGTAGATTGCCCCATCTTCCTTCCGAGGAAGTGGCTGGTGGGTTTGAACAGCCAGCATTCCCTGAGACACTGACAATCTCTAAATAATGTCTCCTCCTCAAACTAGTGCCTAAGGCAATTGACTGCTAATCAGAAGGCTGGCAGTTCAAATCCACCAACCACTCCTCGGAAGGAAGGTTAGGCAATCTACTTCCGTAGAGATACCGCCTCAGAAACCCAAGGAGGCGTTGCTATGAGTTGGGTCTGACTTAACGGCACATAACAACAACTTCAAACTCTGGGTCCCTTCTTTACACTTCTACATTTTAACAATCCTAAACTTTTCTCTTGTCCCTCTAGCCCTAAGGATTTGGGCCATTTTCTACACTTATTACCTATATAATCCCTCTAACCAGTTCTTTAATGTCTGTTTAGCAATTCTTTGTATTATATGCTCTATGTTAAAATAACAGATGTGGTTTTAGTTTCTTGAATGGATCTACCCACCAGCCACTCAGTGGAAGGAAGACTGGGCAATGTACTTTTGTAAAGATTTACAAAAAAAACAAAATCATAGAGACCCCTCCTTGTGTTTCTGAGGCAGTATTTCTATGGAAGTAGATTGCCCAATTTTCCTTCTGGAGGAGTGGCTGGTGGGTTTCAACAGCCAGCCTTCTGGTTAGGAGTCAATCATAAATCCAAATTCACTGCCATGGAGTCAATACCGACTCATAGCAACCCACACTGGGGACAGGGCAGGACATGATCCTGTAAAGATTTACCACCTTGGAAACCCAATGGGGGTTCGTATGAGTTGGAATCGACTCTGATAGCATAGTGCCTAAGGCACTTGATTGCTAACCAGAAGGCTGGCAGTTCAAACCCACCAGCCCCTCCTTGGAAGGAAGATTTGGCAATCTACTTCCATAGTGATACCGTCTTGGAAAACCAAGGAGGGGTCGCTGTGAGTCAGGGGTCACACTATGCATGGCAGTGAGTTTTTTTTTTTTTTTTTTTAACCTTTCTGTATCACTTAAGTAGAGAGTGAAAATCTATACCATTGGAGAATCACTTGTGAGACTCATAGCTCAGAGACACAGACCCACTAAAAGATTGAAATTTAATCATAATAGTATAGAAAATTTCCTACCTACCATACCTTGCCACTATACCAGCAGGGCTTCAGTATGGTAACAGTGGATTACAACTGAAAAGGCTGCAAGATACACACTTTATCTGAGGAGGAGTATTTAGTAAATTCTAATGTCAAGAAAGGAGAGAAAAATAAGTACCCTAGAAGAATTTGAAGCATGTGGCACCTTCAGTTATAATAAATATTAATCTCAGCTCAACCACTAGCCAGGTTAATGTAATTCAAGTTAAAACTGATTTATCTCAGTTTCTATTACTCAGTAAAACATGTCTGACTTTCAACAAAAAATTATAAATCAAAAGGCAAGGAAAAACAAGTCTGAAGAGACAAAGTAAGTGTCCGTACCAGACTCAGATATGGTATAGATGATGGAATTATGAGACAGAGAATTTAAAATGATCATGATTAATATGTTAAGGGCTGTAATGAAAAAATGGACAATATGCATGGACAAATGGATAATGTAAGCAGAGAGATGGAAATTCTGAGAAAGTAAAGTACATTAAATTATAACCAAAAGTATAAATAAAGATCATTGTTGTTGTTATGTGCCATCGAGTTGGACCTGACTCATCATGACCCCTTCTTGGATTTCTGAGGTGGTATCACTACGGAAGTAGATTGACCAACCTTCCTTCCAAGGAGTGACTGGTGGGTTTGAACTGCCAGCCTTCTGGTTAGCAGTCAAGTGCCTTAGGCACTATGCCACCAGAGTTCTTTATAAGTACATAGTAATATAAATAAATTGTGGAGCACATAAATGAATGGGAAAGAATAGATAACTCTTCTTCCAAATAATTAATGTAAATACTCTAATTTCAAGGAAGTGGAGCATGACTTACTACTTCTTAATCATGAACAGTGCATAGTGACTTCCTTTCAAAGAATATAGTATGGAAAGGGGACAGAGATAAGAGTAGCTTTACAGTTTAGGAACCTGACAAACACTACCTTAGCCATGTGATCAAGGTCAACATTCACAGTCATAGGTTATGTTGATAGTATATACCCATTAATATACTGCAACAAAAAATGGTACTTTAATTTACCTCTATAGGCTTCTTCTTATAAACTCAGTCAAATCATGAGAAAAACATCAGACAAATTCCAGTTGAGGGGCATTCTATGAAATACCTAATCAGTTATCCTCAAATTATTAAGATCATCAAAAACAAGGAAAGTCTGTGAAACTGTCATGGCCAAGAGGAGCCTAAAAAATATAAGAGTGAAATGTAATGTGGTTTCCTGGATAGGAGGATTCTGGAACAGAAGAAGAATATTAGGTAAAAAGTAAGGAAATCTGAATAAAATATGAGTTGTAAATAATAATAAGGTATCAATATTGATTCACTAATTGTGACAAATGTATCAAACTCATGTAAGATGGGAACAGAAAACTAAATATAAAGTACACTGTTTTTGCATTTTTTTTTCTGTAAGTATGTCTTAAAAATAAAAAAAATTCAAGTCATTATAAACAAACAATAAAAACTGAAATTAAAACAAAACATGATGGGAGGAAACTAAACTTACTTTATGGTTTCAGCATACAAAATCCAGCTTACTCCATAAATCAGTCACAAACACAAAAACCTTAGTAAAGTAAGAATAATGTGATTTAATCTGAGATCAGTGTCATAGTCAAATATACACAGTATAACTTCCCAAAGTAATATCAAAATATCTCAAATCTTTTACTTGCATATCTAAAACAAACAAAGAAGGTACAAGATAAAAATCTATCAGCAGAGTATAATGTTTCCCCTTCTCCACTTTGGCACAATCTCACAAGTTGCTATTTTCTAACCCTGAAAAGTATTTTCTGAAGGTTTGGCTTAGTCTCAGCATGGTGATGGGATGTTTGGTGTCTTTCACAGTTGGATTCAGATCCTGAGACGATTATTCCTGGCTGTGTGATGTTGCACCTAATCTATCTTACCTTCCATTTCCTTATGTAGAAAGTGGGATTCACTGCACATGCAAATATGGTAAACAACACAGGTAAAAATCCTAGCAAAATGCCTGGTGCATAGTAGGTGTCCAATAATAAATGGGAGTTTACTGTGTTCATTTTTTCACTTTTCGTAGTATCAGTTAGGGAACATATTTTTTCCCTTTTCTAGCTTTCCTGAAGGACAGGATACCTTTCCTGCCTTTGAGCATATGATGTTTAATTTATTTCTCACAGAACACAGCTAGAATCAGCTGAGATCTATGCTCCAGGTAATGCCACCAGGGTCCATCTATGTCCTCTGTATGAGACTCACTCTCTGCAGCTCCCTGGCTCCCCTCACCAGTCCCAGCTGGAGGCCAAAATGTGGTAGTTGCTATTTGGCCTGAGAAGGCCAGGTGGTAGTTGTAGACAGTCTCCCCCTGCTTTTCACCCAGCTACAGCTTGTGGCAGACTACTGCGGAGAGTGGCTGGTTATCAGCAACTTGGTCAGCTCCTTGTCTGTTTCTCCACTTGCCCTTCACCACCTCTTGTCTCATGTCCTCCTGTACCCTCAGCTCCACAAAGCATCACTAACCATCCTGTATCAGAAAATACACCTGCCATGAGTTGGCCTTTGGGACCCTGGGAATTTTGCCTCCACAGTTCTGAAGGGGGAGAATGTACATATTTGGAAATCTTGCTATTTTGCTGAGCCCTGATGGCACAAAAGTTGGCTGTTGACCAAAGTGTTGGTGGTTAGAAATCACTTAGTGAGAGAAAGACTTGAAGATCTACCTCTATAAAGAGTACAGCCAGGAAAAACATTATGGGGCAGTTCTACTTGTCACATGGGGTCACTCTGTATTGGAATCAACTTAATGGCACCCATCAATCCTTTATTTATACATCTACTGCTTCTCTCATAGTAAATTTTCATGGATTTTATGTTTGCAAGACAGTGAATTTTCCTACTCTTTGTACCTGAGGTTATCCAAGGAATTTGGGAGTGATATGGCAAGAGAGCAGAGAGTGCCACTCACTGACATTGCTTTAGTTGCTGTTGAGTCAACTCTGACTCATGGTGACCTCGTGTGTGCCAGAGTAGAATTGTGCTCCATAGGGTTTTCAATTGGCTTATTTTTGAAAGTAGCTTGCCAGGCCTTTCTTCCAGGTGCTTCTGGGTAAACTGAAACCTCCAACCTTTTGGTCAGCAGCTGTCTTCTTTTGGGTTCTCAAGAGAAGCAAAACCAGTGAAACTTATATATTTATGTATAACTAAAAAACCCACTTCCATTGAGTTGATTTTGACATATAGAGACCCCCACTGGGTTTCCAAGGCTATAAATATCTGTGGAAGTAGATTGCCTCATCCTCCTCTCACAGAGCAGCTAGTGGGTTTGAACCACTATCCTTCTGGTTAGTAGCCAAATATCTTATCCGCTACACTACCAGAAAGACCGAAAGAGATTTATTTTAAGGAAATGGCTCATGCAGTTGTAAAGGCTGGCAAGTCCCAAGTCTGTGGGCTAAATGACAAGCTGGAGGCTTCTCCTGATTCATGCAGCTGCTGATGACAAACTCGAGATCAGCAGGCAATACAGCAGGCTACTGGTTCTAGTCTAGATGATGATGAGCCAGATGCAGTATCCCAAGCAAAAAGCCAGAGAATTTTCCCAGAGCTTTTCCATATATACTGGAAGCAGGCTACACCCTGAAGTAAACTCCCTTTCAACTGCTCATAACAGATCTCATCATGGAGGTGATTACCTTGTATCAGATCTCATCATGGGGAATAACTACATCATAACTGTTAAGCCACTTAGAATCTTGACCCAGCTAAGTTGACACAAAACTATCACAGCAGTTGAGCACATTAATGATTTGCACCACTCAGGGACTCCTTTCACTGGAAAGAGACTATGAATTGGAACAACAAAAAATGAAGGGAGTCCTGGAGAGTCAACCTTCAACTGCTCCAGAGACCCATTAGAAAACATATCTCAATGTTTGTATCTTATGTTTGGATGTCTGGAAATGAGTTTAGTGTTTCCTCGTGTGCTTGGATCCAACTTGACAGAAGTGAGTATGGTTTTTTTTTTTTTTTTTAAATCCTTCAAAGTAAGGGCAGTAAAGTCAGAAAATGGAACTTTTTGAAAAATGTCATTATCTAATACATTGTTTATTCTATTACTGTGTGTTGTCCTACTTTTTCCCCACAGCAGACATTAAGCTATTCAAGGACAGAAACTATCCTTCAGCTGGGTCTTCAGACAGTCACCCACATAAGTGTAAAACTTCTGTTTTTGCTGGACTACTACTGCTGTTTTTGTTAGTTGCAGTTGAGTTGATTCTAACTCATGATGACCCCATGTGTGCAGAGTGGGATTGTTCTATAAGATTTTTAAGGCTGTGACCTTTCGGAGACAGACTGCCAGCCCTGTCTACTGAGGGACTTTTGGGTTGGTTCAGACCACTAACCTTTTGGCTAGTAGTTCAGCACTTAACCATTTGTGCTACCCAGGGACTGCTTGCTGGACTACTGGGAGGTTGTAATGAAAGCAGTTACTTGCTTTTGCTGAAAGCTAAGCTGAAAACCTTTTCACTTCAATGAATATTGTAAATGATCTGAGGACTTTCCTGCTTTATTGAATCTAATCTAGTGGAACTGACTGAGCTCTTCAAAAGCCTCAGAAGTATGATTCTGAACTTCACTTTTCCACCCTCAGGACTGAGGATGAAGTTGGGGCAGGGGTATGAAGGGTTGACAAAGGGAAGTTTGAGTTTCCACTCTGCCATTGAGTGCCCAAGGCAATCATCAATATTTCACCATGCCAGGCTCTCCTGCTGAGCTCTGACAAAGCCTTCTCATTCTTCCTGAAGGGGTGCTTCAGGCAGCTACAACCTGCTGCTGGGAAGTGGCAGCTGAGATGAAGCCCGGCTTGGATGGACTGAGCCACAGATGTCCTCGAAATCTCCTTTTTTGACTAACTTCTTAACATCCACTTACATTTCTGAGAATGGCTCCTTTTGCCTAAGAAAGTAGGGACCTCGCCAAATCTAAGCATAGTCAGCAGATTCTTCTGCTAAATATGCATTTAGCTTAATGTGATACTATTGATTTAACTGTTCCTAAAGTGATGAACCTAATGTGAATAATTGTTCAATTATTTTACTTTGCTCTGGTTTAGTTCAATAATCCTAGATGCACAGTTTATTTTCTTTTTTCTAGATAGGTCTTGCACTTAAAAGAATGCCAGCTTTGCCCATCTTCAGGAGTTACTGCCTCTTTCTCTAAAAAAGACCTTCTTTCTCCCCAAATATTTTTACTATCTATATTATATAGTAGGAGCTCTGGTGGCATAGTGCCTAAAGCATTTGACTGCTAACCAGAAGGCTGGAGGTTCTAAACCACCAGGCACTCCTTGGAAGGAAGATGGGGCAATCTACTTCTGTAGTGATACTGACTTGGAAACCTAAGGAGGGTTCATTATGAGTCGGATCTGACTCGATGACAGTGAGTTTGGTTTGATATCATATACTACATACTACAAAGAAAGACCCGGCCATCTACTACCAAAAATTGTTGCTGTTGTTGTTGTTAGGTGCCATCGAGTCATTTCTGACTCATAGTGACCCTATGCACAGCAGAATGAAACACTGCCCGATCCTGTGCCAGCTCCATCATCCCTGCTATACTTGAGCCCATCATCGCAGCCACCGTGTCCATCCATCTCATTGATGCCCTTCCCCTCTTTCGTCAACCCTCCACCCTATCAAGCATGACATCCTTCTCTAGGGAATGGTCCCTTCTGACAACGTGACCAAAGTAGGTGAGACAAAGTCTGGCCATTCTTGCTTCCAAGGAGCATTTCTGTTGCACTTCCTCCAGGACAGATCTGATAGTTCTTTTAGCAGTCCATGATACTTTCAGCATTCTTTGCCAGCACCACATCTCAAAAGCATCAACTCTTCTTCGGTCTTCCTTATTCATCGTCCAGCTCTCATATGCATATGAGGTGACTGGAAATAAATTAGCCACTTCAAATCTTATGCATCACAACACAATATAGTCTGAGAGAGTGCTGGAAGATGAGCCTCCTAATTTGGAATGCACTACACAATAGCTGCAACAATAGATGCAAATACATCAACAGTCATGATGATGGGGCAGGAAAAGACAAAGTTTTGCTCTGTTGTATATGGTGTTATGATGTATTGGAGCTGACTCAATGGCAGCTAACAACAATATTCTGTACATGTCCTACAAAACCTAAGTGGTTCAGGTCTCATTCCTCCTTCCTAGATTCCCTAACTACCACAGCTTTCATGATTCCTACTCTTCTTCCAGGAGCTCTGGTAGCATACTGCCTAAGGCAGTTGACTTCTAAACAGAAGGCTGATGGTTCAAACCCACCAGCCACTCCTTGGAGGGAAGGTTGGGCAATCTACTTCCATAGTGATACCACCTCGGTAACCCAAGGAGGGGTTGCTATGAGTTGGGTCCGACTCGAGGGCACATAACAACAACAACAACTCTTCTTCCATAGGAAGCTGTTAGAACCTCTTTGAGGGAAGAACTTGCAGCTTTGGGATCTTTTGAATCTCCATTAGTGGTGGGATGGTAATTGGAGTATACTGAGCTTCCAATAAATGTCTGTGGAGTGAATGTGAGTGTACCAAGATTTATAGTTAATCAAATTGTCTTTCACATAAGACATTTAATTATTAAATCTTCAAAATATCTCTGTAAAGTAGGTAGTTTTCCAGATGAAGATTCTGAAGCTCAGAGAGATTACATAACTATTTTGGTGATGAACAGATACCAAAAGACACAGCTAGGACTTAAACTCTAGTCTAACTTTAAACTATTATTTTTCACAGAATCCCTTGATAATGGGTTGTTATTTATCATCCATTGCTAATTTCTGGGTTCTCATTGTCTGTATGTATTTGTTTCTTTTTTTTTTTTTTTTGTGGTTTTATTTTCTTTGTCTGTATTACTAGATTATAATCTCCTCAAGGATAAGGTGTATATCTTACTTTTCTTCTTTCTGCACCTTTTTGGTCATTATTGTAATAGTTTGGCAATTCCAAAAGTGTGTGTTATATATTGTCTGATCGCTGGACATCACAAATCACTCTTGAGATCTTTTCTTAAAATTCGGCTCTGCCAAAAAAGTGATCTGCCTAATGAGGCCATTAAAAAGAAGTATGAAAAATATTCAAAAGAATCTGGAATTTTATGCTGTGATGGCAGTATCTGAGCTGCCTGACATATATAAAAACCCATTAAAGAAGCTGGTGCCCTTATTAAATCTTACAAAAAAATTTCCTTTAGTCATTATAATGGAAAAGACTTCAATATAACACTTGCCTGCCAAGAATCACAGATGATCTAGTGGGACAGAGTCTGATAATAAATCCTGGCAGTAGGTGACAGGTCCTGGTTCTGTTAAGTCTCCTGCCCCCTTTTCTGAAAAAAAATTTCTGGACAGAGGAATAATGGTTGGGTAAACGTGGTATGTCTCCTTGAGCTCCCCCTCATTCACTAATATTTAGAAAAATGTGTATATTAATTTATAATAGATTGATTCCTGTGTTACCTTCTGGATTATACATTGTCCTCATGATGATTAGCTAATTTTTGCTTGTGATATGGACTAATTTTGTTATATAAATGTATAATCTGAAGTAATAGTCCCATTCAGCAGAGCTGAAGGTAAAATCATTCAATTGTCAGCAATGCCAGGTAGAAAAGTTTTATAAAATCTTATATGCAGCCAACATATCACTTCCTATAATTTAAGTCTTTATTTGTTTATTTTTCCTTTTTGGAATAAGGTAAAGAAGCTCTCTCAAATCTGTAATCAATTAATTTGAATGCAATTCAGTGAGACATTCATCATTATCTATGATGTAGAAGACTGGGCTAAGGACAGGGGATATAAGGGTGAGGTACACTTGTTATACCTTGAAGGAACTTAGAACTGTGCATCGAGTTCAGACAAATAATGCTTTTAAGGTAAATTCTTCAAGGGATGTGATAGTTGGAGATGTGTGTCAACTTGGCTGGACCACAATTCTGTGTGGTTTAAGCTGTTGTAATGTGGTTATTCCCATGATGGGAACAGATGATTATGTTATGAGCAGGCAATCTGTTGAAAGGGAGTTTTCCTAGGGGTGTGGCCTGCTTCCAGTATATCTATGGACATCCTGGGAAAAGAGACATTCTTCTGTGGATTGGGATTCTGTTGTGCTGCCTACAACTGTCCGTGAGTGAACAATCCACCATTCAGCCTGGAGATCTTGGATTCATCATTCGTTGGCGTCAACAGCCAGTATACTGCCTGCCAGCCTTGAGCTCCTCAGCCCCTGAGTCTGCAAACATTGGGAAAAGCCTCCAGCTTGATGTTTGATCCAGGAACTTTGGACTTGCCAGCTTTTATATGTGTGTGAGCCATTTTCCTAAGATAAATTTCTCTCTCTATACATATACATATATAAGCTTCACTGGTTTTGTTTCTCTAAAGAACCCAGTCTAACACAAGGGATAATCAATTACAGGTCTATGTGAAGAGGAGGAAGAGATTACAACCAGTTTACATAATCAGGAAAGCTTTTTTTTTTTTTTTTTAGGAAGCAGAATTTGGGGAATCTTAAATGTGGAACTAGAGTTTGAGAACTAGGAACACACTATAAGTAAAGTCTTGGTGATGCAATGGTTAGGTGGTTGGCTGCTAAGCAAAATATTGGCAGTTCAAATCCACCCAGTGACTTTGTAGGAAAAAGATCTGGTGGTCCGTTCCTGTAAAGATTACAGGCTAGAAAATTCTATGGGATGGTTCTACTCTGTCACATGGGGTTGCTATGAGTGTAAAATTGAGTCAATGATACTGAAGAACAACAGCAAGAGTAAAGCCACCAATTAGGGGAAAATGAAAAATCTTATTTAGCTGGTTACCAGATATGGGCAGAGAAGTAGTAGGATATAATATTGGAAATATAGACAAGTCATTGTAAGTTGAGGGTCATGTTGGAGAGTTCCAATGGGAACAATGAGTTTGAATCACTTTCTGAGGCTATGGAATCTTCCATTGGAAGATTTTTTAACCAAGGTGCTTCCAGCTAAATGATTTGACCAGATACATCTTTAGATTGAGCTGGTAGATTGATACTGGGTGGGATCATGGATGCTGGTCAAAGAGGGAAAATTAGAGTCTTGTGTCTTAATAAGGTTGGTTATGTTTTCACCAATTTACCACAAAACCAAGTCTGCCCTGGAAACACCAAGTTGACCTTGGAGATCTGTACTTAATGTTTATTATACAGTTAGTTCCATTAAGAAGGAGCCCTGGGGTATAATGCTTAACTGCTTGGCTGCTAAATGAAAGATTGGCGGTTGTCTGGGAGAAGGTTGGGGGGTCTCTGGTGATCTGCTTTTGTAAGGATTACAGCCAAGAAAACCCTATGGACAGTTCTACTATGTCATGCAGGGTCTCTATAAGTTGGAATCAACTGGATGGTCCCCAACAACAATAATCCCACTTGGAAACTCAGGCCCAAGTGACAGGACATATGTTCTTGTAAGGTTTATAGGGGCATGTGTTCTCTTTGTTATCTCTAAATTTTCAAACCAATAGAAACTCCTTTCTTGTCTGTAAAGTTTAACTTACATCTTGTTATCTACCTAGGCAAACTAAGATATTTCCTCTTGTGATTTAAGTTTTGTATTTCTGGAGTCTCTCTCACTCAGTTTTGCTCTTTGTTCTAGCTAAAAACTCCTTCCTAGTCTTTAAGCTGGAGCTGAAATTTTTCCCCTTCTCCAAAAAGTGCCTTCTGTCCTATGTCTGGGAACAAGGAATGTTTCCTACAGTACTTTTCATGTTTCTTATCCCATAGCCTAGTGCCTAAGGCACTTGACTGCTCACCAGAAGGCTGGTAGTTCAAACCCACCAGCCACTCCTCTGAAGGAAGGTTGGGTAATCTACTTCCATAGTGATACTGCCTGGGAAACCCAAGGAGGGGTCGCTATGAGTTGGGTCCGACTCGATAGTACATAATAACAACTTAGAACACTTAGACTGTCTTGGTCATCACACTTCACATGGCTGACTTGTCCTTGATTGGCTCACATTTCTCCCCCTCCTTATTATGAACCCTTTGAGGGCAGGGACCATCTAATTTTTACCTTGTATACTTGATGTGAAACAGAGCCTGACACACAGTAGGTACACAATAAGTGCTTATTGAAAGCATAAATGGGAAAAAAATAAAATCACTGTAACAGATGTTTTCTCTATTTTAGGATTTTGAGTTTCAGTGCATACTGTCCTTTCGTCCCTGCTGTCTCAGGACACTCTGACTCATTAAGACTGGGTTAAGCCCAAGAATGTAAATGTGGGAAGATATCCCCTGGTGGTGGTGATGGCGCTAAAGGGTACGATTGATCTAATTTATCCTGGAAGCAGGACAGAGACTGATGAATTCACAGACAGCTGCAGTAAACTTGAGGCTTCAGAAGCTTTGCCTCATTCTGTTTTGTTATGAGTAAGCGTTTGGGAATCTAGAGGGGCTTTTTGCCATTTTCTGTGTAAAAGCAATCATTCTATGAAGACTTGAAGAGGGAGTGGGCTAATTGGCTTTATTTTGAAACAGATTGAAAGAAATAACAAAATGTTGGAAATGGGATTTTGTGTGTGTGTGTGTGTGTGTGCGCGTGTATGTGAAAATATAAAATCTTTACAAGATTGCCCAGAATGTCAGAAACTTTCATAGTATGATTATCTTTTGTTGTTATTGTTGTTGTTGGTGGTGAGGAAATATTGTATCTCTCCCTTAAACTAACTGCTTTCGGTGAATCTTGCCGATCTAAGAAATTTTCTCCTACCAGTAGCCCTCCCTGGCATTATTAATTTTTCACATATTATTGGATTTTCAACAGCAAAGATACTATAATATCATTCATCTCTCTTTTAAAAAGGCATAGTTTCTACCTTACCCTCCAGCAAATACTCTACTTCTCTGCTCAGAGAGCCAAACTCTGTGATAGAAATTTGAAGTACAGTATCTTAGAGGCCATTTTCCCTGGGAGTCAGGACTGATAGGTTTAATGTCAGAACCATAAACAAAAAGGATTTAAGGAACAGTTGTGGGTATGATTTATGTAGGATAGCAAAGCAGAAGTCCAAAAATATGATTAGACATCCCCAATGGCTTTAAGATGGAGGTCGGAGAAGGGTACTGCCATCAGTTGAAGATTGGTTGTGACGTAAGGAATCAAGACAGTAAGCATGGGCTTTTTTCTAGCAGCTGTCTTATGAAGGGCTGGGGAAGGGTGGAATAGAGACCCTCCCCTCCTTAGAGGATAAAGACATGCCAGGAAGGACAGGAAGATCAATTTGAAAAATATTAAG
The DNA here is from genome assembly GCF_000298275.1 of Orycteropus afer afer. Taxonomy (NCBI): domain Eukaryota; kingdom Metazoa; phylum Chordata; class Mammalia; order Tubulidentata; family Orycteropodidae; genus Orycteropus; species Orycteropus afer. The sequence goes on along the minus strand of NW_006921818.1, from coordinate 2,658,994 downwards.
ACATTATCTGATCTGAGTAAGACTTGGACAATTAAATAATTTGAAGGAAAAGAATGAAGTTTTCTCTGGTGGCATAGTGTCTAAGGTATTTGACTGCTAACCATAAGGCTGGCAGTTCAAATCCACTAGCCACTCCTCGGAAGGGAGACTGAGCAATATACTTCTGTAATGATACCACCTTGGAAACCCAAGGAGGGGTCAGTATCAGCCGAATTTGACTCGAGAGCAGTGAGTTTGGTTTGGTTTTTGGTTTGCATTTGACTACATTGACTATATTCCTGTCTTCCACTCATCAGACTGATTTTCTGATTTTATTCTGTAGGATTTGGCAGTGGGATAATTTTCATCATAGAGAATTTTCTTTCTGTTTTCCGATTAAAACTCAGCACCATAAAGCATCCTGGCATTGTCAAGTTCAAATGGGCCAGGCTGACCAGCTGTCACGCTTTATTAAAACAAAAAAACAAAAACAAAACAGAAAAATAAGTCAAACAAACAAACAAAACCCTGTAAACCAAAACAAACCCAATGCTATCTAGTCAATTCCAACTCATAGCAACCCTAGAGGACAGAGTAGAACTGCCTCATAGGGTTTTCCTCCTCTTTCACTACTGTTATTTTGAGTGACTCTTGGGGTGCAGCAGTTATGTCGTTGGCTGTTAACTGAAAAGTCAGTGGTTTGAATCCACCAGCGGCTCCATGGGAGAAAGATGTGGCAATCTGCTTCCATAAAGATTATAGCCTTGGAAAATCCACGAGGCAGTTCTACTCTGTCCTATAGGGTCATTATGAGTCAGAATCAAGTTGATGGCAGTGGGTTTATTTTTTTGGTTTACTATTATTTTAGCCTCAGTGTAAACTCCTGGTATAGTTCAGGGTATCCCCAGAAAGTTGAAAGAGGATCCTCAATCTGAGAGGCTGGATTCAGGATGATCCCTATACTGGAAGACACAAATTGTAGCATGTCTTGGCAATAACCTGTTTCTGCTACATAGTTTTACTGCATGTACTTGTGTGACACATTCATTAGAGAGAAATCAGTTTCCTTATTTGCTCAGCACAGCATCCAGTGGCTATTGCACACCCCTGACAGTTTACTTCCAAAGTGATTAGCACACTTATGTTAATCTATCAGCCAGCAAATGACCCCCAAAGATTCAGGGAGGCTGAACAATGCTGTGTAAGATCAATATCATATTTCACTTTGTTGGCAATGAATGTCTGGGAGAGCTGAGTAGGATGAGAGTGAAACGAGGTATTGGATTATTGAGCGGATCCCCTCTGGAGTCATCCCAGGATTCATCAGATATTAACTAGGAGCTGAATTTCTTGTTGACGGTAGACCCAGAAAGAGATTAAAAAAGTCTTTTATTTGATAGCAGATAAAGTACAACCTATGGAGGCAGGTGTAATTAATGAGAAGGTTTCCTGACAAAAAAAAAAAAAAAAAAAAACCTTCTATGTCGTGATAGTAATTGATTGTATGTGTGTAACCCTCTCTAACTTTCCAAACTTTTTCACATGCATTGTATTTCCACAAATATTCTCATCCACTCTTATATATTCTTACTTCTTTCTCTTCCCAGCATTTTGGGAGGAGAAATTATTTTCCTGGATAATTTTTCTTCCCCTTTTGTTCACGGCACTAGATTCCAAGGTTAGTTATTTAATGAATGTTTGTGCAGTGCTTTCTCTGTGCCAGAGTTTGAGGAAGGTCTTGGGGTACAGAATTGAATGAGGCACATTCCTTATCCTCATGGAGCTTACAGTCAAATAGGGCAGAGAAAAATAAGAAATAACTGAATATTCTGAAGCCAACTCAACTCTGCAACATGACTCAAATGGGGAAGAAAAAGCATAAGAGGTAAAATGGTTCAGATTTAAAAATTGTAAGGAGGATGTACATAAGGTTGGGGCCCTATGCAAGGGATTGGGGCTCTGTGCATGCTCTCTCTTTCTCTCTCTCTCTCTCTCTGTGCCTGTGTGTCTGTGTCTGCTTGAGTGATACAGAGGTGGATCTGAGGAGTACTTTCACTTACAATTTTAGTGGCTGAAACTGAGTCAGGGCAGGTGATGGAGAAAGGAGGTAACTTTGTGTATCACTCAGTATAAGCTACATCATGCTACAGGGAAATCATCAACTATGAAATCTCAGTGGTTTATAATAGCAAAGCAGTACCTGGGTAGTGAAATGATAAATGCACTCAGCTACTAACCAAAAGGATGGAGGTCCAATTCCACCTAGAGGCACCTTGGCCTAGTGATCTACTTCCAAAATATTGTTATTGTTTGTTTGTTGTTGTTATATGCCATCGAGTTGGACCCGACCCATAGCGACTCCTCCTTGGATTTCCGAGGCAGTATCACTACAGAAGTAGATTGCCCCATCTTCCTTCTGAGGAGTGGCTGGTGGGTTTGAACCGCCAGCCTTCTGGTTAGCAGTCAAGTGTCTTAGGCACTACACTGCCAGAGCTCCTGAAAATCCTAGAGAGCACGGGGCTGCTTTGACATACATGGGGTCACTGTAAGTTGGAATCAACTCAATGGTAACTGGTACTAGTATAACAACAAAGGACTTTTTCTTGCCTATACTATCTGCCCATTTCAGATAAGCTGTGACTTCTGCTCCAACATTTTCTCACTCTTGGACCCACACCAACAGAGACCAGTGAGCATTTTGAATGCTGCTTGTTGTTATGGAAAAAGGAACAAGAGGGAGTTCTTTGCACTGGCCATTAAATGCTTACAACTTATTGGCCAGAACTAGCCTTATAGCCACAAAGAACCAGAAATGGGTCCTCAGCAGAATAGCACATGATCCCCAAGTTCAAGAGCTAGGAATATGTGGTGAACAGCATCAATGACAACCTCATTTTCATTTTCATTTCCTTTATCTTTATCACAGAACATGGAACAGAGAAGTCACCTGCTAGTGAAAAAGATGTTAGGTTATTTTCCCAAGGCCAGGAAATAGTAGTAAGCAATAGTGAAATGAACACAGGAATCGAAGTGAGGACAAGTGGATATAATCCCAAACATGATCAAGGACATGTCTCTGAGTCATAGTTTCTGTGGTAGTTAGGGTTGTTGTCAACTTGGCTGGGCCTGGTTGATCAGCTGGGCAGCTGGAAGTAGTTATTCCCCATGAGGAGACTGGCAATCAAACTCATGGTGGAATCTGCCATGAGCAGCTGAAGAGCTGCTTTCGGTTTATGGTACACTTCCTGTATATAAAGAGAAGCTTTGGGATTGGTCTCCAGCTTTTTGGCATGCTTGAACCCTGCATGTTTCAATAGCCTGCCATGTTTCAGGTGATAAACGAACCCTGCAGGTTCAATAGCCTGCCATGCCCTGCAGATCTCGGGACTTCATTTGGACTTGAATTAGTGGCCTGCTGTGTTGTCTGATAACATTGGCACCATGCCTTTTCACTTGTCAACCTTGGGGTTGTCAGCCTCAGCAACCAGCAGTTGTCTGAGTGAAGAAAAGCCTCCAGCTTCTGTGAGCTGGGACCAAGAGGCAGAGCTGAAGCCCAAGGTTGAGGGGCTTTCACTCAGCCCTTAGAGCCTGGTACTGTGAACTCAGACTTAAAGACTCCAAAATTGTAAGAGAATAAACTGTTTTTTCAAACTATCCCATTTGTGGTATTTTCCTGTCAGAGTGGCACTAGGTAACCAGAACAGTTTCCTTACTAGAAGCAGTTTTAAAGAACCATTCTGAGAACTGAATGAAATTAAAGTTTTATGAGTAAAATGCAGAATGTGATAAAGAACTTTTATTTTATTTTAACTTCTTTTCCCTGCTATAGGGTTTTCTTCTGCCTTACCAAAGCAGCTGTGCCTTCTCCATACTAAATGGATGAAAATAGCTTGAGTGTTAGTTGAAGGAAATGGACAGGCCTGAGTCTACAGGGAGAAGGATGTATGAGGCTGAGTGAGAAGCCATCGGCAGAGTCTCTCATCCGGGGGTCCCCATCACTTGTTAGCAGTGTTTGAGTCTGTGAGGGGGGCATTTTGGATGTTTACAGTAACTGTGGAGAACTATTGGAATTCAGCAAGTGTTAGCCAGAGATGCTAATTGTCCTGCAACTCATGGGACAATCTTGAACAATAAAGAATTGTATGATCCATAAGATCAATAGCTGAAAAATACTGGTTGGGGAAGAAGCAGCTATCAGCTCCAGGAAATAAATACTCTGTAATTTAGGATGGCTGTGACTCCAGAGGGCCTTGCCGTGAGGTTTTCAGATTCTGGAAGTTAGGATTTTAGCCTTCGTTTCCAATGTGATTGCTCAATTAAATACCTGGCTATCAGTGGATGATGAACAGGTCTCAATGGAACTCCAGACTAAGATGGACTAGGAAGAATGGTCTGTCAATTTACTTCTGAAAATCAGCCAGTGAGAATCCTCTGGATCACAATGGTACAATCTACAACCTATCATGGGGATGGCACAGGACAAGCCAGCATTTTGTTCCCTTGTGTATGGGGTCAATATGAGCTGGGTGCCAACTCAATGGCAGCTAGCAACAATAACAAGCAAATGCCATGATAACTGTGTTCCTGGCTCTTGAATAACAGCGTTGTTTAAGATAGCTAGAGGCTTAAAAGGAAAGTTTCAGCAAATTCATGAATGGCATTTTAACAAAGTAAACAGTGTAGATAGGGTCATCTGGGGCATGTCATTAAACACTTCAAGTCAACATCAGGGGCACCTAGTGGTGCCTTCTGAATGCTTTTTGGTGTCTTGACCTCTCTCAGGAACAGGACATTATCTGGGAAGTACAGAGTCTGGCCTTGTTGTTGTTGTTGTTAAGTGCCGTCAAGTTGTTTCCGACTCATAGCGACCCCATGCACAGCAGAACAAAACACTGCCCGATCCTGCGCCAGCCCCACAATCCCTGCTATACTTGAGCCCATCATCGCAGCCACTGTGTCAATCCATCTTGTTGAAGACCTCCCCCTCTTTTGCCGACCCTCCACCCTACCAAGCATGACATCCTTCTCCACGGAATGGTCCCTTCTTACAACATGACCAAAATAGGTAAGACAAAGTCTGGCCATTCTTGCTTCCAAGGAGCATTCTGGCTGCACTTCCTCCAGGACAGATCTGTTAGTTCTTTTCGCAGTCCATGGTACTTTCAGCATTCTTTGCCAGCACCACAACTCAAAAGCATCAACTCTTCTTCGGTCTTCCTTATTCATTGTCCAGCTCTCACATGCATATGAGGCGATTGGAAATATCATAGCTTGTGTCAGGCGCACCTTAGTCCTCAAGGAGATATCCTTGTTCCTCAGCACCTGATACAATTCCTTCGCAGTTGACTTTCCCAATGCTACACATCATCTAATGTCCTGACTGCTGCTTCCATTGACATCAATTGTAGAACCAAGCAACGTGAATTCTTTGACAACCTCAATCTTCTCTCCATTTATTGTGATGCTGCTCATTGGTCCAGTTGTGAGGATTTTTGTTTTCTTTATGTTGAGATGTAATCCATACTGCAGACTGTATTCTTCAACCTTCATCAGTAGGTGCCTTAACTCATCCTCACTTTCAGCAAGCAAAGTTGTATCATCTCCATATCTCAGGTTGTTAATGATTCTTCCTCCAATCCTGATACCACTTTTTTCTTCATATAGTCCAGCTTCTCGGATTATTTGCTCAGCATATAGATTGAATAAGTGTGGAGAAAGAATACAACCCTGACGCATTCCCTTCTTGATTTTAAACCATGTAGTGTCCCCTTGTTCTGTTCAAACGACAGCCTCCTGGTCAAGGTACAGATTCCTCATGAGTACAAACAAGTGCTCGGGAATTCCCATTCTTCTCAATGTTATCCATAATTTGTCATGATCCACACAATCAAATGCCTTTGCATAGTCAATAAAACACAAGTCAACATCTTTCTGGTATTCTTTGCCTTGAGCCAAGATCCATCTGACAACAGCTATGATATTCCTTGTTCCACGTCCTCTTCTGAATCCGGCTTGAACCTCTGGAAGTTCTCTGTCGATATACTGCTGCAAATGTTTCTGAATTATCTTCAGTAAGATCTTACTTGGGTGCAATATTAATGATATTGTTCTATAATTTGTACATTCTGTGGGATCACCTTTCTTTGGAATGGGCACAAATATGGATCTCTTCTAGTCAGTTGGCCAGGTAGCTGTCCTCCAAATCTCTTGGCATAACTGAGTGAGTGCCTCCAATGGGGCATCTGTTTGTTGAAATATCTCAATCGGTATGCCATCAATTCCTGGAGCCTTGTTCTTCACCAGTTCTTTCATTGCAGCTTTGACTTCTTCCTTCATTACCATGGTTCTAGATCATATGCCACTTCCTGAAATGGATGGAGATCGATCAGTTCTTTTTGGTACAGTGACTCTGTGTATTCCTGCCATCTTCTCTTGATGTTTCCTGCATCATTCAATATTTTGCCCATAGAATCTCTCACTATTGCAACTCGAGGCTTCAATTTTTTCTTCAGTTCTTTCAGTTTGAGAAATGCCGAGCGTGTTCTTCCCTTTTGGTTTTCAGACTCCAGGTCTTTGCACATTTCATTATAGTAATTGGCTTTGTCTACTCGAACTGCTCTTTGAAATCTTCTGTCCGGCCTTAGGTTTGTAATATTCTTTTGCCACCTATTCCCCATGCCTGTCTACTTCTACCCATTTCTCTACATGTTACTGTTCTTCACTTTGAAATCAATTACATTTCAATTGGAAAAACTTGATAGAGCCCTGGACAAATCATAGTCTCTCTGTCCTTTGAAATCGCACCTCATTTATCACCTGAAACATGCATCTGGAAAGTGACATAGACCACTTTTTTCTTCTGAGAGATCATAAGCAGAAGTGAGATCTGTGTTTAGGAAAATTTATTCTGAAAGTAGAATGGAGGGTGAAGATGAGAGATGTTGTTAGTTAATGTCAATTACAACTCATGGCCATCCATGTGATGGAGTAGAACTGCTCCATAGGGTTTTCTTGGCTGTAATCTTAATGGAAGTACTTTCTCCCATGGTACCACGGGGTGAGTTTGAAACAGCAACCTTTAGGTTAACAGTTGAGTGAAAACCATGTGTGCCACCTAGGGACCTGAAGGTGAGAGATAACCCAAAAATTTTAGATACAGTTTGTTCTACCATAATATTTGTTTTAAAAATGCAAATCTGTTCCAACACAGTTGATACATTAGGGAAACATTTGAGCATAAATGTAAAACTTGTATTTGCTTATATATGATTTTGTTCACAAGAAATTTTAGGTGACAGCAGAAACTCCACTCAGCTGAACTCAGTTGGGAGGGAATACACAAAACACACACACACAACCTAAAACCTCTGCCACCTCCCTCAGCTCACTGTGTTATGAGCCACATCCATCCATGTCTGATGTTTCAACATTCTAACTGATTTCTGATCTCCTTCTTTCCACCACTTCACAGTAACTTACAAACTGCAATTCTTCCAACAACTCTGTGCACAAACTAACTTCAAGTCTTTCTCAAAGTAAGTACCATACTTATTATTTTTACTTAAAAAATACATATTTATTTTATTTTTTTTGTGAAAATGATTAAACAAGAAAATATACATCCATTCAACAATTTCAGTGACATTGTTTACATTCTTCACGTTGTGTCATCATTCTCACTATCTCTACCCAAATTTCTTCACCTCTATCAGTTTGGAATCCCTGCCCCCTAAACTTCTCTGCTTTGGAGTTACTGCTGTCAATTTCATCATTAAGAAATTCAATGCTCCAAGCAAAACTGTTACTTGATTTAAAGATGACTTCAGAGGGTAGTTATAGTTCCAAGTTAAAGATCATCTCAGGGGATTCCTCCACCCTCAATAAGTGCAGGAAGTCTGGATTCCTTAGGACTTTAAAATTCTATTTCACATTTCCTCATTCTGATAAAGATTCTCTATTGAGTCCTTGATCAGAACATTCAGTAATGGTAGCTGGGCACCAGCCAGTTCTGGTGTTATGGCAAAGGAGGCAGTAGCTTATGGAGGCAATTACATGTGCAGTCCAATTCCTTCTCCAATTCCTGTGTCTCCTTCTGCCTCTGCTACTCCAGGAAAATAGAGACCAATTGTTGTATCCCATATGTCTACTCCCACCACTTGTCTGTCAATTTGTCATACTGGATGGCTTGAGTGTTACTGTGAGGGTGGAGGCTATACCACCGGTATTTCAAATACCAGAAAGGTAACCTGTGGTGGATAGGCTTCAGGGACACTTCCACAATAAGACAGACTTGAAAGAAGGATGAGGCCATCCACTTATCAAAAAATTGGCCAGTGAAAATCTTATGAATAGTAGTGAAACACTGTCTGATATATTCTACCTGGACAACTGACTGGAAGAGATCAATATATGTGTCCCTTCCAAAGAAAGGTGATCCAACAGAATGTGGAAATTATCAAATAATATTATTATCACACACAAGTAAGCTTTTACTTAAGATAATTCAAAAACAGTTGGAGCAGTATATTGATAAGGAATTTCCAGAAAGTCAAGCTGGATTCAGAAGAGGATGTAGAACAAGGGATATCATTGCGCATGCAAGCAACAGTTAAAAATTCAGATGTCATATTGCACTGAGAAAATCTGCTGCCAAAGACCTTTTTAAAATTTTAAGGAAAAAAGTTATCATTTTGAAGACTAATGTGCACCTAACCCAAGCCATGATATTTTCAATTGCTTCATATGCATGTGAAAGCTGAACAATGAATAAGGAAGAGCAATGAAGAGTTGTTGTCTTTGAATTGTAGTTTTGGGGAACAATACTGAAAATACCATGGACTGCCAGAAGAATAAACAAATGCGTCTAACAAACTCTTGTTGTCTGGGGATTTTGATGAGAATACTACATTTACCAACAAAAGGCTAAAGCTTGAGTTACATAAGTATCTAGAATTTCAGGACCCCTATAGTCTGTAGGGGAGCTCTGGTAGCATAGTGCCTAAGGCACTTGACTGCTAACCAGAAGGGTGGAGGTTCAAACCCACCAGCCACTCCTTGGAAGGAAGATGGGTCAATCTACTTCCATAGTGATACTGCCTTGGAAACCCAAGAAGTGATTGCCATGAGTCAGGTCTGACTTGACAGCTCATAACAACAACAACAACATAGTCTGTGGGTTGTTTGTCACAACCTTGGACCACTGGGCCCTTATCCTGTGAACCACTGGGACCTCCTCAAGTCCAGTCCTCTGTCACTGCTGCTCTGCCTCTCCCTCTCTGTGTTGGACACAAAAAAAACAAAAGAGAAGTTCTGAAAAACAAGTATAACCAAAAGCTTATGCATCTGTAAGTACATGACTAAGAAATCACTCTGTGTAATGTGTCTGCGTTTATCTTCATGGACCTTTCTTTTCCTTCGATATAGCATATCAACAGAAAGAACCCTTCCTCAACTTTGCAGACCTGTCACGACTTCCTTGATGGAACATTCTTATGGTTAGTTCTTACTCAGTCTTTTTAATTTGTGTCTTTGAGACATAAATTTAAGTTTTTCTTTACATCTATTTCATATATAACAAAATCTCAGAACAAAAAATGATGCTTAGAAATTTATTCTCACAGCCTGAAGAAAATAAATAGCAAATATCCTCTCTGGTTTTGTAATAACATCAAAAATTTTGGAAGAGGTTCTATTTTATATATCAAATGAAATTGATTCCTTGAGAGAGTAATAGAAAAGTCTAAAGGTTGGAGGACAGAGCTCATTCAGAGGTAAGCAGTGTCTTTCTTGTAGCTCTGTCTTCCTGTTTCTTCCTTTTCCATCTTGAGCATCTATCATTTGGACAGGCTGGGTTTTGTCCTCACAAGCTTGTAAAAAACCCCGTGATTTAATCAGACATGACACTAACCCATCTATGAAATGTATAATTTATAGATGACTCCTAAAAAACAAAAACGTTTTCAAGATTCAAGAGAATGTTTTTCTAATAGTAGAATTTCAGCAATGAGTACTTATTAAAATTATAGTTGTGACTGGAGCAAGATTCATATATAAAAATAAATAACTGAAACACATACAAAATTGGGTCAATGATACTCATAGATTTAAGAAGGAAGGTGATCATGAAGTTCAAGTCCTTTGAACTCTGCTTAGGGGTTTATTTGCAGGGGTGGGATGTGGATGAGAGGAAAGGCTAATAGGCAGATTTCAATTCAGATATGTTAATATTTTTATATAAAGTTTCTTTTAAGAAAAAGTTAGATTGCTTAAAATATGTTTGCAAACAGCTGATCTTATGTTTGTGGGGTTCCCAGCTCAGTGCTTTTACCATAAATTGTCCCCTGGAAAGAAATTAATTAAAATTAGTGAACTGAGCTATTTACCATCTTATTGACTTAAGTAGAGTTTGATCTTGGTGAGTAGGAGGGGGAAAGTAAGTAACATTATTGATTACTCATATTAACAACTACCATTTGTCTGTCAGTTTGTCATACTGTGGTGGTTTACATGTTTCTGTGAGGCTGGAGGCAATGTCACTGGTATTTCAAATACCATGGTCACTCTTTCTGTACAGGTTTCAAGAGATATTCTAGACTAAGACAGACTTGAAAAAAAGGAAGGGATCATCAAAGTATTGGCCAGTGAAAACCTTATTTATAACAATGTCACACTGATATATTACTGGAAAACCTTATGAATAACCCTGAAAAATTGTCTGATATCGTGCCAGAAGATGAACCCCTCAGGTCTGAAGGCACTCAAAATATGACTGGAGAAGAATTGCCTCCTCAAACTAGAGTCATCTTAATGAGGTAGATAGAGTAAAGCTTTCAGGACATCCATTTATTGATGCTATTCATAAGGTTTTCCCTGGCCAATTCTTTGAGAAGTGGACAGCCTCTTCCTTCTTCCTAGTCTGTCTCAGTCTATAAGCTGGGCTGTTACCTGTGCACCAGGTGCATTTTGCTGGGTTTTAAACA
>NW_006921818.1:2631580-2646906 GCF_000298275.1 Orycteropus afer afer | reverse complement strand
AATAATTGGAATATGGAATGTATGAAGTGTGAATCTAGCAAAATTGGAAGTTGTCAAAAATGAAATGGAATGCATAAAAATTGATATCCTAGACAGTAGTGAGCTGAAATGGGCTAGTTTGGGTCATTTTGAATCAGACAACCATATAATGACTGTGCTGGGAATAATAAATTGAAGAAGAATGGCATGGTGTTCATCTTCACAATAAATGTTTCAAGATCTGTGATGAAGTACAATGCTGTTAGTGATAGGATAATATCCACATGCCTACAAAGAATACCTGTTAATACTACTATTATTCAAATTTATGCCAACCACCAAAGCCAAAGACTAGGAAATTGAAGATTTTTACCAACTTCTGCAATATGAAATTGCCCAAACATGAAATCAAGGTGTATTTATTATTACTGGTGATTGGAGCACAAAAGTTGGAAACTAAGAAGAATCACCAGTAGTTGGAAAATATGGCATTGGTGACAGAAATGATGCCGGAGATTGCATGACAGAATTTTGTAAGACCAAAGGTTTATTCATTGCAAATACCTTTGTTCAATAACATAAGTGGCAGATATACACATGGACCTTGCCGTATGGAATACATAGGAATCAGATCAGCTAAATCTGTGGAAAAAGACAGTGGAAAAGCTCAATATCTTCACCCAAAACAAGGCCAGGGGATGACTGTGGAACAGACCATCAATTGCTCATGTGCAACTTCAAGTTGAAACAGAAAACAATTAAAACAAGCCCATGAGAGCCAAAATATGACCTTGATTATATTGCACCTGAATTTAGAGACCATCTAAAGAATAGATTTGACACATTGTAAACCAATGACTGAAAACCAGATGAATTGTGGAATGACTTCAAGAACATTATATGTGAGGAAAGCTCAAGGTCATTAAAAAGACAGGAAAGGAAGAAAAGACCAAAATGGATGTCAGAGGAGACTCTGAAACTTGCTCTTGAATGGAGAGGAGCTAAAGCAAATGGAAGAAATGACAAGATAAAGGAGCTGAACAGAAGATTTCAAAGAGCAACTTGAGAAGAAAAAGTCAATTGTTAAAATGAAACGTGCAAAGACCTGGAGTTAGAAAATCAAAAGGGAAGAACATGCTCTGCATTTCTCAGGTTGAAAGAACTAAAGAAAATAATTCAAGATTCAACTTGCATTGTTGAAAGATTCTATGGGCGAAGTATTGAACGATGAAGGAAACATCAAAAGAAGATGGAAGGAATACATAGAGTAACTGTACCAAAAAGAATTGGTTGATGTTCATCTATTTCATGAGGTAGCATATTTTCAAGAACCAATGGTACTGAAGGGAAAAGTTGAAATTGCTCTAAAGGAATTGGCAAAAAACAAGACTCTGGGAGTTGATGGGATACCCTCTGAGACATTTCAACAAACGGATGTTGGCTGCAGGCACTCACTCGACTATGCCAAGAGATTTGGAAGACAGCTACCTGGCCACTGACTGGGAGAGATCCATATTTGTACCCATTCCAAAGAAAGATGATTCCACACTATGTGGAAATTATTGAACAATATCATTAATATTACACACAAGTAAAATCTTGCTGAAGATAAGTCAAAAACGGTTGTAGCAGTGTATTGACAGAGAACTTCCAGAAATGCAAGCTGGATTCAGAAGAGGACATGTATTGAGGGATATCATTGTTGATATCAGATGTATCTTGGCTGAAAGCAAAGAATAGCAGAAAGATGTTTACTTGTGTTTTATTGACTATGCAAAATCATTTGATTGTGTGGATCATAACAAATTATGGATAACATTGAGAAGAATGGGAATTCTAGAACACTTAATTGCACTTATGAGGAACCTGTACATAGACCAGGAGGCTGTCTTTTGACAGAACAAGGGGATACCACATAGTTCAAAATCAGGAAGAGAGTGTGTATGCTGAGGAAATAGTCTGAGGCTGGACTATGTGAAGAAGAGCCCAACATCAGTATTGGAGGAAGACTCATTAACAGCCTGTACTATGCAGATGGCACAACCTTCCTTGCTGAAAGTGAAGATGATTTGAAGCACTTTTGAAGACTTTTGAAGTACTTATTGATAAAGATTATAGTCTTCAGTATGGATTACACCACAACATAAAGAAAACAAAAATCCTCACAATTGGACCAATACACAGAATCATGATAGATGGAGAAAAGTTTGAGGTTGTTAAGGATTTCATATTACTTGTTTCCACATGAACACCAATGGAAGTAGCAGTCGAGAAATCAGGTGATATTTTTCCATCGGGCAAATCAGCTGCAAAAGACTTCTTTAAAGTGCTAAAGATCAAGGATGTCTCTTTGAAGACTAAGGTGCGCCTAACACAAGCTATGGTGTCGTCAGTTGTCTTATATGCATGTGAAAGCTGGACAATGAATGAATAAGGAAAACTGAAGAAGACTTGATACTCTTTGAATTGTGGTGTTGGCAAAGAGTACTGACAGTACCATGGATTGTCAGAAGAACTAACAAATCTGTTCTGTAGGAAGTGCAGCCAGAATGCTCCTTGGAAGCAAAAATGGCCAGATTTTGTCTCACCTACTTTGGTCATGTTGTCAGAAGGGACTTTTTCCTGGAGAAGGATATCTTGCTTGGTAAAGTGGAGAGTCAATAAAAAAGGAGAAGGCCCTCAATGAGGTGGATTGACACAGTGGCTGCAACAATGGGCTGAAGCATAACAAGTATTGTGAAGCTGTTACGGGACCGGGTAGTGTTTTGTTCTGTTGTACCTAGGGTTGTTATGAGTTAGAGCCTACTCAATGGCACCTAACAACAACAACATGATAACAAGACACTGGACTGAGAACATTTTCCATTTAATTGTTACAACAACACAAAGAAGTGGCTGATATCATCCCAATTTTTCTCAGTTGAGAAAACTGAAACTCAGAGGTTAAGTCCCATGTCTTATGCTACAAGATTTGGCCATGGCAAAGCTTCTAAGGAGTCCAGGTCTATTGTCTGGAAAGACCAATTTCTTTCACCCTCTGTACATGTTGAACAGGGAGAAGTTTCAGGACAAGAGAGACAGAGCATGTCACTCTCTTTCTGCCACCAGCACGGTGATGTAAGGTAGAGATTAAGACTCACTCAGAATGATTGTCTTTTTTTATTTGAGAGGGGTAGGAGAGTCTCTACTTGAAAATTCACTGGGTCTTTCTAGGCTCAGGTCATTATTTATCCTGTAGGTTTTTATAATTTTCCCATTGCAATATTATTGCCTCTTGTTTTCATCCCCTTAAATGTGATATCTTTACTTACCATCAAGTAGACTTATACTAGTGTTGTTTTCTTTCCCTGTTTAATGCTTGACTCACAGTTTAACTGTGAGGCTGTATTTGGATCACTCATTCCCAACAAGAGTGCTTGAGGCTTTCCCAGTCTCTCCACTCTTAGAGAACAAGTACTCCAGTAGGGACTGAGAAAGTAGATGGTAAACTCAAGAGCAGGAATTGGAATGCCTCTTAATGGCCTTTATCGTTACCAACTTTTTCATACTGTCCCTTTTGCTTCCTACAATGTTCCTACTATTCTTATAACATCAATCTTGGGGTCTCATGTAACTAAAGCTTCAACATCCAGGCACTAGAAAAAAATACCTTCTCATCTATAAACAGGTGCATTCAAGTCAAATCTGACTTACAGTGATCCCATTGTGTCAGAGTAGAACTGTATTCTGCAGGGTTTTCAATGGCTGATTTTTTTTTTGGAACTAGATTGCCAGGCCTTTCTTCTGAGGCACCTCTGTGTGTAGACTCAAACTTCCAACCTTTTGATTAGAAGCCTCATGTGTTAATACAAATACCCACTGCCACTGAGTTGATTCTGACTCATAGCGACCCCCAATGGGTTTCTGAGGCAGTAAATCCTTACAGAAGTAGATTGCCCAATCTTCCTTCTGTAGAGTGGCTAGTGGGTTTGAACCACCAACCTTCTGGTTAGCAGTTAAATGCCTTAGGCACTGCGCTACCTCATCTAGAGCCTCTATAGCAGAGATTCCACAAGTGGATGGCTTTGACAAACAGAAACTTACTTCCTCACAATGTAGGAGTCTAGAACTCCAATTTCAGGGTGCTGGCTAAAGGGAAACACTTTCTCTCTCTTTTGGCTCTCAGGTAGGTCCTTGTCTCTTCAGCTTGTATTATTTTCTGATTCATTGGAGATCTCCACATGGTTTGGCAACTATCTTTCCCCATCTCTGCTTCCTTAATCTGCTCCTTTTATATTTTGTAAGAGATTGACTCAAAACATACCCTACACTAATCCTGTCTCATTACCATAACAAAGACAGCTCATTCTCAAATGGGATTATAACCACAGATATAAATGTTAGGATTTACAACATATATTTTTTGGGGACATAATTCAATCCATAACACACATCCATCACAGGGATTCTCTTTCATCTCTGAGTAGAGTAGTTTTGTTGTTATAGAAAAATTTTTTATAAAATGTCCAAGAAGAAAATGGATATGTGACTAAAATTCACAAGTACATATTTGTATAGAAATAGCATATTTGGAGAGCAGAGTTCTGAGTCCACTGTGCCACTGTGGAAGGAAGGAGGTGGTATCTCTGTGCACTGTCTCCATTTCCTTATTTCTCAGATCAGGGATATTTCTATGAATTCTTTGTGAAAGCTTAGGACTTCTGGTGGGTTCTGTCTGAGGGTCTGTGTTGTTTCAAGTGAAGATATGTGAGAGTAGTTGAGGAAAAATTTCTACAAGATGGCAGAACTGAAATTTAATTTGGTTTTCTTCTTTCTAACCATAGAGCTAAGATTCCCTTTATCACAGAGTCCTGGTCAGTGAGTGTTACATGGTCTGGGATCAGAGAAGTCTTTCGTATGAGATTTTTCACTGACTAGAATTTCTTGTAATCAGGGCCATAAAACATTGACCATGTTGTCTACCTACTAGTCAGATGGAATGACTTCTCTTGTACCTTATCATGTTTTTATAGCTTTATTTTGTGTTAGTTGTTTAGACGTGGTATCCCTCATTCTCTCTCATTTGCTAGGGAAATTGTTTTTCCATGGCTTTCCTAAATTGCATGTGGAGATAATAGACCATGGGGAGAGCACATAGGGATTTAAGTTATACATTAGATGTCAAGATGTTGGGGGGGTGGGTAGGATACTTTTAGTGTGCTCACTGGAAAGTGCTATTTATTGCAGGCTGATACGAATCTACAAGATGTAAGTGGTGTAACCCTAAAGAGAAACATCAAAAACTTCCCTTTTTTGTCACTTTTGATAATGGCATTATCAATTTCTTATTGCTCATAGTTTGTAATGTTGACAATAGATAGCTGGACTCTGAGAAGAGATAACTGCATAGAAGGAATTATAACCCTTTAACATTTGAGCTACATTATTGTCATCACATTTCCTGCTCCCAGGCTGTGGCAAGGGCATCATAAGATCCATTAAATGTCCTAAGATTTCTAGGCTAAACTAGACCCAGAGTGGCCATGGCTCCTTATCAGGAAAGGGGTCCTGGAGAAGTAACATCATACATCATTATACAGAGAGGGGCTTGAGGTGAACCCAAAGGCCATCAGATCTCCAGTGCAGAAGGATCATTTCTATGCCCATGAGTCATCTATTTATGCAGCAAACATAAATGTCTATTTTGTACCAAAACACCAGGAAGAAAAGGGATATGGAGGTCTTCATTACTAACTTCAACAGAATTTGCATAGATAATTTAGGAAATTAAGCAGCTGTCAGATGATTGAAAAAAAAATCTGGAAAATAATAAACCTGGGGTTGAATATTTTGGGGGCATGGATGAAAGGATCTATCATGTTGTCATAACTCTTATACCTCTGACAACAATCATGGAAATGCAGGAATGTGAGGTTGCACCACCAGTTTCTCCTGCCTCACATTACTGGGCTCTAAGTGCCGAGGGCTGCCTTGTGAGAAGAGGAGCTTCTAAAAACAATTGAACTGCACAGCATTTGTCCCATTGCCAGGATAAGATGAAGTTCAATCTTGAGTTTAGCCAATCTTAAAAGGAAAGGGAGAAAGAAAGAAGAGAGAGGATAGAGGAGAGAGGGTGAAAGCATGTGAGTACTATTAGTGAAATCTGCATCAATAATAATGTAGGATCTCTAGGGGCTGCAGGAACAGAAATCTCTGGATTCTTAAACAAAGCCTTCTGCTTGGTTGGCATACTTGTAATATTGTATCAGCTTTTCAGGTGTGGACAGTTTTCCATGAACCAGTTTGCATTTCCACACAACTGATTGACATGAGCACCGTAGAGATTGGGTGGCCTCTGAGGTGGCCTGTAATAGACACATGAGGCGGGGTTGACTTCTTACAAGAGTGTTTCATCTGAATAGAGTTGAGGCATGTGTAGTAGTTAAGTTGTGTGTCAACTTGGCTGGGCCTGGTTTTGAGTGGTTGGACAGCTGGATGTAGTTATTCCCTATGATGAGACTGGTAATCAACTCCATGGTAGAATCTACAGTGACAGCTGAGTAACCAGCTGCCTTAGGGGTGTTGTCTGCTTCTAGTATATAACAAGACAGCTTTGAGAAAGGTCTCAGAGCTTTTTGGGATGCTTGGACCCTTCATATTGCTGACTCTTCATATCAGTGGCCTATCATGTTGTCTGCTGATCTTGGGACTGTCTCTGGACGTGAACTAGTGGCCTGCCATGTTGTTTGGCAATCTTGGGACTATGCTATTTTCTTTGTTGACCTTGGGTTTGTCGGTGTCAGCCTCCAGTGGCTGCCCGAGCTAAGAGATGCCTCCAGATCCAGTGGGCCAGGAGCAAGAGGCAGAGCTGAAGCCCAAGGTCAAGGTGCTTTCATGCAGCACCTAGAGCTTGGCACTTTGAACTCAGACTTCTAGCTTCTTAAACTGGAAGAGAATAAATCCCCATTTGTTAAAGTTTGTGGTTATTTCTGTTAGAGCGGCACTAGATGACCAAAACAGGGCTCTTCCTATTTCTTTCTCTTTAAAACATGAATATTGCAAGGTGCAATAATTCAGATAAAGCTCCATAGGCAGACACATTCAAACTCTTATTTATTTATTTTGCCAGTTTAATAACGTTTCTAACAAACTCTGGTGAATCTGGGGATTTTGATGAGATTATTGGATTTGCCAACAAAAAAAGCCAACGCTTGAGTTGTACAAGTATCCAGAATTTCAGGACCTCTATACTCTGTGAGTTGTTTGTCACAACCTTGAAGCACTTTTGGGACATCATCTTGTGAGCCATTGGGACACCCTCAGGCCCAGTCCTCTGTCACTGCTGCTCTGCCTCTCCTACCCTATGTTGGACACAAAAACTTGCAAAACATAGTTTTTTTGAGAGGTGGGCTTTCCTCCTTGCTCAGTCCAGGGAGGTAAGAACTGTCCTCAGTGTTCACAGATCTATCCCTCCTTTCTTCCTTCCTTGCTCCCTTGAGGAGAGAGTGAGGTCATTGTTAAACATCAGCTTTTGATCATCCTTCTGGAATTTTCCATCATTTCCTTCCATTGATGGGACTGTTCCTGAAGCCCCTGAGTGGTTGAATTTTCTGTTCTTGACCTTATTCACCCCTGACTCTATCCTTAAACCTAAGTACTGCTCTTGATGAGCAGAGGGAAGCCTTTGGAATTTGGAAAATCATTTTCTCTCTCAACACCACCAGGCTTTTAGTATTATTGTTATGCCCTGGTTTTGAAAAACCCAGTTTGAAACTCAGTGCTGAGCCATGACTCCTTTATTTTAGGTTGGCTCCTCCCTCCACTGATTCACAGGGAATGGAGGGCATGCCAATTTAATATATCAATGTACTAGTTCCGAAAAAGAGCTTAGGAATAAGTGTCCACATGCTAATTAGTTATCTCTCACGTTCCTCAGAGGCTCAGTAGGCTCTTCTGAATTCTGAGGCATCCAACCTTCAAAATAAGATGAATGCAGTGTTTCTCAAACTCATGTACATACAGTGCCACACATTTCTACTACAGTGTTACTTAAACATGCACACACAGATACACTCAGGAAAATTTTTTGCCCACAGCTCTTGAAACTAAAATAATTATTATCTGGAAAAAAGGCATCAATTTCATGCAAATAATTTGATTGTTATTTTAATAACATTCAGAAGAACACTATTAATTTAATATTAATAAGCTTATTAATATTAAGACAGTTTCCACTGATAATATTTTATCGAAATTAATCTACCTCTTTTTTTTTTTTTTCTCTTAAAGTACTCACTGCTGTAGAGTCAATTTCAACTCATAGCAACCCCTCCTTGGGTTTCTGAGGCTGTATCTCTATGGAAGTAGATAGCTCAGTCTTCATTCCAAGGAGTGGCTGGTGGGTATCAACCACCAGCCTTCTGGTTAGCAGTCAAATGCCTTAGGCATTACACCACCAGAGCTTTGGTTTTTATTGAAGAGCACACATTTCAGGACAAAGTGCTACACATACAACTACAAATCCTTTCTTTTAAGAAAAGGTGTAAAAAAATAAAATAAACTGGCAACTGTTTTAGTTATGCTGTCCTGACTTGAGGAATCCCTGCTGGCAAAGGAGTGCTGGGCCTTGAGAGGCACTTTTTTATGGTGGCTGCTCTGATTTCTCAGCTTCTGTGGCCTCAGTCCCAAGTGTCTTTGCATGACAAGTACCAATGGAATGGTGATACTTGGAGGCCTGGTGAAATTCCTAATAAACCTAAATTAGAAAAACTCGGCAACCTTTGAGAATCTGAATGGGTTGAAACTGCGAAAGACTTTACATTATTTCTTTTATTATTAGTTTTTAAAAAAGGTCCTTCCCCAGGTCCTACCCCACCTGAGTCAGGGGAGTACTTACCTGGTCTGAAGTCTGATCCCTGGCCTTGTATGTATACCGCAAGCAGACAGAGGTGCAGGCACCCCCAGGAGACACCATGAGAAGAAGCCCCAAGCTGGTCAGTGTAGGAGAGGGGAAATGGAAGGGGAAGAAAAAAGCCAGGACACCAAAGGAAAAATAAAAACTCAAAATGAAATAAAACCCTACCACACACACCACAACAATATTACATACCTACACATGCTAGGTTTGGGAGGAAACATTCCTCTAGTTAGAAACAATCTTAAAGTGACCCTATATGGAAAATAGCTACATGGCCAACTAATTAAAAGAAATACATATTTGTGCCCATTCCAAAGAAAAATGATCCAATAGAATATGGAAATTATCAAACAATGTCATTAATATCACATGGAAATAAATTTTTGCTGAAGATATTTAAAAAATGGTTGCAGCAATACATTAACAAGGAACTACCAGAAATTCAAGCCTTATTCAGAAGAAGAATGGAATGAGGAATATCATTGCTGATGTCAGATGGGTCTTTAGTGAGAATACAGGATACCAGAAAGATGTTTATGTGTGTTTTATTGATTATGCAAAGACATTTGACTGTGTGAATCACAATAAATTATGATTATGGATAACATTGCAAAGAATAAGAATTCCAGAACACTTCATTGTGCTCATGAGGAACCTGTATATGGTCCAAGAAGTAGTTGTTCAAACAGAACAAGGGTTTAAAATCAGGAAAGATGTGTATCAGGGTTGTATTCTTTCACTTTCTTTATTTAATCTGTACGTTGAGAAAATAATGAAAGGAGATGAACTATATGAAGAAGAACCTAGCATTAAGATTGGAGGAAGACTTATTAACAACCTGTGACATGCAGATGACACAACTTTGCTTGCTGAAAGTGAAGATGATTTGGAGCATTTACTAATGAAGATCAAAGACTACAGCCTTCAGTATGGATTATATCTCAATATAAAGAAAGCAAAAATCCTCACAACTGGACCAATAAACAGTATCATAATAAACAGAGAAAATATTGAAACTGTCAAGGAGTTCATTTTACTTGTCTCAGGGTTGTGGAGACTGAGGTTTTGCATGGTCTATTCATCCTTTGGACAAATTGTTTCCATGTGTCTTTGATTTTCTTTCTTTTTTTTTTTTCAACTTCATAGAGAAAACCAGTTTTCCATTCAACAAATCACACACTTTTGTTTCATGTTATTGATTGCAATCCTCTCAGTGTAGCACTTCTCTCACATCCTCCCTGTGTTTCTTGTTTCCATTTTTCCTTCTCTCCTACCCTGTCCTGCCTTCTGAACTTTGTCCTTGGGCAAATGCTGCCCTTTTGATCTTGAATGGTTGATTGTTCTAAGGTGGGTCTACCTTCCTAGAGTATTGTTCACCTTGTAGACCTGTCTATTTATTGTTGACTGAAAATTCAGCTACAGGAGTGAGTTCAGTTTCTGGTCCAAAGGGTGACCAGAGGCCATAATCTCAGGGTTCCACCAGTCTCTATCTAACCAGTAAGCCTGGTATTTTTTAAAGAGAATTTTGAGTTTTGCCCCACATTCTTCTCCCACTCTATCCAGAACCTTCTAATGTGATTCCTTTCAGAGACCATGTATCTTTGATTTTTTTCACTCTTCTTTGCTCTGAATATGGAGAGACCAATAGTTGCATCTTAGATGGGTACTCACAAACTTCTAATTCCCCAGTCACTATTCACCAAAGTAGAACATTTTCTTTGTGGACTATGTTGTACCATTTGACCTTGATGTTCCCCAAGACTATGCTCCTGAGCCCCCAGGCATAACAACTCATTTCCCCAAGGTTTTTAGTTATAGCTAAGAAGTTTTAATAACTTTCCCCCTGTATATTCTACTATGTTCATGGATATATTTGCAGCATCTCTAAATAAATATGTAGAAATATCCTCTCTCAAACCTATACATATTCGTGGATAAAGTCCCATTTTCCTCCCCACACTTGTTCAGCTTGTGTTTCTATCTATGTATCCATTCATAGATTATTGTTATTACTGTTGTTTCACGGTTGTGTGTGTAATACTATTTACCTCTATTGCCTTAAACTCATCCTAGTGTCTTCCTGGATCATTTTCTGCTGACCTCCCCCATATTATATATTGCCTCCCTCTTCACACAAGTTAATATATGTCCACCCTCTAGTTAGTGGTTTAACCTCCTTTATCCTCCCACTTCTGGTAACCATCAAAGAAAGTTACTTTTAGTTTGAAAACCTTTTCTTGACTTTTTACAATAGTGTCTCATACAATATTTGTCCTTTTATGGTTGATTAATTTCACTCAACATAATGTCCTCCAAATTCATCAAAAAAGAAAAGAAATCAAACAATGTATTGCACTGGCAAATCTCTGCTAAATA
The DNA here is from genome assembly GCF_000298275.1 of Orycteropus afer afer. Classification (NCBI taxonomy): domain Eukaryota; kingdom Metazoa; phylum Chordata; class Mammalia; order Tubulidentata; family Orycteropodidae; genus Orycteropus; species Orycteropus afer. The sequence continues at coordinate 2,635,655 of NW_006921818.1, read as the reverse complement.
TTTCTTTAAAGTGTTGAAAAGCAAACATGTCACTTTGAGGACTAAGGTGCACCTGATCCAACCCATCGTATTTTCAGTCATCTCATATGAATGTGAAAGCTGGACATCGAAAAAGGAAAACTGAAGAATGAATGACTATGAATTATGATTTTGGCAAAGAACATTAATATAGTGTGGACTGCCAGAAGAACAAATACATCTGTTTTGGAAGTACAGCCAGAATGCTCCTTAGAGGTGAGGATGGTGAGGATGGCAAGACTTAGTCTCATGTACTTTGGACATGTTATCAGGAAGGATCAGTCCCTAGAGAAGGACCTCATACTTGGTAAAGACGGGGCTCAGTGAAAAAGAGGAAGACCCTCAATGAGATAGATTGACACAGTGGCTGCAATGATGGGCTTAACCATAGCAATAATTGTGAGGATGGTGCAGGACTGGCAATGTTTCATTCTGTTGTACATAAGGTCACTAAAAGTTGGAACAAACTTGACAATCCCTAATAGCTACAACAATCTACCTCTTTACAATTCACCTCTTTACTTTACTTTAGTGAATATGTTACTGATGACTATAATTTGGGTTATTTGGTATTTTTGTACTTGGAAAGACTTGCCCAGTATGCTGTGTAGAGATTTAATTCTCCCATTTATGTGAATTTGAGCTATTGTAAAATTCTGGTTTATAAAGTACATTAATGCTCCCCTTGGCTCAAATGGAGAGCCTCACAGCAGCTCCATGGCTCTCCCCCCTTTATCCTCCAGAGGTGTCCTCACACATCTGACTCCTAAGGTGATCAGAGCTTAGGTTCTTACCTTTCCTCCAGTTTCAAAAAGAAGTATCCTTTTTTCTGTCTTCCATTTTACCCTCTGTATTTTACAAGATCTTGCTTCATCAATTTTCCCCTCTCTTGACTACATTTTCAATCCTTCTGCTCCTATACTGGCTGCTTTCCTATGATCACTCAACAGACTCAAGTGACCCATCATAAAATACACACACATACACATACACACAACAATTCTTCCTCTACTGTACTGTCTCTCTCAATTTCCCTCCTTCCTTTATAGTTCAGTTCCTTGAAGGCATCTCTTGTATGTTTAGAGAAGATCCTACTGTCCTAGAAGGGAACAGGACAGGAATAGGGCATGTAACTATAGATATTAAATAATCCGTACCCTAAGGAATGGAGATAGGTTAGCATCTTTGGAACATAAAGGCAAATGAATTAGCATTGACAATTCAATGGACTTTTGTGGTACGGCATGTAGGCCTTGATCAGATTTGGGGGTGCTGAAGGGCCAAAGACCTGCTGTTCAGAGCAGGGAGAACATCAGAACACCATAATGCTACAAGGGCCAGGGAGAACCACAGTAAAGATGAGCCTGTGCTAGAGCTGAGTCTGTGAATGAGGGGTGGAGTGTTCTCCACAATGGAGGGAATCAGCACAGAAGGGTAGATGCTTGTCCCTAAGTACCATATCAAATAAGCTCCATTGTTTTAGTACTATTCTGTGAGTGCTAGTCCTGAAGATTAGTACTGGCTTCTGGCTACAGCCAGAAAGAAATCACTGTTTCATCTGTTGGGACTGGTGGCTAGGCAAAACTTTCCATTCACAAAGGACGGCAGAGCTCAGTGTTTTATATGCATCCTTTTAGAGAACACACCTCTTATAAGGAGATGTTCATTGAAGAGGTTTGTGACATGTGTACTCTTAATGGTCTTATCCATGTAAACCTCTCCCACAAATGAGTGCAGTGGCAAAAACATGGGCCTACAAAGCAGAAAACCTCTGAATGAGTCCAGGGACTGCTTCCTACTAGTCATGTGACTCTAGGCAAGTCCCTAAAATCTTTTGCACTTCAGTTTCTTCATCTAAGATGTGGATATAGTGATAATGCCTGTCTACTTTACCATTCTTGCATTAGTTTACTCATTCATTCATTCACTAATATTTAGACAGTGTCTGCAATGTATTTGGTACTCACTTTGGCACTGTGTATAAAACAAAAATAATTCCTGCCTTGTTGTTGTTGTTGTTGTTATGTGCCGTCGAGTCGGCCCCGACTCATAGCGACCCCTCCTTGGGTTTCCGAGGCAGTATCACTACGGAAGTAGGATTGCCCAACCTTCCTTCCGAGGAGTGGCTGGTGGGTTTGAACCGCCAGCCATCTGTTTAGCAGGCAAGTGTCTTAGCCACTATGCTACCAGAGCTATTCCTGCCTTAGTCAAACAAAAAACAAAACAAAACCCCAAACCTGTGCTGTTGAGTCTATTCCATTATGGAGTAGAATTATCCCATAACTCACTGCCGTAGGGTCAGATCCCGCTCATAGTGACCCCTCCTTTGTTTTCCAAGGCAGCATGGCTACAGAAATAGAGTGCCCAACCTTCCTTCTGAGGAGTGGCTGATGGATTTGAACCACCAGCCTTCTGGTTAGCAGTTAAATGCCTTAGGCACTGCATCACCAGAGCTCCTGAACAATCCCATAGTGTTCTTTAAAAAAAAAAAAAAATTTAATTTTTTTTATTGTGATTTAGGTGAAAGTTTACAGAGCAAATTGGTTTTCCATTCAACAATCCAGATATATTCTGTTTTGTAACATTCACTGCAATTCCACAATGCAACAGTTCTCTTTCCATTTCCTCCCTGTGCCTACCAGTTCCCTTTGTCCTTCCTTCTCTTCCCCTCCTACCTTCTTAGCTCTGTCCCTGTGCAAATCCTGCCCTCCTGATCTCATATGGTTGATTATTCTAATGAGTGCATATTCTCCTGGTTTCACTGTTCACCTTATAGGATTGTCTGTCATTTGGCTGAAAGTCATTTTCTTGGCTGTAATGGTCAGAGAAGCAGATCTCCAGGCCTTTCTTCTGTGGTGCTGCTGAATGGGTTCGAACTGCCACTGTTAGTAGTTGAGTGTAAACCATTTGGAACACTTGTGGACCTCCTGCCTAATATAGAGGATCAAACAATATATTTGAGTATTTGAGAAAAAAAAAACCCTACAAATTTCAAAGTATAACAGACATATAAATGATGATTATAATATTATATTCAAAATTCGACTTGTTATTTTCTCAGACTACTGTTTATCCCCATGCCTCCCTGTAAGGATGCTTGAATATATATCGTCAGCAGTGTCTCTTCTTTCGAGCAGGGACTTTATTTTCTCTGTCAATCTAAGCAAACTGCTGCAGTGTTTATATTTATAATTGTCCCTGCCCTGGCTCCCAGGACCCCCAGGGCCAGGGCTGCCAAGGTTGTTAAGATGCAGCCTCCCCTGTTCTCTGTCACTGTGCAAACATCAGCCCTCAGAGCCACACAGTCAAATGTGTCATTGATGTGTAATTAATGAAGAGGGAGTCAGGGGCCCAGCCTTAACACACACAAATCAAAGTCTTGTCAGCCATGGAGGTGTCGCTGAGATTTTTGTTCTTCTAGCAATATTTATTGTTACAAAATGCTGCAGAGTCTGGTGGGGAAAGGGAGTGAGTGCCTTTGTGGCTCTGGTGATGTGCTTGTTTGCAGCAAGCCACAGAGACAAGCGTCATCAGCTCAATCCACTGATTAATTCAAGGCTCCATAGGCTGATGTGGATGTGGGAGCTGGAGGAAATGTTCTTCTGTTTAAAATGTGTGTGCAGGTTTCCTCTGACTCTGAGCTGGCCTTGGTCTCTGCAAGCCCATGGGTTTTAAGAACTTTTGTTCACCTGGCAATATAAATGTATTGTGCATTTCTTATGTGTTTAACACTGAGCTAGACCGGTAGGTGATAGAATAAGATGTGGCTGGTGAGTTCAGGGATTTTACATTCAGTTATTGGTGAATGGGGCTCCCTGCAGATCAGGCAATCAGAGTTGGAAGGAATTTTAGAGATCATGTTGTCCAATTTTTGGGGCAGGAATTCTTCCCCTCTGATGACCACTAGTGGAACTTTCTCTATCTCTGTATTTCCTGTATTTATTTATATTTTTCTGGTTATGCCTAAACTAATACTGCAGTGGGTTATGGCATCTCATCCCAACTTCTCACTTTTTTGGAGAAAAGACAGACAAGAGGACAAATCAAAAAGAAAAAA